>NC_053394.1:264213118-264533903 GCF_905171765.1 Bufo bufo | reverse complement strand
TCACTGTTAACAAGGCGGGGTACTGTGGAGGTCACTACTAAAGGGGCGGCCGCTGTGGAGGTCACTGTTAAAGGGGAGGGCGCTGTAGATGTTACTGTTAAGGGGGAAAGCCGCTGTGGAAGTCACTGTTGAAGGGTCGGGGTACTGTAGATGTCACTATTATAGTGAATACTGTCTATATCTTTTATCGACACACACAAACATTAAATGAAATAGATGAAATATTCTCGTGCAAAGCCGGGTACTTCTGCTAGTGTATAATATTTTTAACGCAGGGAACAGAATGTGGGTAGGAGCGAGGATCGTCCAATTGGAAATGACCCTTGGTGCATGACTTTTCAAAATATCACCTTTTATCTGTCGATATCTTTTATCGACACACACAAACATTAAATGAAATAGATGAAATATTCTCGTGCAAAGCCGGGTACTTCTGCTAGTGTATAATATTTTTAACACAGGGAACAGAATGTGGGTAGGAGCGAGGATCGTCCAATTGGAAATGACCCTTGGTGCATGACTTTTCAAAATATCAACTGTGGTTTAAAAACTCTACCTGTGGAAAAGGACCGTAACCCCTTAGTGACCAGCCTGTTTTGGGCCTTACTGACCAAACGTTTTTCTTCCTTTTTTCATAGTGGCGTTCCAAGATCTTTTTTTACTTTTTTTACCATTTAATAGTCCCACAAGAGGACTATAACAGACAGCTGTTTGATTGCTTTTAAAATGCAATGCACTATCCCTATAGTGCATTGCATTTTAATGGCAATGCTATTCTGACATTGACCAGCAGGCTGCGCCAGAGAGGCGTAGCCTGCTGGAAATTACTCAAGGCTGGTGTAGGGCCTACATCAGACCCCAGGCAGCCTTCACACACATCGGCACCCCGCAATCGCATTTCAACCCTGCCAGTCCGGGCTGTTAGAGCAGGGCCGCGGCTCTCATGTGAGAGCCGCATCCTAGCTCCCCTGTAAAAAAGGCCCCTTAGTGACCGCCGTAAAAAGGCATATGGGTGGTCACTAAGGGGTTAAAGAGGTTTTTGGTTTGCATCAATATCCTTTAAAATAATCATTTATGACGGCAGCTGTAATTATGTAATGTATTTCTTTAACCCTTATTGCTCCCATCTTCTGTTTTGGGCTGTGGTCACATGACCATGTCCATACATCTCTTTCTTATTTCCTATGATCTCTTGTCCATGGGCACGTCAAAGCAGCAACAGGGGCAGTGATAGGGGTGTGTTTATGTAATTTGATGGTGGGAGGAGCTATAAACTAGCTGGCCGTTGTTAGGGGTGGTGCTGGAGCTGTGGCAGAGAATGGAGAATTGCATCATGGGTTTGGATGGATACATGAACAGGAAGTGCTGCATACACGATGGAAACCAACCAGAGTGATTTGTTTACATGATGAAAACATGTCAGGAGACCCACAAAACCCCTTTAACAGTAGACATCAAGAACATGTTCTGTTATTATGATCAATCACACAAATTACATAAGACATAAAGTATTTTTAAAAACTTAGTGTGGTAAGGAATTAGCATGTGGGGATGCAAAAAAAGCCTCACTGGTTACCTGCCATGGATATAGTAGAGCCTAGTACAAAATATTTAAAATATGCGTAAAGTTATAATATTCTGTATATGTAGAATATAGTACAGATTATCATATTTACAAGGGCACAGTCAGGGCCGGCGCCACCAGTAAGGCGCCACCAGTAAGGCGCCCGGCGCCCGTTGCGGTTTAAAAAAAAAAAAGTTGGTTATACAAGTTCGGCCGGCCGGCGGCGCCCCTCATGCTGCGCCGCCTGAGCGGCTGAGGCTGAGCGCTTGCCGCTCTAAAGAATCCTGCCTGCACCTGCTGTGTCTGCTCTGTGCTGTTGTTAATGTAGCGTGGCCGAGCTCTGTTCGACAGAGCTCGGCCACGCTACACTAGAGGTGGGGGTAGAATGAGAGTGACAAGGGAGGGGGGAATAATGAGAGTGACAAGGGAGGGGGGGTGGAAATAATGAGAGTGACAAGGGAGAGGGGGGGAATAATGAGAGTGACAAGGGAGGGGGGGTGGAATAATGAGAGTGACAAGGGGGGTGGAATAATGAGAGTGACAAGGGAGGGTGGAAATAATGAGAGTGACAAGGGGGGGTGGGAATAATGATAGTGACAAGGGGGGGGTGGAAATAATGAGAGTGACAAGGGAGGGGGGGAATAATGAGAGTGACAAGGGGGGGTAGAATAATGAGAGTGACAAGGGAGGGGGTGGAAATAATGAGAGTGACAAGGGAGGGGGGGAATAATGAGAGTGACAAGGGGGGGTGGAAATAATGAGAGTGACAAGGGGGGGTGGAATAATGATAGTGACAAGGGGGGGTGGAAATAATGAGAGTGACAAGGGAGGGGGGGAATAATGAGAGTGACAATAGGGGGGGGGGGGAATAATGAGAGTGACAAGGGAGGGGGTGGAAATAATGAGAGTGACAAGGGAGGGGGGAATAATGAGAGTGACAAGGGAGGGGGGAATAATGAGAGTGACAAGGGGGTGGTGGAATAATGAGAGTGACACGGGAGGGGGGGAGATAATGAGAGTGACAAGGGAGGGGGGGGAATAATGAGAGTGACAAGGGAGAGGAGGGAAATAATGAGAGTGACAAGGGAGGGGGGGTGGAATAATGAGAGTGACAAGGGGTGTGGAATAATGAGAGTGACAAGGGGGGGGGGTGGAATAATGAGAGTGACAAGGGGGGGTGGAAATAATGAGAGTGACAAGGGGGGGTGGAATAATGATAGTGACAATGGGGGGTGGAAATAATGAGAGTGGCAAGGGAGGGGGGGAATAATGAGAGTGACAAGGGGGGGGGTGGAATAATGAGAGTGACAAGGGGGGGGGGGGAAATAATGAGAGTGACAAGGGGGGTGGTGGAAATAATGAGAGTGACAAGGGAGGGGGGAATAATGAGAGTGACAAGGGAGAGGGGGGGGAAATAATGAAAGTGACAAGGGAGGGGGGAATAATGAGAGTGAGAAGGGAGAGGGGGGGAAATAATGAGAGTGACAAGGGAGGGGGGAATAATGAGAGTGACAAGGGAGGGGGAGAATAATGAGAGTGACAAGGGAGGGGGGAATAATGAGAGTGACAAGGGAGGGGGGGAATAATGAGAGTGACAAGGGAGAGGGGGGGGAAATAATGAAAGTGACAAGGGAGGGGGGGGAATAATGAGAGTGACAAGGGAGAGGGGGGGGGGAAATAATGAGAGTGACAAAGGAGAGGGGCGAATAATGAGAGTGACAAGGGAGGGGGGGGAATAATGAGAGTGACAAGGGAGGGGGGGAATAATGAGAGTGACAAGGGAGGGGGGGAATAATGAGAGTGACAAGGGAGGGGGGGAGAAATAATGAGAGTGACAAGGGAGGGGGGGAATAATGAGAGTGACAAGGGAGGGGGGGAATAATGAGAGTGACAAGGGAGAGGGGGGGAAATAATGAGAGTGACAAGGGAGGGGGGAAATAATGAGAGTGACAAGGGAGGGGGGGAATAATGAGAGTGACAAGGGAGAGGGGGGGGAATAATGAGAGTGACAAGGGAGGGGGGAATAATGAGAGTGACAACGGAGGGGGGGAATAATGAGAGTGACAAGGGAGAGGGGGGATAATGAGAGTGACAAGGGAGAGGGGGTGTGGAAATAATGAGAGTGACAAGGGAGAGGGGGGGATAATGAGAGTGACAAGGGAGAGGGGGGAATAATGAGAATGACAAGGGAGAGGGGGGGATAATGAGAGGGGGGAATAATGAGAGTGACAAGGGAGAGGGGGGATAATGAGAGTGACAAGGGAGAGGGGGGGGATAATGAGAGTGACAATGGAGGGGGGTGTGGAAATAATGAGAGTGACAAGGGAGGGGGGAGAGTGACAAGGGATGGACTAGGGAGGGGCGGGAGAGAGTGACAAAGGAGGGGGGGGGGGGGGAAGAGAGTGACAAGGGAGTCCCCAGAGCCAGACTGCAGCCAGAGACCAGATCATCTTATTGTCCTGGTGGTAAGTAGACAATGCAATATATTTATTATTTAATTGTTTAGTTATTAATACTACAGCTGCTAAGGGGCAGCTGTGCTGGGGAGAAAGATGGCTAGAAGGTTGGAGGAGTGTTTAAACTAGGGACTGGGGGGGAGGGTAATTACGTTATAGGAGGGGAAGATAGTGCAGATAGAGACCGGGGGCAAGGTAATAAGAATGGGGGAGGAATGGAAGGAGGGACTAGAACAGTTCAGAATGAAATGTGTAGGGTAAAAAATATACATAAACCTCTCAAATGTATGTATACTAATGCCAGAAGCCTGACTAATAAAACTGGTGAACTGGAATTAGTGATGTGTGAGGAGGACTATGACATAGTGGGAATAACTGAGACATGGCTGGATGAAAGCTATGACTGGGCAGTTAATGTACAAGGTTACAGTCTGTTTAGAAAGGATCGTCAAAACCGGAGAGGGGGAGGGGTCTGCCTTTATATAAAGTCCTGTCTAAAGCCCACAGTCCGAGAAAATATAAGTGAGGGACATGAACATGTGGAGTCACTGTGGGTAGAGATACATGGAGCTAAAAACAACAATAAATTACTAATAGGAGTTTACTATAAACCACCGAATATACCAGAGTCCACAGAAAATCTACTACTAAACGAGATAGACGAGGCAGCAAATCATAATGAGGTGGTTATTATGGGGGACTTCAACTACCCAGATATAGACTGGGAAACTGAAACTTGTATATCTCATAAGGGAAACAGGTTCGTGGCAATAACCAAAGACAATTACCTCTCCCAACTGGTTCAGGACCCGACTAGAGGGACGGCCATACTGGACTTAGTATTAACCAATAGACCTGACAGAACAACAGACGTGCAGGTTGGGGGACACCTGGGAAATAGTGACCATAAAGTAATAACCTTCCAATTATCATTCAAAAGAGCGTTTCTACAAGGAGGAACAAAAATACCAAACTTCAAAAAAGCTAAATTTAGCCAACTAAGAGAGGCCATAGGCCAAACTAACTGGGACAAAGTCCTCACAAATACAGACACAAAATGGGATATCTTTAAAAACATCCTAAAAACTCATTGTGAGAGGTACATACCGTATGGTAATAAAAGGTTAAGGAACAAAAAGAAACCAATGTGGATAAATAGAACTGTAAAGAAAGCAATAAATGACAAAAAGAAAGCATATAAAACACTAAAACAGGAGGGTAGCACGGAAGCACTGAAAAACTATAAGGAAAAAAATAGAACATGTAAAAAACAAAAAAAAGCGGCCAAACTAGAGACCGAGAGATTAATTGCCAAAGAGAGTAAAACTAACCCTAAAATGTTCTTCAATTATATAAATGTTAAAAAGTATAAATCTGAAGGTGTTGGCCCTTTAAAGAGTAATGAGGGGGGAGTCGCAGAGAGCGACGAGGAGAAAGCAAAGCTGTTAAATATTTTTTTCTCCAATGTATTCACTGAGGAAAATAAACTGTCAGATGACATGCAGAATGTAAAAATAAATTCCCCATTAAAAGTGTCCTGTCTGACCCAGGAAGAAGTACATCAGCGACTTAAAAAGATTAAAATAGACAAATCGCCAGGACCGGATGACATACACCCCTGTATCCTAAAGGAATTAAGTAATGTCATAGCCAGACCTTTATTTCTGATATTTGCAGACTCTATACTGACAGGGAATGTCCCACAGGATTGGCGCGTGGCATATGTGGTGCCAATATTCAAAAAGGGGCCAAAAACAGAGCCTGGAAACTATAGGCCGGTAAGTTTAACATCTGTTGTGGGTAAACTGTTTGAAGGTTTTCTGAGAGATGCTATATTAGAGCATCTCAACGGAAATAAGCAAATAACGCCATATCAGCATGGCTTCGTGAGGGATCGGTCATGTCAGACTAATTTAATCAGTTTCTATGAGGAGGTAAGTTCTAGACTTGACAGCGGCGAATCAATGGATGTCGTATATCTGGACTTCTCCAAAGCATTTGACACTGTACCACATAAAAGGTTAGTATATAAAATGAGAATGCTCGGACTGGGAGAAAACATCTGTATGTGGGTAAGTAACTGGCTGAGTGATAGAAAACAGAGGGTGGTTATTAACGGTACACACTCAGATTGGGTCACTGTCACTAGTGGAGTACCTCAGGGGTCAGTCTTGGGCCCTATTCTCTTCAATATATTTATTAATGATCTTGTAGAAGGCTTGCATAGTAAAGTATCAATTTTCGCAGATGACACTAAACTGTGTAAAGTAATTTACACTGATGAGGACAGTATACTACTACAGAGGGGATCTGGATAGATTGGAGGCTTGGGCAGATAAGTGGCAGATGAGGTTTAACACTGATAAATGTAAAGTTATGCACATGGGAAGGAAAAATGCAAGTCACCCGTACATACTAAATGGTAAAACACTCGGTAACACTGACATGGAAAAGGATCTAGGAATTTTAATAAACAGCAAACTAAGCAGCAAAAACCAGTGTCAGGCAGCTGCTGCCAAGGCCAACAAGATAATGGGTTGCATCAGAAGGGGCATAGATTCCCGTGATAGGAACATAGTCCTACCACTTTACAAATCGCTAGTCAGACCACACATGGAGTACTGTGTACAGTTCTGGGCTCCTGTAAACAAGGCAGACATAGCAGAGCTGGAGAGTGTCCAGAGGAGGGCAACTAAAGTAATAACTGGAATGGGGCAACTACAGTACCCTGAAAGATTATCAAAATTAGGGTTATTCACTTTAGAAAAAAGACGACTGAGGGGAGATCTAATTAATATGTATAAATATATCAGGGGTCAGTACAGAGATCTATCCCATCAGCTATTTATCCCCAGGACTGTGACGAGGGGACATCCTCTGCGTCTGGAGGAAAGAAGGTTTGTACACAAACATAGAAGAGGATTCTTTACGGTAAGAGCAGTGAGACTATGGAACTCTCTGCCTGAGGAGGTGGTGATGGTGAGTACAATAAAGGAATTCAAGAGGGGCCTGGACGTATTTCTGGAGCTTAATAATATTACAGGCTATAGCTACTAGAGAGGGGTCGTTGATCCAGGGAGTTATTCTGATTGCCTGATTGGAGCCGGGAAGGAATTTTTTATTCCCCTAAAGTGGAGAAAATTGGCTTCTACCTCACAGGGTTTTTGGCCTTCCTCTGGATCAACTTGCAGGATAACAGGCCGAACTGGATGGACAAATGTCTTTTTTCGGCCTTATGTACTATGTTACTATGTTACTATGTTACTATGTTACATTGGAAACAAATTTACCTCACATTTAGGGTCCATTCACACATCCGTGTGTGTTTTGCGGATCCACAAAACACGGACAGCGGCAATGTGCGGACCGCACATTGCCGTCACTAAGAGAAAATGCCTATCCTTGTCCGCTATTGCGGACAAGAATAGGACATGTTCTATTTTTTTCAGGATCGGAATTGCAGATCTGGGCCCGCAATTCCGGATAGGGGCCGCACGTCGTGCGGCCCCATAGAAATGTATGGGTCCGCAATTCCGTTCCGCAAAAAGAGACGGCTACAAGAAGCTGGATTAACCCTAAGGGAAACATAGCAGTTCTTTTAATTTAAAAGCTGAGAAAGGGGTGGAACATGATATGGGCAGATCATCTGATAAGGGGGGGCGGCAATTTTTATCTTGCCTAGGGCGGCAAAAATCCTTGCACCTGCCCTGGGCACAGTCAGCAATCATGTATGATTACACCCTTTTTGTATGGACCAGAAATTTTTTATGGACCAGAAATTCTGTGCTTATGTCAGCAAACACCCGGGGTACCTGCAGCCACAAATACCTGATGGAAACAGATTCTTTTTCTCCCATTTTAATCAATAGTAAACCTTCAGTAAGCTCTTTATACTGGTTTCTACTGGTAGCTCCTTGGGACCCCCACCTCTTCGATCCAGATGACAATCGAAAGGGTGCCTTCCATACTGTGGAAACAACAAAAACTCTCAGTGGTGTCCTGATCCTTTCTCATGTGGATTACTGCAACTGATTACTAATTGGTCTTCCCCTCTATAAACTTTCCCTTCTCCAATCTATCCTGAATGTATCTGTTTAACCGATACTCCGGTACTTCCACTTTATGTCAGTCATTGCACTGGTTGCCAATACAGTATAGGATCCAATTTAAACCCACAAAGCTCTCCATGGTGCTGTACCCCCCTATATCTCCTCCCTCATTTCTACCACCCTACCCATGTTCTCCAAAAACTAACATCCACCATAATCCAAACCTCAGACTCCCGACCTCTGCACTAGTTCCCTGGAATGCCCTACTCCAAGCAATTAGGTTTGAGTGGCCTATCACATCCTCTAATATAACTCTTCTCCATGCAACCCCATTCATCATCATTCATCTGAACCGGATCCATCATCAAACACTATCCACTAGACCCCATGCACTCAGAAGCACTACAGATATCGACTGGTGACTGTCTCATGCAGCTTTATATCTACTCCCTGAGGCCTTCTGCAGATGGCTGTATCTGTTTTGCATTCCACAAGTAGTGTATTCGCTAAATACGGGAGCCGTCCAAGCACATCTCACTTTTTTCATGGGACCCACTGTGAAAAAGCCTATTATTGTCTGTAAAACAGAGACAGGAATAGGACAGGTTCTATAATTTGCAATCAGGCCCCTTGCAGACAACACACAGATCACATTTTTTGTTGTTGTTTTTTTCACGCTTCAGTTCTGCATAGTGTTAGAATTGCAGCATTTTCTATATTCTGAGTTTTTCATGCAGCCCTGGGCCCATAGAAGTGAATGGGGCTGCAGTGAAAAACGCATCGCATCCGGATGTAATCTGGATCCAGTCTGGGTGCAATGCGTTTTTCACTGATGGTTGCTAGGAGATGTTGTTTGTAAACCTTCAGTTTTTTTCACATGCATGAAAAACGCATCAAAACGCATTTTACCCACGCGGAAAAACCTAAACAACTGAGCGCGATTGCAGACAAAACTAGCTTGCTTGTGAAATGGTGCGAATTTAACTGAACGCACCCTGAACGCATCTTGAGCCAATCCGTATCATTAATGTGAAAGAGGCCTAAAGGTGCTGGCACATAGTGCAGTTGGGATGCATTTACAACACAGTTTTTGAATATAGCCAGTTGCAGTTAATTAAATCATTCAGATAATTTCTGCTATGCAGAACACCAATATTTTTATTATTTTATTAGGTGCCAAACTGGCAAAATTCTGTGCTGTGAATGCGTGTTTGTTGATGCAGTAACTTCATGCAGTCAACTGCATCACAACTGCGCTGGGGGCCAGCACCCTAAGGCCCCTTTCACACGATCGAGTTTTCCACGTGGGTGCAATGCGTGACGTGAGAGTATTGCGCCCGCACTGAATCCGGACCCATTTATTTCAATGGGTCTGTGTACATGAGCGTTGTTTTTCACGCATCACTTGTGCGTTGCGTGAAAATCGCAGCATGTTCTATATTCTGCTTTTTTCACGCAACGCTGGCCCCATAGAAGTGAATAGGGCTGCGTGAAAATCGCATCCGGATGCCATGCGTTGCATTTTTTTAACGCAAGTAACTCGGCAACACAGAATGGATTTTAGACAGGAAGTTGAATTTCTCCGCGTCTGGCTTCAGGCATCACATGAGGCAGGAGTTTGCTGCAGAAGTTTCCAGCCCTTGCGGACCATTTTACACCATGCCGAAGACATCACAGGCAATGGATGTGCCGAGGATCATTGTCCTCGTCCAGAAGAGGCCCTGCATATGGGATACGCGGTCAGTGGACTATCACGATCGGTATAAAAAAGATGCGGCCTGGGTGGAGATAACCTAGAAGCTTTTTTCCACTATCTGGGAAAAAACCAAAGGGCAAAATCGGCAGAATTTGGGTAAGTAGCCAATGTATACATGTGTGATCCTTGCTGTCCTCCCTAGCATAGCACATGTCATAGGTTATCCTCCATAGCATAGCGCATGTCATACGTTATCCTCTGTAGGGTTGTATATTTGCCTACATTTTCCTTTTTTGTCTTTTTATTACAAGTCAATACGGTCAAGAATCGTTGGCGGAGCTGCAGGGACCAGTTCTGCATAGAGATGCACCACCTGATGTTCCTGTGTCCGGTCATGGAGCTGCATCCGTAAGTTAATTTTAGACACTGACCACTCCATGTTTATCCATACTCACTGTATGTAGACTATGTAGGTAATGTGATTGGTATCAATTGGTGAAATAGAAATTTCATAGTTGATGATAGCAACCATTCCGATTCCTCCTCTCATTAGCAAAAGTAGGTAAACAACATGACAAGTGGAATCAGATTTGTTGCTAGGGTCAGCTATGACACTTCTAATTTCCCCAATGTTGCTAAATTACCCCATATGTAGTATGTGGGTTAGTTCATGTAGTAGTATGCGGTAAAAGTTTTTTGCTGATGATAGTAAAATGTGAAGAGAATATTTATGATTCAAAATAGTGTTCATATAGTAATGTTTTTTTAATGTGTTTTAGAATGGAGGACAACCTAGAGGAGGAAGGGGATGAGTCGGCTCCACAGCAGTCAAGTTCTTGTGAGAAGGACACTCCCTCTGGGACACTGCACACTGAGAGTGCCCCAGGACCCAGCACGGCACCATCCAGGCCTCCAGCTGCTTCCGGAGGCGATTCCCCCCCTCCTTTGGCTCTACCCAGACGGGCCATACCTCCTGCCTAATCTTTGATAAATACACAGGTTCTGGAGTATTTATCTAGAGCCCGGCAGGAGAATCATTTAGACCTATTTGCCCGGAGTCTGGCCCATTATTTGCGCCGCCTGCCTCCAGAAAGAGAACTGAAAACCAAATTGGCTCTTGGAATCGTTCTGGATGCAGCCACTCTGCCCAACGACCCAACAGAGATGTTTGTAGCCCTGGAAAATTTGCGCCTCCATGGGCACATGTTTGGCCCCCAGGCAATGCCAATTTCCCAGGGCTCAAGGCCTCCACCACCGCCTCCTCCACAATTCCCCCCTCCAAGGGGTCATTATGGGCCACATACTCGGCCATATGGCACACGATATCAGGTGGATTCCTGATATGGTCAGCCTGTCCCCACCTCCTCACAAGCTGCCCCATCGAGGTACTCGAGCCTCCCTTCCCAACCAGCCTACCCTGGCCCGCAGTTTCAGGGCCCACCCTCGCCATCTGGGCGTTTTATTTGGTCGGATGTGGCAACACTGAAGCTTTCAGTCTCAACCAAATGGTGGCGCTTGTAGCCCATACCATGCCAGGAATTGTGGAGGTCCCCATTCTAAACTCAAAATGTAAAGAAGAAAAAGAATTTCCAGTCGCCAGATATCTGAAATAAAAAAATAAAATAAAAATTAATACACACAAAATCACATGTTTTTCAATCTAATACTTTACTTTACATTATTTCATGGCAATGTGTCTGGCAAGTTGAAATAACATTAGGCCATACTCCAAGATTGGGACTGAATACTTTATATTGATATATACTTTAAGGAAACCCGTTTAGCTACCTCAACTTCCAGACCATTACCATATACACACAGGTGACGTATCCTCATCATTACAGCCAGGATTAGAATAATTAACCCCCACGGAACTTGATTCTGGTGTGACTAATAAATGACTTGGTATAACACCTAGTGACTTTGTACAAGTCGGCCCAAAAGCACACTTTCTTACTTAAAATGTACTTAATACAATACATGTGTACTACTATTACGTACTTATACATAGAGGGTAAAGTTCAGAATACAGAGGCCATAGACCAAACTACTACCGTATGTATTGGCAAACAGTGGGTCATTCATGTATGAGTCTGATAATATACAGTCTTACCTTAAAGTAATAATCAGACGTTCTTCAGGTGACACTCCACTGCATGTTGGTGTCCTGGAAAGTCAAGGCAGGCCTCAACTCCCCCAAAAGCCGATCAAATGTAGCCACCGACATGCGACAATATTTAAAGAACTTCTGAGGGTGCGCACGGAGGTCAGAGTACAAACCAACAAATTGACCTTTGCTGGCCCGCTGCGAAATGATAGGATGCACCAACATCCGCTTCCTCCGCGGTTCCTCCTCTATCATTTCTGCCTACTCTCCAAAACAGCCGAAGACCAGCCAGTGCAAGAACACATGGTCAGTGGATGACACGGTGAAAGTGGACATCCTGCAAAGGATAACCAAACACACACACCAACCCAACGACCAAAACTCCCCAAACAAATGGCGCTGTCCAAAAAATCAAGGCATGCTGGGGGTATTTATATGTGTTTGCAGTAACAGGTGAATGTAGAGAATGGATCAGTTTTTTTTCACGCACGTTAAAAACGCATGCAATCCGCATGTCATCCGCGCAGTAAAAATGCAATAATGCAACGCAATCGCATACAAAATGGACGCGAGATGCAAGCAAAATTGCGTGAATATCACTGAACGCACCCTGAACGCACCTGGACCTAATCCGTGATGCTCATGTGCAAGAGGCCTAAGGCTTGATTCACACGATAGTAAAAAATAAAAAAAAAACATGGATTGCACATCTACATGATATACATTGATTTATTATTGCTTCTTAGGCCCCTTTCACACGGGCAAGAATTCTGCGCGGGAGCAATGCGGGCTGTGCAGATGAGTGGTGATTTTCACGCATCACTTGTGAGTTGCGTGAAAATTGCAGCATGTTCTATATTCTGCGTTTTTCACGCAATGCAGGCCCCATAGAAAAGAACGGGGCTGCGTGAAAATCGCAAGCATCCGCAAGCAAGTGATAGGGATGAGCAACCCCGGACCCCATTAAAGTCTATTCATTGTATTATTTTCCCTTATAACATGGTTATAAGGGAAAATATAGCATTCTTAATACAGAATGCTTACTAAAATGTCGATTGAGGGGTTAAAAAAATAAAATAAAGGAACTCACCTTATCCACTTGATTGCGCAGCCGGCATCATCTTCTTTCAGGACCTGCAAAAGGACCTTTGATGACGTAATCGCGCTCACCACGTGGTGAGCGTGGTGATGTCAGCGCAGGTCCTGCTGAATGAAGATAGAAGGATCTTCTATCTTCATTCAGCAGGACCTGCGCTGGTGAGCGTGATTACATCATCAAATGTCCTTTTGCAGGTCCTGAAAGAAGAAGAAAGAAGATGATGCCGTCTGCGCGATCAAGTGGATAAGGTGAGTTCATTTATTTTATTTTTTTTAACCCCTCAATCAACATTTTAGTAAGCATTCTGTATTAAGAATGCTATTATTTTCACACGATTGATACAGATTGTGTCAGGATCTGTTCAGGGAAAAACAGATGGTTTTGTATGAAAGTTTAACCCTTAGGATACTAGAGGTTGTTTTGCTTTCATTTTTCTTCCCTATCTTCCTTGAGCCATAACTTTTTTATATTTCCGTTCACATAGCCGTATGAGGGCTTGTTTTTTTTGCTGGACAAGTTCTACTTTCTAACTTTCCGTTTGTGGCAAAACTGACCCATCCCCTTCATTCTCTGGGTCAGTACGATTACAACCATACCCCATATGTATAGGTTTTTTAATAATGTAATAATGTTATGTAATTAGCTGCAGGTCTCTGCATGTGTGAGCGGGCGCCATGTTTGCCTATCGCTCCAGCGCCGTACATGTACGGCGCTGGGAGCGAAAGGGTTAATCAGTTTTGTTTGTGATTGCATTCACTGGGGGAGATTTATCAAAACTGATGCAAAGGAGCTCCTTTGGAAAATGAAAGGTGGAATCTGTTTGGTTGCTATGGGCAACTAAACCCGTTTTTCTTTTTACCAGTTTTGTTAACTCTCAAGTTCCATTCACATCTATGGAGCCAGAGCTGTGAGAAAAACGCACAATATGGAACATGCTACGATTTTTCCTGAATACAGAGCTGATGTGTGAAAAATGACGATCATGTGCACAGACCCATTGAAATCAATAGGTCAGGATTCAGTCCGGATGCTATGCGTTCGCTACACACGTTGCATATGGACAGAAAACTCCCTTGTGTGAACTCCCTTATGCAGTCTCCTGCTAATTAAAATCATAAGGGCCGAATGAAAGGGAGGAGTACAGATACCATGAAAGAAAGGGCTCATGCACACGAACGTTTTTTCTTTCCGTGTCCGTTCCGTTTTGTTTTTTTGCGGCCTGTATATGGAACCATTCAATTCAATGGGTCTGCAAAAAAAACTGAAGGTGCTCCATGTGCATTCCATTTTCGTATTTCCGTTCCGCAAGAAAATAGAACATGTCCTATTATTGTCTGCATTACGGACAAGGATAGTACTGTTCTATTAGGGGCCAGCTGTTCCTTTCCGCAAAATACGGAATGCACACGGACTTCATCAATATTTTTTACGGATCCGTTTTTTGCGGACAGCAAAATACATACGGTCGTGTGCATGAGGCCAAAGAAAGACACTGATAAAATTACAAAAACTAGAAAAATTGATCGCACATCCACATGCTATACATTGATCTATTCATGCTTCTCAGCACATTAATGGATCAATGCATGTGGATGTGCGATCCATGTTTCTCTTATTTTGTACTCACACAACAGTATGTTCTCTGCTGTACACATGGACAGGACAACTATTCATGTGTGTGGGTGCAGACGCCAAATGGATGTCCACACAGAGAGAAATATGTCCCTTTTTTGTGGATGTAAATTGAATAGCTGTCTACATCTAGCCTAAGAAGAGGATTTCCAGTTAACCCAATGGCTGTGTGAAGGGAAGAAGGGAATTTTTTGAACTGTAAAACATGTCTATATCAGGTATAATATAATATGAATATCATGTCAATATTGGAGGTATGTCTGTGTGACCTAATGTGTGACTGAAGCTAAAGGCCTGTTTAACAAGGTGGAGTGGACTGTAGACTGTATGACTATTCCCTCCTTATTTGATATTTCCCTATTTCTTTTTATTACATGAAGAGCAAAGGACTTTGAACAGTTTGCTCCAGGCAAAGTGCCAGAAATTGTGACACACCTATGCACACCTGCAGAAGCAATGCAGGATCGGTTTCTAGCTTCAGTCTGACAGCTTTACATGATTTGTGAGGAACTCAATTGTAATATGAAGGAGTTGCCCAATATTGACTCGTATAATCTTTTGTTTGTTTGTAAAGATTATACTGGAATTTTACATTCAGCAATAGATAAATGGCATCTAAAATTGGATATGCATTATGTCAGTGTTCTAGACATGAAAAGTTTAACTATTTATCTACCTTTAAAGGGAATGGGTTAGCAGTTTTTATCATGCCAACTGTTGATAACACTAGGTAGGGATGAGCATAACAAACATACCTTTTGTGAAACATTTAGATTAAGGGGTAGTGTGAATATGAAGTTTTATTCTTCTTGATTCTTCTCCTGCTAGTGCCCATGGGCGGGGCTACACTGTGAAGTGCTCTCTGCATTGAGCTGCTTCACAGTCCCTCTCCTCTGCTCTCAGTGACAGCACCTGGTTGGGTGCTTCAGCTGAACAGAGAGGAGGGGTTGTGAAGCAGCTCAATGCAGAGAACAGAGCATTTCACAGTGAAGCTCTGTCTCCTGAGCATTTGCAGGAGCAGAATCTGTCAGAATAAAACTTCATATTCACACTACACTACTCCTGATAAAAGCTCCACAAAAATGGTTGAATCCTTACCTCATGATGTCAGCAGTTTAGCATGGTTAAAACTGCAGACAGATTCAGTATATAAGCACTGCGAGCCTGGAAGCTCCTAGCCCGAGGTAACTCCCCGCAAATTGAGTGGCTTGACCCAGCAGGTATGTCAGGTATTTTTACTGTATATATAGTTTGATATTATCACATAGTATACATGTGTTTGCTTTACTCATTCTTGCTACTTTTCTCTCTTTTTCTTCAGATCACATTCCATACACCAGCAAGTATAACTTGTTTTGAAGTAAAGGGGTGGAAAGCATCATTAAAAGGCTGTGGCAGTCGGCATGTCAGGTGTGGCAATCTGCATGTTAAGATAGGTTCACAGGGATGCAAGTGAGAGAATTCGCAGGAGTGTGGAGGCCCAGCTGCTATATTCCATCACTTTATGAGAATAGGTAATGAAGAGGTCAAAGCCAATAGTCTTGGTGGTTCAGTGTATTGAAGTTGTTAATGTGAAAATCCCTGAAGGTTTAGGCAGTAAAGGGGTTAATGTAAGTATCCCTGGTGGTCTAGGGCAGTAAGGGGTTGATGTCTAAATTCCAGGTAGACTAGGGCTATAATGGGTTCATGTCAGGATCCCTGGTGGTCTAGGGCATGAAATGCGTTAATACAGGTTCCCTCTAGAGGTTAAGTATAGTGAAGGGATTAATAGCACCCATTTTCTAGCAAATAATTCACCTCCTATCTCCCCCTAGGCTGTGTTCACATGTTGAGGCTAGATTGCAGGAAACAAGTTGTTTTGTAGCAAAATTGAACTCCAGTAACAATCAAACTGCTTTGATCTGCAATCAATATGTGAACCCAATACATTTATGAAATTATATGAGATATCACAGCAGGGCATGAAAAAGAGGATCCTGAGGCTGTACTAGGACATAGCACTGATCCCTGTCACAGTGACTAGAGAATCTTCTTTATTGGCCAAGACAGTTTAATTGGACACATACAAAAAATATATTCCACACGACACAAAGCTGTAAAACATAAAAAATCCTTTATTTTAAATTAATGTCACAAATATAAAGGGCACTTGCTTGTAAGACATATTTGTGCATTAGTTCCTGATCAAAAAAATAAATTTGTTACTCTACTGTATATATACAATTTACCTGATAAATAACAACCTTATCATATTCATATTCCAATGCATTGATTATTCTCTATCAGAAAATGGGATAATTCACAACATGGTGATAAAATATGTTGATCATGAGAAAACCCATTTCTTCATTGAAGAATTGCTGGGCACAAAGATAATAGGATGCCAGCTGGAAACTTTCACTGGGCATTGGGATACTCCACTTATTTCTTCTGTTTTCTATCTATTCACATATGATCCAAGTCCATGTACCACATGCTATCTGTATGATAAATCTATATAGATACAAACCTGATCAATATTGGACTACGAGACAACGTTTTTTTTTTGTGTAAAACCATATAGTACGTTTTTTTTTACGTGAAAAATGTGTGCAACAGGTAAGCGCAATAAACGTGAATGTTATCATACCAAGGAACCTTTCCATTTAAAACTCAAGTGAAGACTTGTAGGGGCTATCCCATAAAGATAACTGTCTATATGTCCTATTAGGGCATAGAAATATCATAGGGGGAATACACTGCTTGGGGTCAGCTGCTGTCACTACTTTATGGTTATCCGTAATAAGACAACCCCTTTAATTCACAAATTGAACAAGTTTAGTCCACTAGTTTTGAGCACCATTTAGTATTTAACATGTTAATAAATACTTTTATGATTAACAAATCTACGTACTTAACATTATGGTATAAAGGGGTTAGCAGCACACTACAATTTTTCAATAAATTAGTGATATTTAAATGCTATGAACACTTTTAGAAGAGTTTTTTTATTTATTATTGCATTCTACTTATTTTGGGCTAAAAATAATTGTTTTCAATTGGTCTTTATTTTTTTTTTAAAACAGCTATTTCCCCAGAATAGCTGTCATCTTCTGTGTATTTACAGTGTAGTGTGCTTTCTTTTTCCCATCAGGGAAATTATCTGATAGCTGTCTGGACTCCTGACAGCTCATAAACACTTATTATTCTTATCAGAATTGAGATATAATGAGTGTTTATGTGCTGTCAGGACTCCAGACATAAGGGCTTCACATTAGCTGCCAGATAAGTTCCCAGACCAGGACTGCTACCCTGCAAATACACAGAAGCTAACAGCTATGCTGGGAAAATGGCTGAAAATATTTAATAAAGACCAATTGAAAAAAAATTTTTTTGCTCTAGTCTTCAAGTCTACAAAATACATCTTCAAAAAGTACAGGAGCTGACATAAGTAGATATTAGTACACTCACTATACAGAATATGAAAAAATAATTGGTTCAAGACAAGAGCTACAATGCCAATTATATATCATGATATAGCTACTATGCAGTAAGGTGAATATGGGCCCTGGTGCTTGAGAGAGTCCAATAATACCTAATACTAGTACTGTAAAGAGGTTATGATGGTGTTTCATGTGGTCAGAGCTCTCTTACTATACAAATGAATACAAATGTACCTCTTGATAATTCCTACAGAGTGTGAAGTGATTGACTCATGAAGCTTATGAAGTAGTACAGATATTACACCACGGCCAAGGAACTGTAAGCTACTGCTCTATTCTTAAGTATCATATAGTAGCATCATTGCCGCAACCACTGGATAGAAGTCACATGACCATTATGGCCTTTGTCTTAATTCAATATAATACCTGAATTGTTATGTAACAGTGTTATTTGACTGTAAGCAATGATGTTTCTTAATAAAAACATAATTGTCAGCATTTGTCGAATGCCATATTATGGAGCTACTCTTCTAGGGAAAATATTATTGACATATATACATCCACCAGGTTATAGAGTTGCATGTGACGCCATATCATTTCTGACTTGTGCATGAGGCCTAACTGAGACATTGGGGAGCACAATGCAGAGATGCTTGTCTGCCTATGCATGTCCAAATAGTGATAGATCTCAATGTACGTATGAAACTTAAACATATAATTACTGTATGGGTGTACATACGTAGACAAACACATGTACTACATATAAAGTGGTCTTAGGGACCATCAGAGCTGTTGACAAATTCTTCATAAACCCTATGTAAAACTTTCCTCCTACATATGTATCAGACATGCTGCCTTATTCTTGTTTTATATGTAGTAGTGTTCCACTGACAGTATCTTAACCAGTCAAATTCTGAAGAAGGTACAAAATAAACTTTAAAATGTATGAATACCTATATAAAAATAAATTGTTGGGCATTGTTTACTGCTGGCACGCCTTTCAGCTGCAGGATGCATATGTGGGCGTAGGTCTGTTCTGAGAATTTCTAAAGATAACTATCACGGCACACCAAACTACTGAATCTACTTATAAAATTGGCAATAGGCATATGACAAATATTGCATAGAACATTACTCAAAATATTAATATAATATGTAGTCCCTAGTCACATTTTACTTTAGGAAATGTTAGCTGGTAGAGATGCATTTCATTTCAGGTTAATCACCCTTATTTTTTCTAGGGGGTTTCAAGTAAGAATTATAAAAGAAGCTGCAGAAAAGAATAAAGTAGCTTAAGTACATCAGCGTTGACCAGAAAATGTTCCCCAAATTGCTTGAGCATATCCCATTCCCACTTTGCATCCATTTATACACAAGGACATTGACTAAAGTGCCCATAACCATTTGTAAGATCTGGGTGAATGTGATGAACATGGCACATGGACGTGGCACGTGAATTCCTGCAGCACGCAGTGTATAATAAGAATACATGAAGGCATGGACAGTGTAGTTCATGGTCATGAACCAACCTCCTCCAGCTACCGTATCTTTATACGTGTACCAAGAGTAGAGCAACACAGTGATGTGATGATACCAGTGAAGGAAAATTAGCTTTTGCTTGCGTAGGACAATGAACAAAGTGTCACCTGTGAAGAAAGGGAGAAAATGTTACTCTTTAATTTAATAAACTAAACAAATTGTAGCAGAATCGACCTGATCTATCTACAAGTCAATGTATTTGTGTGCTAGCTGACCAACCAGAATGGTCCCATACCCCATTGTCTGTTTTTCTTATAACCACCAACAACAAAAAAAACTTTTCGCCATAAGGCTGATCGCATACATTTTCCCTTTCAGATGCGTAGTCAAATGTGACCACGGCATCTGTGCAGTCCGGAAGCGGAAGTCGCTCATTTCCGCTCCAGTAACAGCATTCCCCAGCTGAGATCGGGGAACCTGTTACATTGATCGTGAAAATCACCGCTCATGTGAACAGCCCCATAGAAATGAATGGGTCGGTATTCAGTGCGGGTGCAATGCATTCAACTCACGCATCGCATCCGCGCGGAATGCTCGCCCGTGTGAAAGGGGTCTAAGGGGTTAAAATCTAGACGTGTCAAGCACATTTTGAGTTCATATTTGGAATCAGCGTGCTTATTTTAGTATAAATCACGTTTTTCTCTGAGTAGCAAAATCATTGTTGTGTGGTGGGGGGTAGCATAATATAGAATGGGCTACTTACAAGCAACCCCTGTGATTTGTTTAAAGGGAACCTGTCATCAACGCTATGCTGCCCCCACTCAGAGCAGCATAAAGTAATGACAGATGCACTGATTTCAGTGGTGTGTCATTAAGGAGCTGAAAGTAAGTGGTTGCCGAGAACCAGCATTATAACCATTGCAGCATAGGCCTTGAAAAGAGTCTACCGGAGAAGAGTAAGAGTTATCCATAAGCTACTGCTCTCCCCACCCATCTGGTGATGACTGACAGTTTTCTCCCTAGAAGAAAACTGCCAATCATCACCAGATGGGTGGGGAGAACAGGAGCTTATGAATAACTCTGACTCTTCTCAGGTAGATTTGACTCTTTTCAAGACCTGTGCTGCAATCATTATAATGCTGGTTCTCGGCAACCCCTTACTTTTAGCTCCTGAGTGACACACCACTGAAATCACTGTGTCTGTCACTACTTTATGGTGTTATCCTTTGTGAGTTCAGCATAAAATTGATGACAGGTTCCCTTTAAATCAATAAGATGGGGTTGTGTACTATGAGCTTTTATGTAGTTAAGCAGCACATCTTAAAATATAGAGTATATTATTACACACTCAAACAATAGCACCATTCTAACAATACCGTTTTCCAATGATTTTTTTCCACTGAGTGACCTCTAAAAAAGTAGCATGTAATATAATCCTGAACAGGTCTTATGGAGGTATCACAAGCGATAAAGGGTGATGTGCATTTATGCGAACTGGTCATCCTTTGTTCTTGATCAATCAGCCTATCATTAGATCACAGTTAAAAGGGTTGTCCTGGCCGGAACAGACATGACTGGGTCTTGTGACCACTGTGGCCAGTTACTGACCTAATGTGCTAGGATGGCACTTCACGTGACTGCTAGTGGAGTGCTAGTGACATGCCCTTCAAGGTCATGTGGTGATGGCCACTTCCAATCTGGTTTGGAACGAGACAGTGGCACTATAACTATGGGACTACGGACAGGTGGTGGGACATAGCTTTTGACCACTGGGGTTGTTGGCTACTAGGTCAGACAACCCCTTTAAGTACAAGATTAACTTTCAAGCAAGAGTTCACAACCTGCAGCCTGGCGGACACATGTGGCCCACAATGCCATTCTGTGTGGCTTCCAGCCATCTGGTCACTGACATGCTTGTCTTTGTCTAGGTTTTGCTTTCATGTCACAGATAAGAGGAGAGGCACACGGCAATGAAGCAGAGATGCCAGTATATATTGTCACAAAGGGGGTCACCTGACCCCTATGTGAAACTTTAGAAAGAAGTAGATGAGGAGGAGTGGGGGCCATGCATATGTGCAGCAATTTTCATTGTAGTTCATGAGAGTAGAGAAACACTTGGCTCATTTCATCAATATATGAGGATCAGGATGAAGAGATGCATGCGTGGTCTTTTCCTTTGTAAAGTGCAAAGGGTAAGAATCCTGAAAGTGTAAACATTTCATCGGATATCTGTAGCATATACTTTCAATAGGCCAGAAATTTCTCAGATGGTAATGTCCCTTTAAGTTCTAATACAGCCCTTGTGATTGGTTCATGCTGAAAATGTGGCCCTGGGAGCAGAGTAGATTGTGCATCCCCTAAAGTCAACCAACCTTAACGTAGAAATACAAAGTTTTTGTTTCATTTGTTTCACCCTAGATCAATGCCAGTTTTGATGGTCTTGATTGACTGGTTTGTCTGCATTCTTCAAAATGCTGGTTTCCCATAATGTAGCGCTTTGCTTTCTGAGACATCAAATGATATAACACCCCCCATCTTTAGAATAAAGCAAGCCATTTTTATGATGTCCGAGTAAAATCACATATTTTTCATCTTTTTTTTCATGATTCATCATTTTTTTAAGTTCTTACTTACTTTGCCTGTATGCTCAGGGTGATGACCTTTATGGCTGCTATGACTATGTTGTTTTCCACATTTGATACATTCCTAATGATGGAATGTGATCGAGATAACTGGCCAACCCCCATCTACAGTACACAGTCTCTGACTAAAATGTGGAAATATTATATAGTCACGAGCCTACAAGTTTTTGCTCTGAAGTGGTGTTCAGCTTGACTGGGCTCTAGAAGTCATCCACTTTAAAATCGCAGTTACAGATGTAGCAGTCCTCATCTTGATTTCTAACGTGTTAAGCAAACAATGCAAAGAAACGTAGAATTTACTTTTTCAGTGGTCTTTGTGCCGTGATATCTCAAGTTTAGAGCTGCTACATCTGTACTTGCTTTTCTTTCCATCAGCATAATTTTTTGGAATGAAAAGCACATTTAGAGGAGTAAAAAGAAGGTCTGATGAGAAAGATCATTTTACCACTGACTTAAAAGCCATGAACTTACCAAGCTCAGGAACTTTACTGAGGGCGAAGGCGTATGCCCAAAACTTGCTAACAGGCCCAAAATAAAAACCACGGTCACAGACAGATTGCTTGAACCCATTGGAAAGGAGTAGGTTGCTCATGTACCAACCAGTGCGGATTGCCCCAATGATACTGAAAACAGAATATTAAAAGCAAGAGTCACATCATCCATTCAGCCATTCTTGTTCATACCTAACAAAGACTATTCAACCGATAAATGTTGTGCTTATATAGCCACCATCATATACTTCAGCGCTGTACAGAGATTGCCAACATGCTCATCAGTCAGCACCTTCACAGTACAGAGTAACAAGTGCTTCTGTGGAGGGAAAAACCTAAATGGGTTGCTGTCCTTTGCTATTGATAGATCAGCAATGTACCATAAGGATGGATTTAAATATATAAAAAAACATTTAGTAAGAAACATTCTCCTTTTTCTTTTTAGGAGTATTCTGTTTGGTCCTCAGGCTCAGACTAGCCCACAGGGGAACTAGGGAATCCTTGGGTGGACCCCTGAGCATGGTGGGTCCCTAGTCCCACAGCCGCTGCACAAGTGGCACAGTAGACTCACTACACTACATATAGAAATTCAGCATACAGCATCTCAGACAACTTATGTTCATGTAAAAACCTGGATAGATTATGTAAAAAACGACCTAGTTTATTATAGATGCATCTGGTGGCTGAGATGACGTCTAGGCTAGAATCAGGCTAGCCTTTCCCCTCTTTCCCCAGGGACCTGCCCTTTCAAAGTCACCGCAGGGACCCCCATCATCAATCATCCTGTAGTGTCTTGCTGCTGCTGCAGGTAGTATTTGCGTGGACATGCACCCTAAAAGTATTTGCGTGGACATGCACCCTAAAAAGCCATGCATCACATTACCAGGGCAGATTTTATCCAATGGAAGTAAAAAACAAAAATAAAGCAATTTGATCATTGAGTGCTAGGATGGCTGAATTGTTGGATTGTTGGACCAATGAGAGCTGATAAAATTTTTAAAGAATTTTAACATGTATGTGCAATACACTTGATAATGAAGTCATCCTGTGACCATTACATCCTAAAAAGTTAAAGCTGATTGTGACCAATGACAATTATTTCTGGGATACTGTCGCTACACCTCACTATCATTGTTGCACTGAACATATGTTGTACTCTAAAAGACAGACAACACCACTAAATCATTTATCTGGATCTTTTGTCTCAGAACAATATAGTAAGGCAATGAGTTGTGAAACAAAACGTGTAGGTTTCCACTGGGTGCAGCATACAGGACAGTCAATATCCAGAACAAGACTCTCAGATAACACAATGACTTGAAACCAACAGCACAGGCCTCTACTATAACTCCGAATGTCTTTAATTTCATATGGAGGACTTCTCTGCCAGGGGTAAGTGGCTCCAAAGGCAGCCTCAAATGGGTTGTTTTCTACTGAGCCTTTGGATCCACTATGGTATCAAAGCCTGGGCCCACGGGAGGGTCCTCTGATACTTGGGTGGGCCAGTCTGATGATGTGTATAGAGCTATTCTCACCTATAAGCATTGCCTATCTCCATACATATACCACCCGACAGTCTACATGGCCGTGTATAGAGGCTGTGCAGCTCCATGAGTCTGTGCACTGAACTCTTAGGTTGGATTCACATCTTTGGTACCTTCCTCTCAGACTATAATGAAGCTAGAAAAAACTGCACAATATTTTCCAGTAAAATTATAGAAACCATGACAGAAACCCAACAGACCCCTAAAGGCTGGGTTCACATCTGCACTATTATTTCTATTTTTCTGTTATTTTCATTTTTTTATGTCTATAAAGTGACTATAATGAGTGGTTTTCCATCATGGTTTCCATCATGATGTCAAACAGAAATTCTCTACACCTGCCCTGAAGCCAGCTGACTTCAAAGAAAATCTATACACAGAGGTCCATTTTTAGTCAATAGGGGCAAGAGCAGGAGTGATTGTGAAATACAGAACACTAATGCAGCTCCATAATGGATTATCTGGAATACATTACAAGTATCTGATAGACATGTCTTGGAAGGGAACATCATCAGTTCATTGTAAGACTAATCATGGACATCAACATCCAAAAAACAACTCACCTGAATATTGCAAGGGTAAAGGACCAAAGGACCAAAGGCCTGCGCAGTTCAAACCCTCTCCTTTGTTTCATGACACGCTGTGCTCCAAATATCACAGCAGCGTATAGAAGTGAGAAAAAGAAGGACTTTCTCCTGTAAGAGAAGAGCATTGGTTACAAAAGTCAAAGCGAAAACTAGAACTGAATACAAGAGCATCAGAGGGTAAAATAAAGCAAACCATATTCAATATGATCTTCAGAAGATTGAACTCCAATTCAGGTCCATTTTTAACATAGAGTAAAATGCTTTTAGGCAGGTGCAAGGCTTAGAAAAGGCCAGAGAAGCAAGAGTTTTTGAACCACTGGACATTTTTAGCACTCAAAGTTGGTTGAAATCATTAGTTGACAACCAGATGGTGACACATTCTTTGTTTCTTCCGCCACAACTGTTCTATTTCCTGTACATTATCGTATCATGGAGCTATTCTCTCCAAAGCAGTAATTTGCAAAGGTACAGTTGTGTCTCATAGAAGTCTACGGGTATCCCAACAAGGCTCCATATAAGATGTATGATATATAAGGCCTTATTCTATAATAGGATACTGTACAGAGTTTTATAGCTGCACCCAGCTCTAATATGTGCATGTGGTGATGGTTGTTGTGGGCACATTGGTATATGGATGATATACTATATAATAGCTCATACAACATATCATCTATTATCTTATTTATCTGGTACATTTGCATTATTCGTGTACGCAGAACTACAATACTAACACATAGGAGGAGATACCGTATATCAGAACTGGTTTAAAAGGAAAACTGGCTTAGTTGCTCATAGCAGCCAATCAGATTCTACCTTTCATTTTCCAAGGGAGCTGTGAAAAATGAAAGGTGGGATCTGATTGGTTGCTATGGGCAACTAAGCCAGTTTTCCTTTACACCACTTTTGATAAATCCCCCCATAGTCTTCAGATAAGTAAAGTCAGCTTTATAAAAATGTATATATAGAAATCTGTTATTTGGGAGTGTCCATGTCATTGCTCAATGTGTTCAATATGTTTATTGATGCAGAATTGAAGCAGAACATGTTTGCTACAAGACTAGGGGATTGAGTTATCAAAACTGGGGCAAAGGAACACTGGTTTAGCTGCCCATAGCAACCAATCAGAGTGATCCTTTCATTTATCAGAGGAGCTCTGAAAAATGAAAGGTGGAATCTGATTGGTTGCTATGGGATACTAAGCCAGTTTTCCTTTTATACCAGTTTTGATAACATTTCCCCTATGTGTCATGTAAGGCTGAGGCTCCATTGTATACCTGATGTGACACAACGGCTACAATATTTAGAGCTTTGAAAGATTTAGTGCAACTTTATTAATTGTAATTGTGTAACGTCACAAGACATTTCTCATTGGCCAGCACAAGTATGCATGAATCTCCAGCTTTAGGGCTTATGCACATGGTAAAGCCCATTGAGAGTCCATGAACCTCTGTATAACGCCCCTGTAAGGGTATATTCACCCCACATTTTCAGTGTACGTTTGGCTTACGTATGTGAGAGCTCTCGGCATGTACGTACAAATGTATCTATAGGCCCCTATTCACCCAACAAAGACTAATAGAGTGTCTTTTTTTGGCCTCCGTTGGTCTTGTATCAGGATACCTTTGTTTTGCTGTATAGAATGGTGTTGTTGAATACACTGTTCTATATGGAGGCTTTGTTAATAAAAAGAATACTGCATACTATATTTTTTTATCAACATGGGAACTTATGTGCAACATACGCCAGTGTCTGCTTATACTATGACATATGTCAGAGGCATCCGGCAGAAAATCCTCCCAATTTATACTTCTAATCTACTATGCAAGCGCATTGTGAATTCACCCTAAGCCACCATATTTTCCTCCCGAAGCAATGAAGCAAAGCAAATTCCATGTGAATTCATTAGAAAAATGTCCAAAAAGTGCCAAAAATTGAGGTAACAGTTTGGGCCCATAGAACTCAGCATCAAATAAAACAGCACACATTCCAAACTACGGTCATGTACACGAGGCCTCATAGTATTCTTGTATTCTGGAGTGAGTGGCGTAAGTTGCAAACTTTTCGTGCAAAAAGTTGCAAAGCCCTATTTTGCGAGATTTTGAAGCCAGAATTCTGGAGTGCAGGGCTTGTTAAATCCCCCCTACAGGATCCTTGCACAGAACAGGGAACTATCCATCTATTGCCAGCATACTCATATGAATATGAATATACCAAGAACCAACTGTGCCAGTCACCTGGCAAATACATGACGCATTGCTAGTGAAAGCTGCTGTGTACACATTTAAATAGAAAAATTTGACAGTGAAAATCTGAATGGCACAATGGAAGAGATCTTTGTACCCAGAAGACGTATGCTACAGAATATTCTAGAGCATTCTCAGAATTATGGGAGTGGATGGAATTTGTCAGTCAGGAATTTCCTGAAAAGAGTCACTTTCTCTGATGCTGCTATAATTCAATGATAGAGAAGACTGCTGTATTTCATAAATTTTTCAAATTCTACCACTGGTTTCCAACCTGCGGCTTTCTGTTGTAAAACTACAAATCCCAGCATGCCACATTCTGAGAGTTCTTGTTTTGCAACAGATGGCTTGTTTGCATCTGTTTGGGGAGCAACGATATATTAGGTTTTTACAAATCCGTCATATATATAATATTGCTTTCATTTAAAGGGGTTATCCGACCCCTGAAATGCCTTCACCCCCTATGCCCAGGCTCCTCACACACAATGTACTTACCTCGCTCTCCGGCAGCCGCATCGCTCCTAATGCTGGCACTGCCGCTGCTGCATCTCCCCGTTACGCGGATGAAAACATCCGGCATCGGGGGGCAGCCAATAGCAAGCGGTGATGTGGACGAGCCTCCCTAGCGTCACCTGCGATTCTAGGGAGGCTTGTCCCCGTCACCGCCTGCCATTGGATGCTCCCCCCTGACACTGGATGTGTTTGAGGGGCCCGGGCATATGGGGGGGCATTTCAGGGGTCAGATAACCCCTTTAAGACTAATTTCACACATGCGGTAAGGCTATCCGGCAGCACCAGTTTTTGTCTGGCCGAAATCCGGCGCTCATGCCAGAGGCCTTCTGGATCCCATTATAGTCAAAGGAGTCTGGTGGTCCTCTGCCAGAATAGCCTGCCGTATAGCTTTACTACAGGTGTGAAACTAGCCTTAGAGTTATGTATGTTTTATGGCTTATGCACTGGGCACTGAGCCCGTATAGCAGCGCAAAGAGCTCCGTCCTCCAGGCTCCATTGAACTCCTCATGGACCATTATGAAAACCTGTCCACACCTTTGTAGACACATACCAATATGGCCATGTACAAGAGCCATTATTCACATAATTCATAGAGGTGAAGACAAACATGTTAAAGTCAATGAACGATTTAAAAATATTTTCTACAAAAATCTTGATATACATCCCTACGTACTGCACAGTGATGTTATAAAAACTGGTAGGAAAGATGATTCAGTCTAAGGCCTGTTCCTCCACCTTTGAATTCACTGCAAATGACCTTTCACACCCTTGCTTACACACCCATAGCCTCCTTATTCCTTCTATGATGTTACAGGACAGTCACGCTGACTGCACAACATTATGAATTAAATACATAAGTGCATGCCAATCTTTTAGTTGCCCTCGTATGTCAAGTCTTCATTTCTTACTTTATTATATTTATTTCTTGTAAAGCAGTGTGACGCCAATATGGTCACCATTACTACTCCTGCAAGAACTGTCACCCCCCATTTCTAAACCCCTGATTGGCAACTATGGAGACATAGTCGATGCATAATCACAAATATTTCCCTGCCGTTTAGACTCATCCCTTGTGGGGACTGTAATGGTGGTCGCATCAACCAGCTTGTTAAAAATCATATAGAACTAAGGAATAAGTTAATAGAATTATGGGGGAAGTACAGTACTATGAGATATTCCCCCACACTGTGTTGATATCTGGTAGTAGAAGTCAGAACAGTCCAGAGAATGTCACAGAGAGTGACATCACCCACCAGTGTATGCTAGTCCACCCCACTGTGAAGCAACGGGTCAGAAGAGAGAACATCCACAAGGAAATCGAGGCTAGGTGAGTTGTAGAGATGAGTGAAGTATTGAAAAATTGGATTTGGCTGCTTCACCGAATAAAAAAAATATATAATTAGCTTTGTGACGAATTACGTCACAAAGCGCATTTCTTTGTAAGTAGTGAGTGCGCCGCTTCCCATCATTGTACCCCTCATTTGCCACCTTCATAGCTGATCACGACATCTGACAGTAATAACACAGTGTAAAATAAAAAATAAAATAAAAAAAATCATACTTACCTCCTTCGTTTGATTAGGAAGAGCCAGCTGCCGCATCTTGATTAAAGCTCTAGCACAAAATCTCTCACGGCCCATGAGAACGTCATCACGTCGTCCGCTATGGTGGCGTCATACGGCACCACGCATGGGATTTTGTGCGAGATCTTCAATCAAGATGGCAAAGGCCGGTTCTTTGCGCTCAAATGGAGGAGGTAAATATGATTTATTTTTTATTTTTTGCCATTCAGGGAAAATAGATTCGCTAGCGCAAAGCACAAGGAAATTTTGATTCGCGGCAAATAGAATTTTCCCTGAAATTCGGATCAATTGGCTCAACACTAGTGAGTAGTAGTGGGAGCCCAGAATGACTGTCTAGTCAAGAACTGGATGGTGACTATAATTTTATAAACCTTTGCTGGAGAACCTAGGGTACACTTCAGAATTTAACCAATATAATACAAGGCTTTTACCAGGACTGCAGGTAATCCTCATAACTAGGAGTTAACGTTAAGTTAAGATGGAAATAGAAAATTATGTTAGTAAATGGCTAAGCTTAAATATAGAGTATATGGTTCTGACCCATCCATATCATCACTTACCAGTTCTCCTGCATCCATTGAATGGCTTCTTGGTCATCAAACCTTTTTTCAAAGTCATATGCCTGCAGAAGAATGACTGAAGCATTGTGCTCTTCCATGTCTACAGTGCAAATGAACAAGTGTGCTCAGTCCTGTGCTACTTCAGGACAGTACCGGCAAGGTAAAGCCTGTTTAACCAGTATCACCACTACTGGCACCCGCCCCTTTTACTAAGTACACGACCTCCCTTATAGTATCATGTGCAGATAAGCTCACATCAGTTACTAAATCGTTAGTCATTACACAACTGTCTACTGTATGGCCTTGATTATCTGAATATACAGTATGAAAGCTTGCCACATGCAACTGCTACAATGCATTCTACCCTCCTGCAGTGATATATTAGCACTACTGACATGCTGGTACTTACAGTTCCACAAACAGAGACAGAATGGAGAATGTCATACTCTAGAGATAATGAATGAATACATATAAACTAATTTTGACCAATTTATAGAACACATCATGCAAAAGGTAAATGGATATAGACATAATGGGGGTCATTTTTTAACCTGAAATATGCCTACATTAGGTGTACTTCAAGCGCAGATTGCAGCACAATGGTTAGTTGTGACTCAGTCTGCAACTTTTCCCCACTCACGTCAGGTCTAAAAAAGTGGTCGTGGTGTGGGCAGGGAAGGGACGGGCCGGCGTAAAAAATGGTCTAAATGTAAGCCAGCTAGAAAGCTGACTTACATTTAGACCACCGCTGGATATGCCGAAGTTATGTAGAGGCCGGCGCCTCTACATAACTTTGGCGATCCACCGCCAGCGCAGGGGCTTTATTAAGACAAAGCGTCTAAAACGCTGGCCTTAATAAATGACCCCCAATGAGTATTGGCAATGATCCGATCAATTGTTAGTGTACCTACTATTTTAATAAACTGATGTAAACATTTTTTGTTGGTGGGGGCTCATGTGCCGAGACCCCCAAAGATCACTAGAAATAGGGGTTAGAAACAGTTAGTTAAGTGCCCCTTCATTTCTGTTCAGCTCTGTGAAAGGGTACAGGGACACAATACTTAGCTGAGTGCTTCTACACCCTCATTTTAGCAAATGGTGGGGGTCTTTGCATCTGGATCCCCACCAATCAAAGCCTCTGTTATGTCACTATGCATAGCAGATGTTTTTAAGGTACACTTTAGCAATAATAATTTTTTTCCATAGAGCTGAAAACAATTAGTTCCATGCAATGGAAATGTCCATCAGAAAACAAATTGTTCCTGAATACAGCAGAACCACATAGACTCAGTGGAGCAGATTTAGTAAGGCTACTTTCACACTAGTGGCAGCCTTCTCCGGAAGGCTGTTTGTAGTTTTATTAAATGTTTGCAGTCAATGGGGCCGGAGCTGACCTCCGGCGGCACGCGTGCACTAACGGCAGCTTGGATCCGGCAGTCTGTTCACCTGCCAGAACAGCCTGCTGGAGAAGGCTGCCGCTAGTGTGAAAGTAGCCTTAGCCTTTCGATGGCATAAACTTACACTGACTGTCTAGACCTGCACCAAATTGATCACAGTGGCAGATGCTGGATGATAAATGTGGTGCATAGATAGGCTTTTGTAGGTTGCAACATACAGTGAGGAACACAAGTATTTGAACACCCTGCAATTTTCCAAGTTCTTCCACTTAGAAATCATGGAGGGGTCTGAAATTCACATTGTAGGTGCATTCCCACTCTGAGAGACAGAATAAAAAAAAACAACAGGAAATCACATTGTATGATTTTTAATACCCTACGATGTGAGATCTTGCATGGAGCCCCAGTTCAAGGGAGACTGACAGTCATCTTTAGCCTCTTCCATTTTCTAACAATTGCTCCTACAGTTGATCTATTTTCACCAAGCTGCTTTGCAATTGCCCCGTAGCCCTTTCCAGCCTTGTGGAGGTCCACAATTTTGTCTCTGGTGTCTTTTGAAAGCTCTTTGGTCCTGCCCATGGTAGTAGTTGGCGTCTGACTGACTGTTGGGTGGACAGGGGTCTTTAAAGAGCTCAGACAGGTGCTACTAAGTTAGATTAATGAGTGGAGTAGAGGTGGACTTTTTAATGGAACAGTAACAGGTCTTTGAGAGGCAGAATTCTTGCTGTTTCTCAGGTGTTCAAATACTTTAGCAGTGCAAGACAAATAAATTCTTTAAAAATCATACAATGTGATTTCCTGTTTTTTAAATTTTTTATTCTGTCTCTCAGAGTGGGAATGCACCTACAATGTGAATTTCAGACCCCTCCATGATTTCTAAGTGGGAGAACTTGCAAAATCGCAGGGTGTTTAAATACTTCTTGAACACTGTAATGTTACGCCAAAATTGTGGCACAATTTTGGCCCAAATGTTGCATGTCAGACCATATCCCCTTGTCAAGCTAGGTGCAGAGCCCTTTCGCAGAATTAAATGTGTCAAATTGTGCCAAATCTGTGCCAAATTGCAGCAAGCTTTGATGCCATTATGACAAGGTCTAGATGCACTCATATTAGTAAATCTGGTTAGCGCGCCATTATATGATGTACTGCTTTTTGCTACAAGTCGGAAATGTTTTCCCTTAGAATAAAGGGAAATATTGGATTAATATTGGCATGCCTCTGTATTAAATTGGAGGCATACACAGATACAATAGGACTTCTATAGGTGCCCTATTACAGCTCTGTGGCGACATAAAACTGTAATACAAAGGCGTGCTTGAGGCTTTACACGTTGATACCTGTTTTCCATATTGGGAGTCATATGTCATGAGGAAGACTTTTGAAGTTGCCCATAATAATTTATACAATTTTCCAAAATTTCAATGTCAAAAGGGTTGTCCCACAAAAAATATTCCACATTTTTCAAACCTGCACCTGGATCTGAATTTTGTCATTGTGTGTAATTAAAAATTTTGTATAGCCACTGAGTTATTTACTGCAATCTACCTGTTAAGCACCACCTGCTGTTTTTAAATTCTTTGTCCAGCTCACTGAGGTGGACGCACATGCTCAGTTCCATCCTTGCAGTGGAAAGGACACACCCCCTAAGATGCCATCTTTTAATAAATCTAACAGAGCAATTGGAGCAAAGAATGGGCAGATATCTGGATCTATGTGAGGTACAGGGCTGGTCCTAGCTTTGTAAGAAAGAGTACTATATGATATCGGAATTTCATTAATCATGGGATAACCCCTTTAAGCAGAGCTAATATAATGTCCATGAGTAATGAACAAGTTGAAAATTAGATATTTTTTTTTTTTTAAAGATGCTCATAATTAATATATTAAGGTTGATTACAATGAAGTATTAGGGAGCCTTCACACGCTGCTGATTTTGTTACAGAAATTTCTGCGACTGAACATCAGTTCCATTCACTTGAATGGGGCTTGCAGAAATCCACGTGCTTGCTGCCCCATTTAATTAAATGAAACAGATTTTCAGTTGCGGAAAATTCTGCAAAGAAATCCAGACACCATAAAACTAATACTTTTCACTGACTTTTCTAAATTGTGTTTAATAAGTGCTAAGTACTATGTACCAACTGGAATTGATTTGCCATCATCCTTTTGCAATCTGCATTAGAAATGCTGTACTCATTTGCATGTAAATCACAGATCTGTAATGACCAAGCTTGGGACCATTTAGTTGCCTTTTATGCACTTATCCCAGGGCTATAGAAACGTTTGATCTCAGGCCCCATCTTATCTGTGAATATGCTTCTGTGTGTAGCAACCATGGTGAGAGATACATTACTGGCCGAACAAGCCTTGCACCTTGTTTCTGGTCACTATAGTGAATTGTATACAAACACTATTAGTAAGGTGAGAAAGCTTCCAGAAGCAAATTCTGCATGCTTTAGATGAAACGCCGTTATTAGCCGTGTTATAAAGTGGATTATAGACATACTGATTAATGTTAACCCCTTCATGACTGCCATACGGCTATGTACGTGCTATCTGCACATACCCCGTGCAGATAGCACGTATATAAACGTCATGGCAGCTCTTTAATCCAAGCACTGCAAAACGCATGGATTAAAGCTTCTGCCCCTGCAATGCCGCTGTCAGAGACAGTGCAGAGTCCGGTAATGCCGTCAAGGGACCAATTAGAGACGTCCCTTGCCGGCAATCGCTCAGATTGGTTAGTCTCTGCAGATCTGAGCCTGAAATCAGGCATTAGCTAATCAGTGCCCGTGCCCGTCATTTAGCCCTCTTCCCGATCTGTTCCCTTATAAACGCACCCTAATGCCTCCCCCATCTGCCCTATCCCATGATCAGTGCCTGCAACCTATCTGCTTTCCCCCTTCAAACTCTCCAGCCTCGCTCCACATGTGCCTGTCCCTAGCTACAACTATGCCTGCCAATGTCCCCTGCCCCTTTCTGTATTCCCAGCATTCATCTTTGCCCCCTGTTGCAGTCCTCTTGAATGCTTTGCAAAGGCGTCCAGTGTTGCCATCCATCAGGAAACCTGATAGTACAAGAGCATTGCGTTGCAAAGTATAGTACAGCCATAAGCCCCACTGGATCTTCAAGATCCAAATGGGACTTGATAAAAAAAAGTGTGAAAATAAAAAAAGTTGAAAAAAGAAATGTAAAAAAAGAAAATAAATGTAAATTAAAAATAAAATAAATAGCTTTTTCCCATATCCGCTCATTTATAAAAAAAATAAATAAAAAATAAATAAACTACCCATAATTGGTATTGCCGCGTCCCTAATGACGTGATCTATAAAATGATTATGGTGCTAATTCCACATGGTAAACGCTGCAAAAAATAAAAAACAATGGCGAATTGCAGTTTTTTTGCCTCACCTCCCGAAAAAAAATTATAAAAAAATTATCAAAAAGTCATATGCATCCCGAAAATGATACCAATAAAAACTACAGCCCACCCCGCAAAAAATAAGCCCTCATATAACTATGTTGACAGAAACATAAAAAAGTTATGGGTCTTAGATTTTGGTGATACAAAAAAAAAAAATGTTTAATAAAAAGTGATTTTGTGATATAAAAGTGGTAGAACATGAAAAAAAAATACAAATTTGATGTCGCCATAACCATATCAACCCACAGAATAAAATTATCTTATCAAATATACGACGTGGAGAACCCCATAAAAAATTTAAATAAAAAAACACTGGCAGAATTGCAATATTAGCCCACTTCACCTCTTAAATTTTTTTTATAAAAAGCTATCAAAAAGTCATATGTACCCCAAATTGAACCATTAAAAACTACAGCCCATCCAGCAAAAAATTAACCCCCACACAGCTCAGTCATAAAAAAACCAAAAAAAAAACTATGGCCCTTAAAATCTATTTCAGCAAATTCCATGTTAGAAAATGCAGATGCAGCTCCTTTCCTTTTGAATTCTGCTGTCTGCTCATACAGCAGTTTACGACCACATATAGGGTGTTGTCGTATTCAGGAGAAAATGGGTTACAAATTATGGGTGCATTTTCTCCTGTTATCTCCTGCTAAAGTGAAAAATTTGGGCTTAAGCAACTTTTTCTTGTAAAAAATATAATTTTCGAATTTCACAGCCAAGTGTTTCTAAGGCCTCATGCACACGACCGTTGTTTGGGTCCGCATCCGAGCCGCCGTTTTGGCAGCTCAGATGCGGACCCATCCATTCATCCGCATCCGTGGCTCTGTTCAGCAGCCCGCTAAAAAAAAAAATAACATGTCCTATTCTTGTCCACGCTTTGCGGACAAGAATAGGCATTTATATTGCCGGCGCCGATTCCGTTCCGCAAATTGCGGAAGGCAACACGGGCGGCTTCAGTTTTTTGCGGATCTGCAGTTTGTAGACAGCAAAAAACGGCACGGTCGTGTGCATGAGGCCTAAATATTATGAAGCGCCTCTGAGGTAAAAGTAGTCAGCAAACCCCTCAATAAATTCTTTGAGGGGTGTAGTTCCAAAATGGAGTCACTTTTGGGGGGTTTCTTCTGTAGGGGTGCCTTAGTGTGCCTTTAATTATGACACGACACCCATAAGCCATTCCAGCAAAATCTGCCCTCCAAATACCAGATGTTGCTCCTTTCCTTCTGAGAACTGCCGTGTGCCCGTACAGCTGTTTATAAACACAAATGGGGTGTTTCTGTAAACTGCAGAATCAGGGTAGTAAATATTGAGGTTCGTTTTGCTGTTAACCCTTGATGTGTTATAGGAAAAATTGTATTAAAATTAAAAATCTGCACAAAAACTTAAAATTGGAAATTTCACCTCCATTTTCCTTTAATTCTTGTGGAACACCTAAAGGGTTAACCTAGTTTGTAAAACAAGTTTTAAGTAATTTGAGTAATTTGAGGGGTGTATGTTCTAAAATGGGGTCATTTATGGGTTGTTTCTATTATGTAAGGAGCTCAAAATGACTTCAGAACTGAATTGGTCCTTGAAAAAATAAAAAATTGCTTCTTAAGTTCTAAGCCTTCTTAACGTCCTAAAAAATCTACGTTTCAAAATGATGCCAACATAAATAGACATATACACTGCGTGCAGAATTATTAGGCAAATGAGTATTTTGACCACATCATCCTCTTTATGCATGTTGTCTTACTCCAAGCTGTATAGGCTCGAAAGCCTACTACCAATTAAGCATATTAGGTGATGTGCATCTCTGTAATGAGAAGGGGTGTGGTCTAATGACATCAACACCCTATATTAGGTGTGCATAATTATTAGGCAACTTCCTTTCCTTTGGCAAAATGGGTCAAAAGAAGGACTTGACAAGCTCAGAAAAGTCAAAAATAGTGAGATATCTTGCAGAGGGATGCAGCACTCTTAAAATTGCAAAGCTTCTGAAGCGTGATCATCGAACAATCAAGCGTTTCATTCAAAATAGTCAACAGGGTCGCAAGAAGCGTGTGGAAAAACCAAGGCGCAAAATAACTGCCCATGAACTGAGAAAAGTCAAGCGTGCAGCTGCCAAGATGCCACTTGCCACCAGTTTGGCCATATTTCAGAGCTGCAACATCACTGGAGTGGCCAAAAGCACAAGGTGTGCAATACTCAGAGACATGGCCAAGGTAAGAAAGGCTGAAAGACGACCACCACTGAACAAGACACACAAGCTGAAACGTCAAGACTGGGCCAAGAAATATCTCAAGACTGATTTTTCTAAGGTTTTATGGACTGATGAAATGAGAGTGAGTCTTGATGGGCCAGATGGATGGGCCCGTGGCTGGATTGGTAAAGGGCAGAGAGCTCCAGTCCGACTCAGACGCCAGCAAGGTGGAGGTGGAGTACTGTTTTGGGCTGGTATCATCAAAGATGAGCTTGTGGGGCCTTTTCGGGTTGAGGATGGAGTCAAGCTCAACTCCCAGTCCTACTGCCAGTTTCTGGAAGACACCTTCTTCAAGCAGTGGTACAGGAAGAAGTCTGCATCCTTCAAGAAAAACATGATTTTCATGCAGGACAATGCTCCATCACACGCGTCCAAGTACTCCACAGCGTGGCTGGCAAGAAAGGGTATAAAAGAAGAAAATCTAATGACATGGCCTCCTTGTTCACCTGATCTGAACCCCATTGAGAACCTGTGGTCCATCATCAAATGTGAGATTTACAAGGAGGGAAAACAGTACACCTCTCTGAACAGTGTCTGGGAGGCTATGGTTGCTGCTGCACGCAATGTTGATGGTGAATAGATCAAAACACTGACAGAATCCATGGATGGCAGGCTTTTGAGTGTCCTTGCAAAGAAAGGTGGCTATATTGGTCACTGATTTGTTTTTGTTTTGTTTTTGAATGTCAGAAATGTATATTTGTGAATGTTGAGATGTTATATTGGTTTTACTGGTAAAAATAAATAATTGAAATGGGTATATATTTGTTTTTTGTTAAGTTGCCTAATAATTATGCACAGTAATAGTCACCTGCACACACAGATATCCCCCTAAAATAGCTAAAACTAAAAACAAACTAAAAACTACTTCCAAAAATATTCAGCTTTGATATTAATGAGTTTTTTGGGTTCATTGAGAACATGGTTGTTGTTCAATAATAAAATTAATCCTCAAAAATACAACTTGCCTAATAATTCTGCACTCCCTGTAGTGAATATTAAGTAAAAACTATCTAATCAGGTATCACTATCTGACTTTAATGCGTAGAAATTCAAATTTAGAAAATTATATATTTTTTCAAATTTTGTAAAGATAAAAGTTATCGAAAAGTTATTGAATATCAAATTTACCCCTAACATCAAGTACGAGATGTCATGAGAAAACAATCTCAGAATAGCCTGGATAAATAAAAGCATTCCAAAGTTAGCACATAAAGTGACACGTCAGATCTGTAAAATTAAGTCACGAAGGTGAAAAATGGCTTGGTCTTGAAAGGGTTAAAAATGAGAAATTATCTGATTAGATTATCTATTAGAAAACTACATTCATTATTTCTAGTATATTCAGTATGTTCTCCAATAGACATATGGTGTTGTGCTGGTGTAACACCCCAGAGTTGTGTTACTAAACTCTTTTACCCCGCTACAATCTGTTGAGAGCATTTACATTGTCATCTTATGTAATTTCATCTTACATCCTCACAAATGTGCATTATAAGCCTTGTTAAATGTATATTGTCATTCTTCATGTTCACCAGCAGGTGGAAGCAATGTGTTAGCAAGGACTTAGCTACAGTTTAGTGTTCCTAGACTGGAATAGTTCATTCCAGTTTAACTCCCCCCTCTGTGAGCGGAGTGGGTTGCTCCCATATCCTGCCTCATGGGGAGAGAAGGAAGTTAGAAGTCAGTGTGCCAGCCAACCCTGCTAGGGGAAAGCTGTGTGTGTAGGAGCTCCCAGATATAGGGAATCAAGCCAGGATCTTGTCTCAGCTGAGACATTGATCATCATCCCCAGCCTGAGCCCTGCAGCCTTAGCTGGTAGAAGCAAGCAGACAAACTCCAGAATTCCAGGAAGAAGCATACCCTTTGAAGATAGCTGTGAGTAAAGTACAGAGACCCAGGAGAAGCCATATTCCTCCTCAGCTAGTCAGTCCCCATACAGCAGAAGATAGAGAGTGCAGAAGCCAAATTCCTGCCATAGTATAGAGCTACAAAGCAGACGTCCTTTCCTGCAAAGCTCCAGGTACATGATAGAGCAGAAGATATATTCCTGACACACATTGCCAATACCTGCTGGGACCAAAGACTAATGCTGTATCTTGCTTGAATGAAAGCTACAACCAGTAAAGACAAGTTTGAACTTTACCAAAGGTCTGGATCTCAATTTCTGCTGCAAATTCCTCTATTACCCCTACTAGCACTAGACTCATTTTATCGCAAGTGAGCCAGGATCCAGGAGTCCAGCTGTACCCAGGTAGGAGACACCGTTGACACTATACCACTACCATACAGAGACATTACATTCTGGCATTCCTAACCTGGTACGTGAGTTACAACACCCTTAAAGGGCCCTGTGACAGTACTTTGCGCACGCTGCAATTGGCATCAAAACTATAGACTATTATACCCATATCCTGACCCACTGCATAATTTGGCGTCCATGTAACTTTACCCACGGTCCGGCTCATTGCACTGGTCTTTTAATTTCTCCATGAAATCCATGAAGGTTGAGGTCAATGTTGCTGTAGTACCCTGGGCAAATTTAGTGGAGGCTGTCCTCTTCAATACTAAGAGCCTATTCACATGGCTGTCTTTTTGATCCATGCGCTATCAGCGTGTGCAACAGACTGCACACAAACCCATAGAGGAAGGAGGTGCTATTCACAGGGTCCATGCAAAGAAAATCAGAGCATGTTCTATCCTTTTCAGTGTCTCACGGAACCCAGAACTGGAGACCACTGGAGACAACTGTCTCCAGCGGACACAAGGTCCGCACCCTATATAGACAAATGGACTTCCCTGTAGACAAATGGACTGCCGCTAGCAACGGACCACATGCGGAGCAATTGCTCCCCCGATTATAAACACGATACAGTGTTTGGGGTTTTTGACCATTTCCTCCCATTTAGGCCACTTTATTTTAGTGATTTGTCGTACAGGCGGTCTAACATATGGAGTGTGGAGTTCCAACAGGTGAAAACGTTGCATATCATATGTAGCGGAAGAGCATTTTGCCTTTGCAGCTCAAAGAGGGCATTTTTGCATGGTAAGAGTGGCTGAAGTGCATTCACAGTTTCCTGGATATTTTTAACAGCTCTTGCAGTTCAGTGGAAGACTTAAGGAACTCTGTAACAGCGAGATTGAAGATATGCGCCATGCAGGGCGCATGGGTCAGCCCTCCCTGATGCATCGCAGACAAAATGTTCTTCCTGTTGTCAGTAACCATGGCTCCCATCCCCAGTTGTCGAGGAGGCAACCAGTATTCGATTTCTTTATTTATAAAGCAGTTCCTCCCTGGTGTGGCTCCGTTCGCCCAGACCGACGAGGTGCAGAACCGTGTGACAATGCCTAGCTTTGCATAGGTCATATGCTGGAGGACCACTGTGAACTGTGCCTACAGTGGAGGGTCAGGAGAAGGTGGAGGATGAGGAGGCAGAGTAGGACATTGGCGCAGAAATCCCACGATTACAATGCGGAGACAGCATTGCCATCACCTGGCCAAGTTGCTGGTGTGCCTGATCCAAAACGACATTTACCTAGTGGGCTGTGAAGAACATATATTGTCCTTGACCATAGCTACAACTCCATATGTCAGCGCTGGTGTTAACTCTATCAGACATCTCGAGACCCAAGGACTGGCCCACCTTCTGCTCAACATACGTCTACAGGGCTGGTACACCTTTTTTGGAAAAGTAATGTCAGCTTGGGACTCTCCACCTTGGGTGCGCATAAGCCATCAGTTCTCTGAAATTGAACACTGAAGTCAATGGGAAAAAACAGCAGTTTTTTTTCTGCTTACGTTGTCCAGCCCTAACTGCTCGAGAGCAGGTGTGGGCCAGTGCAAGATGAGCGGTTGCTGCATCAGGGTGTAACACTAAATGAGTGCCACTGTTTTCCCATGCCACTTTATGGTGACACTCCATGTGTTGAAACAGGGCTTTCGTGCCAACATTAGCACCCCAGCTTCGCCTCACCTTCTACCCACACATCCTGCATACAGCCACTCTAACGTCTTCCTGCATCTTGGTGAAAAAATTCCCACACTGGTGAGTACCTGAACCTGTGCACTGCTAGTGTGTTCCTCAGAGGTTGTCTCCCAAGTAGCAGATGGTGTACCCCTTCTTCGTTTGGATGCAGATTTCCCACTGCTTCCACCCTGCTGTCTCATGGTCACGTTTCTACCCTGCTGTCTTATGGGCACGCTGCCACCCTTGCCCCCTGATGATGATGCCCCCTCTTCACCAGTCTCCCACATGAGATTGGCTACATCAACATCTACATCTGTTTGGTTGTCACTTATGTCACCCTCACCTGTCTCTTGCGCATGTCCCTGACCTCTCGCAACATGTATTCCCACTGTCATCATCGTTAGTTGCACTCCTAGATGTCTCCTCCAAGTCTGTTCTGGCCTGTAACTGCTGACTGTCCTTATCCTGGCTGAAGAGCGGAGCAGAGCCGGCAGCATACATTACTTGGCTAGCAGAAGGAGCAGCAAAAGGCAGGTTCAGGACAATTAAGGGGCACAGAGGCAATTCCTGGGCCATGCCATCTAAGCATGGTGTCAGAGGAACCTACCGATTCCTGCCTGTGTGTATCCGTTGTCACCTGAGATTACATTGAAGAGTGTGTCAACCATTGCAGAACAGCTGGATTGTTGGTCAAAACGCGACCACTGGAGGACAGAGGCAGCTGGCCTGTTGCTGCGCCTGCTACCACCCCCCCTTTTTCTGCTGCTACCTGTGTACTTGTGTCAGCTACAGCAACATTTCTGCCACTGCCCATTCCTTTGGAGGCCCAGGCAACTGTCTCTTGGCCATAGTGTACAGAAACTGTATCAGTAATGTAACGGATGAACTATGAATGCGGCAGCAGTTGAACAACATGCACGCGGCAATATATTAGACCGCCCTTTAATACTGAGGCACAGTAAGTCTATCTATAAGGTAACAGATTAACTATGAATGTGGCAGCAGTTGAACCAGATGCACATAGCCATATATTAGACCTCCCTTTAATACTGAGGCACAGTAAGTCTATCTATAAAGTAGCGGATTAACTATGAATGTGGCAGCAGTTGAACAAGATGCACACAACAATATATTATACCGCCCTTTAATACTGAGGCACAGTATGTCTATCTGTAAAATAACAGGTTAACTATGAATGTCGCAACACTTGAACAAGATGCACCGGGCGATTACACTAAACCTACAGTCTCCCTATGCTCTTCCTACAGTCACAAAAAAATCTTCCTACGATCTCCCTGCACTGTCCATGCACTCTCTCTCTCCAATATTCTTTTCAGCAACACTATTTTCAGCAACACCGTCCCTAGCTCATGAGCGCTTGCCACGTCCCTTCCTAATCTCAGCTCACAGTGAAATGGTGGAGACCGTGTGGGATGAGAGTTTTATAGGGCTGTGACATCACATGAGGATGGCTAACAGTGGATTGGCTGGCTCTACAGCATTATGGGTGATCTCGTTCCCATGTTTCTTACTTTTACTGTGTACTACATGCAGCCGCCATTTAGAAAAAAAAGATTAATTACCACGAAGTGTGAGGAAATTTGGATTCATGGCAAATTAAATTTTTCCTAAACTTCGGATCAAATTCCACTTCGGATTCTTTGATTCCCTCAACACTAGTCACCAGGATTGAAACAGCCACTAGTTTCACGTGGAGGTGCTGTCCAGAAGGGTTCTTCAACCACCTGGTAATCCACAAGAGAAATCCAGGCAAACAAAGTAATACAGCTACTAATATTATCCTGCCAGCATATTAGAATGAAACTAAGCATAAGATGACATTTTGGTTATAAACCTTTTTCAAGCTATGTTTGTACAGAAAATAACAAAATAGGATGGTAAGTACAATATGGTATGTAGAGATGTCGCAAACATAAAATTTTCCGTTCGCGAACGGCGAACGTTAATTTCCGCAAATATTCGCGAACGGGCGAACCGGGCGAACCGTCATAGACTTCAATAGGCATTTGAATTTTAAAACCCACAGGGACTCTTTCTGGCCACAATAGTGATGGAAAAGTTGTTTCAAGGGGACTAACACCTGGACTGTGGCATACCGGAGGGGTATCCATGGCATAACTCCCATGGAAAATTACGTAGTTGACGCAGAGTCAGGTTTTAATCCATAAAGGGCATAAATCCCCTAACATTCCTAAATTGTTTGGAATAACGTGCTTTAAAACATCAGGTATGATGTTGTATCGATCAGGTAGTGTAAGGGTTAAGCCCGCTTCACAGTGCCAGATCAAACTCCCCGTTTAACGCACCGCAAACAACCGCAAACAGTCCATTTGCACAACCGCAAACTCCCCATTTGCACAAGGTTGGATACCAAGCTAACCATGTCCCGTTCCTTGTCCTCACTGACGTCATTGAAGGTCTCTTCCTCCACCCAGCCACGTACAACACTAAGGGTCCCCGAAAGGTGACAAAAAGCCCCCTGGGACGCCTGCTGTGGTAGGTCTTCCACCTCCTAAAAGCCACCTTCCTCCTCTGACTCCTCTTCTTCAGACTCCTCTCTCTGCCTTGCCACAGGTCCAGCAATCGACGACGACAACATCGTGGTGATGGTGACCACAACTCTTCCTCTTCATGCTCATCTACGGCCTGATCAGAACTCTTCGCAGGGCACGCTCCAGAAAAAACGCATATGGGATGAGGTTGATGATGTTGCCTTGGGTTTGACTGACCAAGTTTGTCACCTCCGCAAAAGGACGCATCAGCCTACAGCCATTGTGCATGAGCGTTCAGTAACGCGGCTAAAAAATACCCAGCTCCGCAGAGGCTGTCCGCTTTTTTTTTTTTTTAAAAAAATCTGTTCTTACCAGTTTAATCTCTGTTTTGTACCCTATCAGGGGCCGGTGTGGTGTTTGGAATAGATTTTAGGAACCGGGAGATGGAAAAAGATGCTTGGTCGGTCCTCTTACTTCCAATTTGGGGCACTGCGCGTGCGCCGTGCAATTTTCTGTGCTACCAGATATGAGTGGTATGTTAAGTATTACTATTCCTATCAGTTTAATCCCTGCTACATCCCCTATCAGGGGACGTGTATGGAATAGATTTTAGGAAACGGGAGATGGAAAAAGATGCTTGGTTGGTCCTCTTACTTCCAATTTGGGGCACTGCGCGTGTGCCGTGCAATGTACTATGCAATCCCAATATGAGTGTTATGTTAAGTAGTACTATTCCTAGCAGTTTAATCCCTGTTACGTCCCCTATCAGGGGCCGGTGTATGGAATAGATTTTAGGAACCGGGAGATGGAAAAAGATGCTTGGTCGGTCCTCTTCCAATTTGGGGCACTGTGCGTGCGCCGTGCAGTTTACTGTGCTACCAGATATGAGTGGTATGTTAAGTAGTACTATTCCTATCAGTTTAATCCCTGTTACGTCCCCTATCAGGGGACGTGTATGGAATAGAGTTTAGACAACCGCAAAGAGTTGTGAATAGTTGACACACTCATGACATAAATTTTATTCTTCTATGCGTCAATCTTGGTGTAGTGATGACTGTGCTCGTGCGCACGTTTGGGAGATTGCAGGCGATGGCGGTTTTTCAAAGCCTATGGTCGTGCTGAGGTAGTTCAGTGACAATTAAGTGACCCAGAAAACAATGATTCTGCAGTGTGGGCCCATTGTTGGCCTAGTAGATGATCACAAAGAAAATTAATGTTTTTTCTATGCAAAATTATCCAGCCGATCGCTTCACAATGAAGCAACGACCTTATCTCATCTGGGGTGTGCCAACATTGCCATTGCCAACACACTCATAGAGGTGATCGCTTCATTGTGATACGCAAGCCACAACAAGGTAACGATCACGAAGGGGAATTGACACATGTATGTGCCTTTTTTTGTTTTTGCAGCCACAGTGCAGCACCAGAGGCCAGAAAAAGTAGGCATGTACACATGCCTGAAAAATTATGTATTGTTGCAGAAAAATTGATTTTCCAGGCAGAAAGTGCACTAAAACATTGCGGCTTGAACCCTAGTTGGTGGCGGAGAAGTCACGCAAGTCATCCGGCATGCAGAGATAAAATACAGCAGCGTGTGGACCATTTTTAGCCCAAGGCATCTCATCTCATCAGGCCTTTAGTCAAATGTATCGCCCACTGTCAGTCCCTTCAGGATCCATGTCTCATTCATCTTAATAAAGGTGAGATAATCTAGACTTTTTTGACCTAGGCGATTTCTCTTCTCAGTGACAATACGTCCTGCTGCACTGAAGGTCCTTTCTGACAGGACACTTGAAGCGGGGCAGGCCAGAAGTTCTATCGCAAATTGGGATAGCTCAGGCCATAGGTCAAGCCTGCACACCCAGTAGTCAAGTTGTTCATCGCTCCTCAGAGTGTCGATATCTGCAGTTAAGGCGAGGTAGTCTGCTACCTGTCGGTCGAGTCGTTCTCTGAGGGTGGACCCTGAAGGGCTGAGGCGATGCGTAGGACTTAAAAAGCTCCGCATGTCCTCAATCAACAACACGTCTGTAAAGCGTCCTGTCCTTGCCGGCGTGGTCGTGGTAGGAGGAGGATTACTTTCACCTCTTCCCCTGTTAGATTCCCGTTGTGCTGTGACATCACCCTTATACGCTGTGTAAAGCATACTTTTTAACTTGTTTTGGAACTGCTGCATCCTTTCCGACTTCCCGTAATTCGGTAACATTTCAGGCACTTTCTGCTTATACCGGGGGTCTAGTAGCGTGGCCACCCAGTACAGGTCGTTCTCCTTCAGCCTTTTTATACGAGGGTCCCTCAACAGGCATGACAGCATGAAAGACCCCATTTGCACAAGGTTGGATGCCGAGCTACTCATGTCCCATTCCTCGTCCTCACTGATGTCATTGAAGGTCTGTTCTTCCCCCCAGCCACGTACAACACCATGGGTACCAGATAGGTGACAACGAGCACCCTGGGATGCCTGCTGTGGTTGGTCTTCCTCCTCCTCAAAGCCACATTCCTCCTCTGACTCCTCTTCCTCAGACTCCTCTTCCAGCGTTGCCGCAGGTCCAGCAAGCGATGCTGATAAGCCTGTTTCTGGTGGTGATGGTGACCACAACTCTTCCTCTTCCTCTTCACGCTCATCTACGGCCTGATCCAGCACTCTTCGCAGGGCACGCTCCAGGAAGAAAACAAATGAGATGATGTCGCTGATGGTGCCTTCGGTGCGACTGACTAGGTTTGTCACCTCCTCAAAAGGACGCATGAGCCTACAGGCATTGCGCATGAGCGTCCAGTAACGTGGCAAAAAAATTCCCAGCTCCGCAGAGGCTGTCCTAGCACCCCGGTCATACAAATACTCGTTGATGGCTTTTTCTTGTTGGAGCAGGTGGTCGAACATTAGGAGTGTTGAATTCCAACGTGTCGGGCTGTCGCAAATCAAGCGCCTCACTGGCATGTTGTTTCGCCGCTGAATATCTGAAAAGTGCGCCATGGCCGTGTAGGAACACCTGAAATGGCCACACACCTTCCTGGCCTGCTTGAGTACGTCCTGTAAGCCTGGGTACTTATGCACAAAGCGTTGTACGATCAGATTCAACACATGTGTCAACTTGCCCAAATTCAATGCCGCCAACAAATTGCTTCCGTTGTCACACACCACTTTGCCAATCTCCAGTTGGTGCGGAGTCAGCCACTGATCCACCTGTGCGTTGTCAGCAAAGGAAGCAGCAGCGGGTACAACATCATCATCATCACAACGTACGTCTATGTGTGTAATGCTGCCTGACTGAGACATATCCCTGTTATCTACATCCTCTGGCAATAATGGTTGCGCATCACTAATTTCTTCCAACTGATGTGTAAATAACTCCTCTGACAGATCAAGTGAAGCAGCTGTGGTGCTAGTGTTGGTGGTGGCGGCAGGCGGGCGAGTGGTAACTTGAGAGGTGCCCGAAACTGAGCTGGAGGAGGATGGTGCGTCAAGGTTCCGAGCGGAAGCTGTAGAGGATTGGGTGTCCTGTGTTAGCCAGTCAACTATGTCCTCAGAACTTTTTGAGTTCAGGGTACGTGGCCTCTGAACACTGTGCATTATTTTAGGGCCAAAGGGAATCACAGCACCCCGACCACGATGGCCCCTGCGGGGTGGCCTGCCTCTGCCTGTCATTTTTTTTAGATTAGTTGTACTATGCATGCAAGCTACTGTGACACCAGATATGAGTGGTGGCACTGTACACTGGCAGTAGTTGGCACAGTACACGCTGTAGGCCTGACACACACGCTTGCAGGCAACTAACTGCAATTATATTACAGTCAAAAAAGTTTTAGTTTTGTTTAAATGTAATCTACTGTGACACCAGATATGAGTGGCACTGTACACTGGCAGTAGTTGGCACAGTACACGCTGTAGGCCTGACACACACACTTGCAGGCAACTAACTGCAATTACATTACAGTCAAAAAAGTGTTGTTTTTTTTTAAATGTAATCTACTGTGACACAAGATATGAGTGGTGGCACTGTGCACTGGCAGTAGTTGGCACAGTACACACTGTAGGCCTGACACACACGCTTGCAGGCAACTAACTGCAATTATATTACAGTCAAAAAAGTTTTTTTTTTTTTTATGTAATCTACTGTGACACCAGATATGAGTGGCACTGTGCACTGGCAGTAGTTGGCACAGTACACACTGTAGGCCTGACACACGCTTGCAGGCAACTAACTGCAATTATATTACAGTCCAAAAAGTTTTTATTTTTATGTAATCTACTGTGACACCAGATATGAGTGGCACTGGTGGCACTGTGCACTGGCAGTAGTTGGGACAGTACACACTGTAGGCCTGACACACACGCTTGCAGGCAACTAACTGCAATTATATTACAGTCCAAAAAAAATTTTTTTATATATTTTTTTATGTAATCTACTGTGACACCCGATATGAGTGGCACTGGTGGCACTGTGCACTGGCAGTAGTTGGCACAGTACACACTGTAGGCCTGACACACACGCTTGCAGGCAACTAACTGCAATTATATTACAGTCCAAAAAGTTTTTTTTTTTTTTTTATGTAATCTACTGTGACACCAGATATGAGTGGCACTGTGCACTGGCAGTAGTTGGCACAGTACACACTGTAGGCCTGACACACACGCATGCAGGCAACTAACTGCAATTATATTTCCGTCAAAAAAGATTTTTTTTTTTTAAATGTAATCTACTGTGACACCCGATATGAGTGGCACTGGTGGCACTGTGCACTGGCAGTAGTTGGCACAGTACACACTGTAAGCCTGACACACACGCTTGCAGGCAACTAACTGCAATTATATTACAGTCCAAAAAGTTTTTTTTTTTTTTTTATGTAATCTACTGTGACACCAGATATGAGTGGCACTGGTGGCACTGTGCACTGGCAGTAGTTGGCACAGTACACACTGTAGGCCTGACACACACGCTTGCGGGCAACTAACTGCAATTATATTACAGTCAAAAATGTTTTTTTTTTTTTTTAAATGCAAGCTACTGTGACACCAGATATGAGTGATGGCACTGGGCAAGTGGGCACAGTATACGCTGTGTGCCTGACACACACGCTGGCAGGCAACTGCAATTAGATTACAGAGGGAAAAAAATAAAAAAGCAGACTGATGTACTAGCCCTAAAAAGGGCTTTTTGGGGTGCTGTCCGGACGCTGTCCTTACAGCAGAGATATGATGAGTCTTTCAGGACTGGAGTGGACACTGAATACACTGGCCTAGCTATCGATTTCCTTATTAAATCAGCAGCAGCTGTACTGTCCCTCCTCTCACTAAGACTCCAGCTTCCGAATGAATCTAAGATGGATGCTGTCCTTGCTTTTTGCTAGGAGGTGGGAGGGTCTGGGAGGGAGGGTATGCTGCTGATTGGCTGGAATTTGTCTGCTGACTGTGAGGTACAGGGTCAAAGTTTGCTCAATGAGGACGTATAGGGGGCGGACCGAACATCGCATATGTTCGCCCGCCGCGGCGAACGCGAACAAACGATGTTCGCCGGCGAATAGTTCGGGACATCTCTAATGGTATGATGATGGCAGTAAATTTCAGTAAAAAGCTGTAAAGAAGTAGTGTCACAATAACAAAAATCAGCAGTCGGCGCAAAAGAGATAATACAGAATATAAAGTATATGGAGTGGTAACAAGCTATAGTAAAGATGGAGCCTGGAGAACAGATGATTCAACTAGTATAAGGTAAAGGTACATTGGGGATATTGTGGTGAGTTGTAGTAATTGGGATATACAGATAAGTATAAGATGTGGATAACAATACACTGCGTGCAGAATTATTAGGCAAATAAGTATTTTGACCACATCATCCTCTTTATGCATGTTGTCTTACTCCAAGCTGTATAGGCTCGAAAGCCTACTACCAATTAAGCATATTAGGTAATGTGCATCTCTGTAATGAGAAGGGGTGTGGTCTAATGACATCAACACCCTATATTAGGTGTGCATAATTATTAGGCAACTTCCTTTCCTTTGGCAAAATGGGTCAAAAGAAGGACTTGACAGGCTCAGAAAAGTCAAAAATAGTGAGATATCTTGCAGAGGGATGCAGCACTCTTAAAATTGCAAAGCTTCTGAAGCGTGATCATCGAACAATCAAGCGTTTCATTCAAAATAGTCAACAGCGTCGCATGAAGCGTGTGGAAAAACCAAGGCGCAAAATAACTGCCCATGAACTGAGAAAAGTCAAGCGTGCAGCTGCCAAGATGCCACTTGCCACCAGTTTGGCCATATTTCAGAGCTGCAACATCACTGGAGTGCCCAAAAGCACAAGGTGTGCAATACTCAGAGACATGGCCAAGGTAAGAAAGGCTGAAAGACGACCACCACTGAACAAGACACACAAGCTGAAACGTCAAGACTGGGCCAAGAAATATCTCAAGACTGATTTTTCTAAGGTTTTATGGACTGATGAAATGAGAGTGAGTCTTGATGGGCCAGATGGATGGGCCCGTGGCTGGATTGGTAAAGGGCAGAGAGCTCCAGTCCGACTCAGACGCCAGCAAGGTGGAAGTGGAGTACTGGTTTGGGCTGGTATCATCAAAGATGAGCTTGTGGGGCCTTTTCGGGTTGAGGATGGAGTCAAGCTCAACTCCCAGTCCTACTGCCAGTTTCTGGAAGACACCTTCTTCAAGCAGTGGTACAGGAAGAAGTCTGCATCCTTCAAGAAAAACATGATTTTCATGCAGGACAATGCTCCATCACACTCGTCCAAGTACTCCACAGCGTGGCTGGCAAGAAAGGGTATAAAAGAAGAAAATCTAATGACATGGCCTCCTTGTTCACCTGATCTGAACCCCATTGAGAACCTGTGGTCCATCATCAAATGTGAGATTTACAAGGAGGGAAAACAGTACACCTCTCTGAACAGTGTCTGGGAGGCTGTGGTTGCTGCTGCACGCAATGTTGATGGTGAACAGATCAAAACACTGACAGAATCCATGGATGGCAGGCTTTTGAGTGTCCTTGCAAAGAAAGGTGGCTATATTGGTCACTGATTTGTTTTTGTTTTGTTTTTGAATGTCAGAAATGTATATTTGTGAATGTTGAGATGTTATATTGGTTTCACTGGTAAAAATAAATAATTGAAATGGGTATATATTTGTTTTTTGTTAAGTTGCCTAATAATTATGCACAGTAATAGTCACCTGCACACACAGATATCCCCCTAAAATAGCTAAAACTAAAAACAAACTAAAAACTACTTCCAAAAATATTCAGCTTTGATATTAATGAGTTTTTTGGGTTCATTGAGAACATGGTTGTTGTTCAATAATAAAATTAATCCTCAAAAATACAACTTGCCTAATAATTCTGCACTCCCTGTATCTAGAATGGACCAAAAGGTGGATACAATGGAAGGGATGGCAGCTGCATGTAGAGAAATATGAAGTTCCAACAAGTATAAGGAAAATACCTAGCAGGTATGGACATCAGCATGTGTGATAGCCGCCACCATTGAACGCTGGAGAACACAGGAGCTTCCCCACATTCTCAAATACCCACTGTGCATGCGTGATAGGGACTGGAGTTGCTAGGAAGCTGAGATGACAGCCAGAGTGCCAAACCATGGCACCTGTGCTCACGATGTGAAGAGAGAGTGCAACGAATAGTAAGAGAGCTATTTAACAAATCCTCACATAAAAAGTCAAAAGTAGCTCATTTTCTATACTTAGGACAGGAGCTTTATCATGGTCCGTTATGATAGGGGCATGGCCTGAATGGGCTTTGCACCTCATGCTGCCATTGAAACATATGGTTTTTTGTCTGTGGTGTTTTCTCCCCCCCCCCCCCCCCCCCTTTCTTTGTCTCCTGATATTTCTCCTCAGGTTAAGTGAGCTTCAGGATTGGTCAGTTGGCTTAATGGTCAGCGTTTCTATTGGATAAATCTGTTGCTGTCCAGTTGCTGGGCCTTGTTTCTATTTTTATCTAGCAGCTGGATTGGTTAGTGGTGAGGTGTGGCGGGAAATTCACCTATTTATTGAGGCATGTTACCTGTGGAGTGCAGTCGTCGCATCAAGAGCAGAGAAAAAGCTTGTCCCGCCCGCCCTCGCTGCAATTTTGTCGCGGTCTTTGTTTCATTTTAGGGGGGGGGGGGGGTTAGTCGCTCAGAATTCTGGGTGGACTTAAATTATTTCAGTAATGGACTTTAATATTTATGCAAAATGGTATTTATATTGGATTTAAAGTTGGTTGATTTATGTAACCCCCAAGAATTTAATAAAGACCGCGGCCTTTTCATCCATATGAGGTTTGTGTTTATTATTTAGTATGTAAGGATTTATTGTTGAATATGGCACCATAATACACAAAGGATACCAGAAAAATAAAATGGAGCTGCCCTCACCTGGTGTACAAAGTGGCAATCTATCCTGGCACAAGTAAAGAGCAGAATAGAATACTGTATTTAAGAGAGGAGCTACTACACAGCCAATACAGGTCTTTTAACAGTAAAATGGCCATGTTGACTGGTTGGTTCTGCCAATCAAACACAGGAACCACAGATCAGAGTGTCTGAGGCATTGTATGTTGAGTCTGGTGTTAAGATAAGATGGTTTAGGAAAGAACATTGTATGTAGACAAATACAGCAGATACTTATCCATCATGCAGTACCATCAGGAAGGCGTCTGATTGGCTCCAAATTTATTCTGCAGCAGAATAACCACCCCAAAAATACAGGGAATTTCCTTAAAGGGAATCTGTCACCTGCTTTTACCATTTGCCCTGAGGAGGTTGATGATCGCGCAGGCCGCAGGCGGTACTGCGCCTGCGCGAGTTTTCTGGCCGCCGACAGGAAGAAGGACGGGGCATTTCTAGAAGGTAGACGATGACGTGGGGAGGGGGCGGAACCGTTTGCCGGGCTGTGGGAGTTAATTTCAGGATCAGGAGGCGTTCTTGGGCACTGCAGGGGGGCGTCACTGGGTACCGGAGAGGGAAAAAAACGCCCCTCTGGGCACCTTGGAGCCTCATTAGCATATCATAAAAAGCGCTTTTATATCAAAAGGACAAAACAAAATAAAGTAAAATGAAGACTGCTGGAAATAAGGTACTTTAGTGAACATAGCGATGGTGACAGCTTAAAATGGTAAAAGCAGGTGACAGATTCCCTTTAAAGGGCTTCTATCACTAGATTTGGTCCTATTTAGCTGACTGACACTAGCGATGTGCTAGTGTCAGCAGTCCATAACAGTGTTCTTACTTATCATCTGTCTGCTGCCGTTCACCTTAACCGCCTCCGGACCGCCTAACGCAGGATCGCGTTCCGGAGGCGGCAGCGCTGCGCAGAGTCACGCATATACGCGTCATCTCGCGAGACGCGAGATTTCGCTCAAAGCCGGCCCGCGCATGTGCATCGCGGGCCGGCAAAAGTTAAAGAACAATTTCGTCACCAGCCTGCCAGCAACGATCATTGGCTGGCAGGCTGGCGATTTTCAAAAAAACTAATCACAAGCCATATAACAGATCATATTAGTAAATATGATCTGTTATATGGCTTGTCTGCTCCTCTGCTGGTCCTTTTCGTCGGTTGGATCCAGCAGAGGAGCAGAGGAGCAGACTTCACAGTGAGTAGCACCAACACTACTCAATCACTAGTGAAAGACAAAAAGTGATCAGTGTAAACTGTCACTTTTCTTTTCCACTAGTATTGGCTGTTAGGTTTTAGGATAGTTTAGGCCCCTTGGTTAGGTAGTTAGCGATCGGTTAGCGCCCAGACCACCGCACCGCAGTCACTGATTCGCTGATTAGCGTATCGCTAATCAGCCTTTGTACTTTTATAGTATCTGTAAGTGATCAAAACTGATCACGGTCAGATCTATAATAGTATTAGTGTCACTTTAGTTCGCCCTCCACCCAAAACGCAGTGTTTGCCCGATCAGGCCTGATCGGTCGCCCACACGTGCGTTCACCCACGCCCGCCCCACCGCAGTGACAAAAAATATATATTTTTTGATCACTGCACATTCACTTTACAAGCACTGCGGCGATAAAAAAATCAGTTTTGATATTTTTTATCAACCGCAGCGGCCTCCGGTACTTCGCTAGCCTCCCCTTTGTAAGACAGGTTTGCTTTTTTTCTTGGGTAGTCTCAGGGAATACCCCTAAATTTAGTAGTCCAAAATGTCAAACAGGGGGTATTCTTCTGAAGAGGCCTACAGGATTCTGACACAGTCGGATGAGGAATGGGAACCCTCATCTGACGAATCTAGCGGGTCAGAATATGAACCTGTAGAAAGCAGTGGCTCTATGACCCAAAGTTCGGACGAGGAGGTGGAGGTCCCTGATAGAACCAGGCGTACCCGGCCCCGTGTCGCTAGACCACAGGTTATGCAGGATCCGCTTCAAGAGCAGCAGAGTGGGGCTGTCGCTGCCGGATCACGTGGTGAGGCATACACCAGCAGCGCAGCCCTCCCTGGACCTAGTACCAGCACTGCCGTACAACATGGTGACGTGGCGAGCACCAGAAGGGCAGTTGAAGCTGGTACGGTGGCACGTGCAATAGTTGCCCCGTCGCAGCCACCGCACAGACAGGCCCGTAGAGCCCCTAGAATCCCTGAGGTGCTGGCAAACCCTGATTGGCAGTCACCAACTTCAGCCGCACCTGTAGTTCCCCCTTTCACCGCCCAGTCTGGAGTTCGGGTTGAGATGGCTCATATCGGTTCGGCCCTGGGATTTTTTGAGCTGTTCTTGACTGCGGAGCTCTTGGACTTAGTCGTGGCAGAGACAAACCGGTATGCCACACAATTTATATCCGCCAACCCGGGAAGCTATTATGCCCAGCCTTTCCGGTGGAAACCAGTCCAAGTTTCCGAAATTAAAATTTTTCTGGGCCTTCTCCTCAACATGGGTCTAACTAAAAAGCATGAATTGCGGTCATATTGGTCCACGAACCCGATTCATCACATGCCCATGTTCTCTGCTGCTATGTCCAGGGCACGATTTGAGGCCATTGTCACGGGGTTCCGAAGGTGCACTCGGTCCCCCATTGCCCGCAGAACTGTTGCTTAGCTTTTGGAATGAGGTTCTGTGTTTGACCTCATTCCCAGGGCGGCTTTACTAGCTGGGTGGCTCCCTGCTCCTAGTCTGCCTTGAGTGCCGAGCTGATCACTCGGTGCTCGACTGGTTGGTCTGTTGGTCATGTGACGCTGGCCACGTCACATGACCCTCACTCCCCACTATAAATACAGGCAGCCTGCTGGCTACAGGTTGCCTGTTAATTTCTAGGTTCCTGGCTATTTGTTGGACTACTGAATATTTACCTGATCCTGTTCCCTGACGATCCTCTGCCTGCTCCTCCTGTACTGCGCATACATCCTGGTATTATGACCTCGGCTCCCACCTGACTACTCTCTTTGGACTCCTCTTGTACTTCGCTACTCTCCTGGTATTTGACCCCGGCTTCTCCTGACCATTCTTTGCTTAATCCGTTGTACTGCGTAGCTCTCTTGGTTCTGACCCGGTCCGTTCATGTTCCGTATTTTGTCTTATCTGTCTTCCCTGCACATATCCTAAGTTAGGGACTGCCGTCCAGTTGTCCCCTGTCATCAGGACTCGTGAGGCAAGTAGGCAGGGCCAGGGGTGAGGGTGGAGCGCAGTGGTCACTACCCTTCCCCCTGTGTGTGTGTGGACGTGACCGTTACAGATTAACAGGCCCAATAACCACTGTATCATGAATCCTCTTACTACCCAGAACTGACCATGTCTCTAATTTGACACAGAGGGTGCAGGAGCTAGGAGAGAAACTCCGTTCTTGTGAGTTAGGGCGAGGTTCTTCCACTCCTCTGTCCTCCAGTCCATATTTTGAACCCCAGATCAAGCTACCAGAACCCTTTTCTGGAGACCGGAAGAGGTTTCTCTCCTTTAAGGAGAATTGCAAACTCTACTTCCGTTTGCACCCCGTGTCCTCCGGTCCCGAGAGCCAACGCGTGGGGATTATCATTTCTCTACTACAGGGTGATCCCCAGGACTGGGCATTTTCGTTACCCCCTGGGGCCAGTTGTCTAACTTCTGTGGAGGGGTTTTTTCAGGCCCTGGGTACCCTCTATGACGAACCAGACAGGGCCCTGGTAGCCGAGACAGCTCTTAGGGCACTGGTTCAGGGCCATCTCCCTGCGGAGGAGTATTGCACCCAATTCAGACGGTGGTGTGTCCCCTCAGGATGGAATGAACCAGCCCTGAAGAGTCAGTTTAGGTCTGGTCTATCTGATAATTTAAAAGATCTATTGGTCAATTACCAAATTCCTGAGACCTTAGAGGAGATGATGACCCTAGTTGTCCGACTTGACAGACGAGTTAGAGAGAGACGACAAGAACGACAGTTCTGTTCTCAGATGGTGGTCCAGCCAGAGGCCTTTTCCAGGGACAACACTGAGGTCTCCACCGAGGAACCCATGCAGGTTGGCATGACCTGGGGTAATCTTCGTCGCAGACGCGGAGAGTGCTTCTACTGTGGAGATCCTGGCCATTGGATCAACAAGTGTCCTAAGAGGGTTCTCTCTGACAAGTCTTCTAAGGCAAGACAACCTAAAGACCAGGTACACCCTGATTTTTCTAAAGGTAAGCTTTTGGTAACCATAACAATTTCTCTGGGGGTTAATAAGTGGCCAGGTAAGGCCTTTATTGACTCCGGTTCAGCGGCCAGCTTTATTGACTTTGAGTTTGCTTGTAAATTGGGTATTCCAATGTTTGCTTTACCTACATCTATCCATGTCATGGCTATTGATGCTACTCCCCTGATTGGTGGTACGGTGAGGTCATGTACCTCTGAAATTTCTCTGTCCGTGGGTGTGTGCCACTCTGAGAGATGTTCTCTTCTAGTCCTGGAGAACCTACCGGTTGAGGTGGTACTAGGGTTGCCTTGGCTCCGTTTACATAACCCCACAATTGATTGGTCCAAAGGAGAGTTGGTGAAATGGGGACCTAAGTGTGACTCATGCTTGTCCGTGGTCCAGGCTGGGGTTTCAGTAAGGTCTAATACATTACCCTCTCTTATTAAGGAATATTCTGATGTGTTCTCATTCCTTACTCCAGAGGTTCTACCCCCCCATAGACCTTATGATTGCGCCATAGAGCTAATGGAGGGCCTTCTGTCAAAGATGTAAAATTTCGTTGTCTTTTTCTTCCGCCTACCATCCTGAAAGTAATGGGCAGACTGAACGCCTTAATCAGTCTGTGGAACAATTCCTGAGGTTGTATGTTGCTGATGACCAGCAATTATGGGTCAAATTCCTTCCGTTGGCTGAATTTGCTCTGAATAACCGTGTCAATTCTTCTGCTGGGGTCTCCCCTTTCTTTTGTAACCATGGTTTTCATCCCCGTTTTCATTCTGGGTCGTCCGTCTCCTCCTCTAACCCTGAAGCTGATAAACTCTCCTCCGAACTGTGCACAGTTTGGGCCCGGGTTCAATCGAACCTAGAAAAGGCTCAATGTTCTCAAAAACTCAAGGCCGATAGGAAACGTTCAAGGGGGGTAAACTTTCAGGTTGGGGATAAAGTATGGTTGTCCTCCAAGAATCTATCTCTCAAGGTAACTTCTAAAAAATTTGCTCCTCGTTTTATTGGACCATATAAGATCACGGAAGTGATTAACCCGGTATCTTTTAGGTTGGAGCTGCCTGAGTCATTCCACATTCATAATGTGTTCCATAAATCTCTGCTTAAAAAATATTTTGAACCGGTAGTACCATCAAAAGCCTCGCCTCCGCCAGTTCTTGTTAATGATGCTGTCGAGTATGTGGTGTCTAAAATAGTGGATGTCAGGAAGGTGCGTAATTCCTTGCAGTACCTGATTCACTGGAAGGGGTATGGACCTGAAGAGAGATCTTGGGTACCTGCCAGGGAGGTTCATGCTCCTAGACTTGTTCGTAAATTTAATTTAGAACACCCTGAAAAGTCATCGCCTGAAGTCTTGGGTCCGGTGGCCCCTCGTAAAAGGGGGGGTACTGTCACGGGGTTCCGAAGGTGCACTCGGTCCCCCATTTCCCGCAGAACTGTTGCTTAGCTTTTGGAATGAGGTTTTGTGTTTGACCTCATTCCCAGGGCGGCTTTACTAGCTGGGTGGCTCCCTGCTCCTAGTCTGCCTTGAGTGCCGAGCTGATCACTCGGTGCTCGACTGGTTGGTCTGTCGGTCATGTGACGCTGGCCACGTCACATGACCCTCACTCCCCACTATAAATACAGGCAGCCTGCTGGCTACAGGTTGCCTGTTAATTTCTAGGTTCCTGGCTATTTGTTGGACTACTGAATATTTACCTGATCCTGTTCCCTGACGATCCTCTGCCTGCTCCTCCTGTACTGCGCATACATCCTGGTATTGTGACCTCGGCTCCCACCTGACTACTCTCTTTGGACTCCTCTTGTACTTCGCTACTCTCCTGGTATTTGACCCCGGCTTCTCCTGACCATTCTTTGCTTAATCCGTTGTACTGCGTAGCTCTCTTGGTTCTGACCCGGTCCGTTCATGTTCCGTATTTTGTCTTATCTGTCTTCCCTGCACATATCCTAAGTTAGGGACTGCTGTCCAGTTGTCCCCTGTCATCAGGACTCGTGAGGCAAGTAGGCAGGGCCAGGGGTGAGGGTGGAGCGCAGGGGTCACTACCCTTCCCCCTGTGTGTGTGTGGACGTGACCGTTACAGCCATCCTCCGTTTCCTGCATTTTAGCGACAACACCACCTCCCGTCCCAGAGGCCACCCAGCTTTTGACCGGCTCCACAAAATTCGGCCCCTCATAGCCCACTTCAACCAGAAATTTGCAGATTTGTATACCCCCGAGCAAAACATCTGCGTAGACGAGTCCCTAATACATTTTACCGGGCGCCTTGGCTTCAAACAATACATCCCAAGCAAGCGTGCCCGGTATGGGGTCAAATTGTATAAGCTCTATGAAAGGGCCACAGACTATACCCACAAATTTCGGATCTATGAGGGAAAAGATCAGACCCTGGAGCCGGTCGGTTGCCCTGACTACCTGGGGAGCAGTGGGAAGACAGTCTGGGACTTGGTGTCACCCTTATTTTGCAAGGGGTACCATCTTTATGTGGACAATTTCTACACAAGTGTGGCCCTCTTTAGGCATTTGTTTCTAGAACGGATTTGCGCCTGTGGCACCGCGCGAACTAGTCGCGTGGGCTTCCCCCAACGGCTCGTTACCACCCGTCTTGCAAGGGGGGAGAGGGCTGCCTTGTGTAACGAAGAACTGCTCGCGGTGAAATGGAGAGACAAGCGTGACGTTTACATGCTCTCCTCCATTCACGCAGACACGACAATACAAATTGAGCGAGCAACCCGTGTCATTAAAAAGCCCCTCTCAGTCCACGACTATAATTTGCTCATGGGAGGGGTGGACTTCAATGAGCAGATGTTGGCTCCTTATTTAGTTTCCCGACACACCAGACGCTGGTATAGGAAGGTGTCTGTATATTTAATTCAATTGGCTCTGTACAATAGTTTTGTTCTCTACAGTAAGGCTGGGAGAACAGGATCCTTCCTCAAATTCCAGGAAGAGATCATCGAGAACCTCCTGTATCCAGAAGGTTCCGTGGCCCCATCCACCAGTGTAGTTAGCCGTCTACACGAGCGACATTTCCCCAGTGTCGTTCCTGGTACCTTAACCCAACCGTCACCCCGAAAAAGATGTCGTGTCTGTAGCAGGAGTGGAATAAGGCGTGACACCCGCTATTTCTGTCCTGACTGTCCTGACCACCCTGCCCTATGCTTTGGAGAGTGTTTCCGGAAGTACCACACACAGGTACACTTAGCATAGGGATTGCATCTCACAGGACAGGCACACAGGGCTATTAGGGCCCTTTTACTCACAGCTGCTGCAAACCTCTCCTTTCACCTGGGATAAAGTGCATAATGTACTTCGCCACATCTTTGGGCGATTTGCGCTTTGCACATTGTCCCATGGGGAAGGAGAGGTTTGTTCTATAAAGGTAAAAAAAACTAAACAAAAAAAAAATTACCGGTAAGTAAAAAAGTTAACGTTCAGTTAAAAAAGTTAAAAAAAGTTTATATGTTTGGTTCAAAAGTTAATAAATTTATTGCGTTGCGGCCTGGTTTTTTCTTTTTTTTTTTTACCTTCCAGGTGGACCAACCGATCGACTAGCTGCAGCACTGATGTGCATTCTGACAGAAGCATTGCGCTGCTGTCAGATTACACGCAAGTCGGTGTATGCGGCGCTGCAAGACGAGATTTCTCCTCTGCAGTAAAAGATACGTTTGCCGAGGCATATGAGCTGAGGAGGTGGCGGTGTTCATATACTTTGGCAAACACTTTGTATATATAAAAAAAAAAATCCCGGCAAGGATTTATTCATCCACATCGATTGATGTGAATGGAGAAATCTGGTTTGCCAGGGCATACGAGCTAAGTGGGTATGGATGTTGGGCGGAGCTCCTATGTCCTGGCAGACGCCTTTCCCCTCCTTTTTCTTTTTTTGGCAGAGATTTTTTCATCCACATTGATCGATGCGAATGAAGAAATCTGTGCCGTTCATTTTTTTCTTTCAGCCCAGAGGCTGAACGGAAAAAAAAAATCTCATTACCCGTATGCTCAATATAAGGAGAATAGCAGAAACTCCTAATGCTGGGCATACATGTAATGATTGCGGAGACCCTCAAATGCCAGGGCAGTACAAACACCCCACAAATGACCCCATTTTGGAAAGAAGACACCCCAAGGTATTTGCTGAGGGGCTTATTGAGTCCATGAAAGATTGAAATTTTTGTCCCAAGTTAGCGGAAAGGGAGACTTTGTGAGAAAAAAAATAAAAAAAATCAATTTCCGCTAATTTTTTTTTTCTATGAACTCGCCATGCCCCTCATTGAATACCCATGCTGGGAGAGAGAAATATCTTGGCAAAAGACAACTTTTCCAATTTTTTTTATACAAAGTTGTCTTTTGCCAAGATATTTCTCTCACCCAGCATGGGTATATGTAAAATGACACCCCAAAACACATTCCCCAACTTCTCCTGAATACGGAGATACCACATGTGTGACACTTTTTTGCAGTTTAGGTGGGCAAAGGAGCCCACATTCCAAAGAGCACCTTTCGGATTTCACCAGCCATTTTTTACAGAATTTGATTTCAAACTCCTTACCACACATTTGGGCCCCTAGAATGCCAGGGCAGTATAACTACCCCACAAGTGACCCCATTTTGGAAAGAAGACTCCCCAAGGTATTCGCTGATGGGCATAGTGAGTTCATGGAAGTTTTTATTTTTTGTCCCAAGTTAGTGGAATATGAGACTTTGTAAGAAAAAAAAATAAAAAAAAAATAAAAATAAAATCATAATTTTCCACTAACTTGTGACAAAAAATAAAAAATTCTAGGAACTCGCCATGCCCCTCACGGAATACCTTGGGGTGTCTTACTTTCCAAAATGGGGTCACTTGTGGGGTAGTTATACTGCCCTGGCATTCTAGGGGCCCAAATGTGTGGTAAGGAGTTTGAAATCAAATTCTGTAAAAAATGGCCGGTGAAATCCGAAAGGTGCTCTTTGGAATGTGGGCCCCTTTGCCCACCTAGGCTGCAAAAAAGTGTCACACATCTGGTATCTCCGTATTCAGGAGAAGTTGGGGAATGTGTTTTGGGGTGTCATTTCACATTTACCCATGCTGGGTGAGAGAAATATCTTGGCAAAAGACAACTTTTTCCATTTTTTTTATACAAAGTTGTCTTTTGCCAAGATATTTCTCTCACCCAGCATAGGTATATGTAAAATGACACCCCAAAACACATTCCCCAACTTATCCTGAATACGGAGATACCACATGTGTGACACTTTTTTGCAGCCTAGGTGGGCAAAGGGGCCCACATTCCAAAGAGCACCTTTCGGATTTCACCGGCCATTTTTTACAGAATTTGATTTCAAACTCCTTACCACACATTTGGGCCCCTAGAATGCCAGGGCAGTATAACTACCCCACAAGTGACCCCATTTTGGAAAGAAGACACCCCAAGGTATTCGCTGATGGGCATAGTGAGTTCATGGAAGTTTTTATTTTTTTGTCACAAGTTAGTGGAATATGAGACTTTGTAAGAAAAAAAAAAAACATCATTTTCTGCTAACTTGTGACAAAAAATAGAAAGTTCTATGAACTCACTATGCCCATCAGCGAATACCTTAGGGTGTCTACTTTCCGAAATGGGGTCATTTGTGGGGTGTTTGTACTGTCTGGCCATTGTAGAACCTCAGGAAACATGACAGGTGCTCAGAAAGTCAGAGCTGCTTCAAAAAGCGGAAATTCACATTTTTGTACCATAGTTTGTAAACGCTATAACTTTTACCCAAACCATTTTTTTTTTTTACCCAAACATTTTTTTTTTATCAAAGACATGTAGAACAATAAATTTAGAGCAAAATTTATATATGGATCTCGTTTTTTTTTGCAAAATTTTACAACTGAAAGTGAAAAATGTCATTTTTTTGCAAAAAAATCGTAAAATTTCGATTAATAACAAAAAAAGTAAAAATGTCAGCAGCAATAAAATACCACCAAATGAAAGCTCTATTAGTGAGAAGAAAAGGAGGTAAAATTCATTTGGGTGGTAAGTTGCATGACCGAGCAATAAACGGTGAAAGTAGTGTAGGTCAGAAGTGTAAAAAGTGGCCTCGTCTTTCAGGGTGTTTAAGCTATGGGGGCTGAGGTGGTTAAAAACATACTTTTATAGATATGCTAATGAGCCTCTAGGTGCTATGTGGGCGTCATTAGCACCTAGAGCGCTCCGTCCACTAACCATTTCAGCCGCCCATCGCGTCCCTCCAGCCCGCCCCGCTCCTGTTGATAGACGTGAAACTTCTGAGTATCTCGTACCAATCCCTGCGCCTGCGCCGTGCGCTTCTGTATTCGGTGCAGGCGCAGTGAATGAATGCCGCACTCCTGGTGCCGGCTTCCTCACTGTAACGTAGTTTCCGCAGGCGCAGTGATGAAGCCGGCGCCGGGAGAATACAGAAGCGGGAATTGGTACGAGATACTGAGAAGTTTCACGTCAATCAACAGGAGCGGGGCAGGCTGGAGGGACGCGATGGGCGGCTGAAATGGTTAGTGGACGGAATACAGTAGAAACTCCCAAGAAATGATCCCATTTTGGAAACTAGGGGGATAAGGTGCCAGTTTAATTGCTACTATTTTTGGGTACATATGATTTTTTGATCATTCATTATAACACTTTATGGGGCAAGGTGACCAAAAAATTGGTTATTTTAGCACAGTTTCTATTTATTTATTTTTACAGCATTCACCAGAGGGGTTCAGTCAAGTGATATTTTTATAGAGCAGATTGTTACGGACGTGGCGATACCTAATATGTATACTTTTTCTTATTTATTAAAGTTTTACACAATAATAGCATTTTTGAAACAAAAAAATTATGTTTTAATGTGTCCATGTTCTGAGAGCTATAGTTTTTTTTATTTTTTGAGAGATTTTCTTATGTAGGGGCTCATTTTTTGCGGGATGAGGTGACGGTTTTATTGGTACCATTTTGTGGGACATGCGCGTTTTTGATCACTTGGTGTTGCACCTTCTGTGATGTAAGGTGACAAAAATTGCTTGTTTTGACATTTTTATTTTTTTTCTACGGTGTTCACCCGAGGGGTTAGGTCATGTGATATTTTTATAGAGCTGGTTTTTACGGACGCGGCAATACCAAATATGTCTATTTTATTTTATTTTTCCTATTTTTTCAATTTTTTTTTTATTCCTTACTTGGGGAATTTTTTTTTTTACATGGGAAACCTTTTTTTTATTTTATTTTTTCAACCCTTTATTTTTTATTTTTTTATTTTACACTTTTCGTTCCCCATAAGGTCATACAAGACCTCTGGGGGACATTTACTTCACTTTTTCATTTTTTTTTTTTCACTGTTGATTTCTCCTGTAACTGGGGCTGACATAGTAGCCCCAGTTACAGGAGAAATACACCCCCCAGAGAGGCTGTACAGCATAATTCTGCGCTGTACAGCCCCAGTGCAAGGCTGATCGAGATCTCTGAAAGACCTCACACAGCTCCTGCACTCTCCGGTCACGGCGGTCACAGAAGGCAGTATGCAGCGATCCAGAAGGCAGGGACACCTGGGAACTATCCCTGCCTTCTCTCTGGGTTGCCCTGCTGTCACTGACAGCGGGCAACCCACTCTGCAGCTGCACGATTAGCGTGCAGCTGCACTTTCTGAACGGACGTTCTGGAACGTCCATTCAGAAATAGAGAACCACCTCCCGGACGTTTATAGTCTATGGGCGGACGGGAGGTGGTTAAGAGGAGAAGGATTCCAACAAGCCTAAATCCACAGAAGGTCTATGGTTAGTTCTCCTAGATGTTTGGAACAACCTTCCTGCCGAGTTCCTTCAAACACAACCCTTTACACGAGCTGATTATTGTTAGCGATGATCTTACGGTGTAAATGCACCGCCGATTACCTGATGAACTAGCAAAACACTTGTTCATCGGGTAATTGTATACTTTGTCCAGCACAAAAGATCATCGTTTCCCAGTGGCAGATCTGCTGCAGGGAAACAATGAGTAAGGGGCTGCAGAACGCAAGCAAGCAGGGCCGGCACCACAGGTAAGGCGACCTAGGCAGAGGTTTAAAAAAAAAGCGTTGCCGCAAGTTTTTTATTTTTTAAGTGCGGCGGCGGGCCCTCCCCCGCACCGGGCGGCTGCCGCACTGCCCAGAGAGAGAGGGACTGACAGGAGGGAAGCGCCTCTAATGTAGCGTGGCCGAGCTCTGTTCGGTCCGCGGTACAGGAGCATTTGTTTCCTGCACCCGGCCGGACTGACAGGAAGTGCTCACTTAGTGTGCACTTCCTTTCAGTCCAGCCGGGTACAGGAAACAAATGCTCCTGTACTGCGGACCGAACAGAGCTCGGCCACGCTACACTAGAGGTGGGGGGGGGAATGGAATGAGAGTGACAAGGGAGTGGGGGGGAAGGGGGGGGAATGAGAGTGACAAGGGAGTGGGGGGGGAATGAGAGTGACAAGGGAGGGGAGGGGGAATGAGAGTGACAAGGGGGGGGAGAGGAAATGATGAGAGTGACAAGGGAGGGGGGAGGAAATGATGAGAGTGACAAGGGAGTGGGTGGAAGAATGAGAGTGACAAGGGAGGGGGGGAATGATGAGAGTGACAAGGGAGTGGGGGGAAGAATGAGAGTGACAAGGGAGGGGGGGTGAGAGTGACAAAGGAGGGGGGGAATGAGAGTGACAAAAGAGGGGGGGTGAGAGTGACAAAGGAGGGGGGAAATGAGAGTGACAAGGGAGGGGGGGAAATGAGAGTGACAAGGGAGGGGGGAATGAGAGTGACAAGGGAGGGGGGGAGTAAATGAGAGTGACATGGGAGGAGGGAATGAGAGTGACAAGGGAGGGGGGAATGAGAGTGACAAGGGAGGGGGGAATGAGAGTGAGAAGGGAGGGGGGGAGAGAGTGAGAAGGGAGGGGGGGGGGAGAAGAGAGTGACAAGGGAGTCCCCAGAGCCAGACTGCAGCCAGAGACCAGATCATCTTATTGTCCTGGTGGTAAGTAGACAATGCAATATGTTTATTATGTAATTGTTTAGTTATTAATACTACATTGGAAACTAATTTACCTCACATTAAGGCTCCATTCACACGTCCGCAACGTGTTTTGCGGATACACGGAAAGCAGCAATGTGCGTTCCGCATTTTGCGGACCGCACATTGCCGGCACTAATAGAATATGCCTGTTCTTGTCCGCAATTGCGGACAAGAATAGGACATGTTCTATTTTTTTGCGGAACGGAAGCGCGGATCCGCAATTCCGTGTCCGGGCAGCGCAGCACATCATGCTGCCCCATAGGAATGAATGGATCCGCAATTCCGTTCCGCAAAATGCAGAACGAAATTGCGGATGTGTGAATGGAGCCTAAAAGGACACTATAGTCCCAGAACCAGTACAGTTTAATGTAGTGGTACTGGTGTCTATAGCCTGTTCCTGCAGAGAACAGACACTGTGCAGTACTGGTGGTAAAGGAGCACTATAGTGCCAGGAAAACAAACTTATTTTCGTGGCACTATATAGTTGTTAGGAGTGGGGCACCCTCGTGTCCCCCTCCCACTGGGCTGAAGGGGTTAAAACCCCTTCAGCCACTTACCTTTCTCCAGCGCCGGCACTGGGAACTCTTCTCCCCGATCCTCCTCTCAGCTGCGAATGCGCACGCACTCAAAACTATGTTCCGCGTCTTCCCACTGTAATTTTCACAGTGAGAATCGCGGAAGCACCTCTAGCGGCTGTCAGGGAGACAGCTACAAGAAGCTGGATTAACCCTAAGGGAAACATAGCAGTTCTTTTAATTTAAATGCTGAGAAAGGGGTGGAACATGATATGGTCAGATCATCTGATAAGGGGGGGGGGGGGGGGGGGGCGGCAATTTTTATCTTGCCTAGGGCGGCAAAAATCCTTGCACCGGCACTGCACGCAAGCGTCCGTGCAGACACTGCAGTATAAAAATTTACTGCAGATACAAAAAAAAAAGAACACTATCTAAAAATCAACTTATATATATATAAGATTCTAACTATTACTTGAAACAGCTGCAAATGAAAAAAATAAATCTGTGCAGCAATTCCAGATGTTCTTCTTTTCTTCTTTCAGCAGGAAAAGCTCAAATCTCAGTGGTGGTGCACCACAAGTCCCAGCAAGTCAACAAGCAGCACAGAGAAGCACAGAATGGCTGCCTGCAGAGAGGTTCAGCCCTATCCTGTGCTGCTATAGCAACGCTGCCAATGGCAGCGCTGGCAGGGGACACGAAACACTGGAGTCCCCTGCCTGACCTCAGAGGAGACCGCTGCAATGTGCTGGTCTTTATTGACCGGCCAATCGCAGCGCGTGGAGCTGCAGAGGGGCGGAAAGACACCATGCTGCCCTTACCCGGCATGGGTGCCTGCCGGTAAGAGCAGCCATGCTGCCCCGATTCCCCCGCGATCCTGCCCCAGAACCTGGAGGACCTTGCGCCATACATGTACACTGCGCAGGTCCTTAAGTCACGTCCAGCTGCCCCGTACATGTATTGCACGGGTCCTTAAGGGGTTTATGCTGCTTCTATCAATTACTCTCATGTACTGTATTTATTTTCATCTCACATTTCCATACTTCTATTGTATTTATCTTCCATAAGACTTCATTGATTTACATTCCTGGGGCTTTTTTGTACTGATTATATTATGTTTATCTTCATACACATAATCCTACACATCCATTGTCACAGTATTATTTGTATTACCCCTGGTTGGGTTATTTATGGCCAGTTCATATTTGGGACTACCACTTCATGTTAAAAAAAGGTGGTATGTACTGTATAATTTTAGACTTGAAAAAAGAACCTTGGTGCTCCGAAACGCGTTATCCACAGAGTTTTATCATCTTAATAAACAGCTTCTTATCATTAAGTTGGTTATGCACTGAAAAGATGTCTGATCACGGTCAGACCACACTGGTCTAATCATCCTTGCCATCTCCCACACGGCTTTCTGCTCCTTCTTTTGGTTGGCTATCGCTCGTAGAGGACATTGAAGACATGGGCTACACCGACCAGTTTATCTGTCCATTTTCCATGCACTAGCGTTGTGCCTAAGTTTGCACTACATTAGCAGGTGAGCACCTTTCATCCCATTGGAGGCTTTTGGACTTGATTTCACCCAATGCGTGCCTTTCCTGCCCTTTGCCACTATTTATTACCAGTAGCAAGTTGGTGCCCTAGGTGGTGGCCAACCTGTCATATTCCAGTCCTGATTTCTTAAAAACTTATCTTTATAGCTGCAGACTTTAGCAGAAATCATATCATAGCAGATAGCATATCATTTCTAATCTAATGACATGAGAGGAGTGAGTGCTCCTCTCACCTCCTCCTGCCCCTTTCTGTGAATGCACATATACAAATCAACCTGTATTTTACAAAGATGCACCTCCAGTTTTAGCATTATAAAATTAAATGAAATATTAATACAGTCCTGATCAAAAGTTTAAAACCACTTGAAAAATGGCAAAAAATCATATTTAGCATGGCTGGATCTTAACAAGGTTCCAAGTAGAGCTTCAACATACAACAAGAAGAAATGGGAGTGAGACAAAATATTTTTTGAGCATTCAATTTAATGAAAACAACAAAAAAACTGAAACAGGCTGTTTTTCAGCTGATCAAAAGTTTAGGGCCACACCTCCAAAAAAAAACTAAACTCCCCCAAAACAGAAATCCAGCTTCCAAACATGAACTCCGTAATGAGTAGCTCCGCCGTTATTGTTGATCACTAAAATCACAAAATTCGTTTCGGCATGCTTGATGCAAGCGTTTCCATGAGGTGAGTGGGAACATTTCTCCAAGTGGTGAAGACGGCCGCACGAAGGCCATCTACTGTCTGGAACTGTTGTCCATTTTTGTAAACTTCCCTTGCCATCCATCCCCAAAGGTTCTCAATTGGATTTAGATCAGGGGAACACGCAGGATGGGCCAAAAGAGTGTTGTTATTCTCCTGGAAGAAGTCCCTGGTCCTGCGGGCATTGTGTACTGTAGCCTTTTCCTGTTGAAAAACCCAGTCGTTACCACACAGACGAGGACCCTCAGTCATGAGGAATGCTCTCTGCAACATCTGGACATAGCCAGCGGCCGTTTGACGCCCCTGCACTTCCTGAAGCTCCATTATTCCACTGAAGGAAAAAGCACCCCAGACCATTATGGCGCCACCTCCACAGTCAATTGGATCCTCCGGCTCAGTGCTGGTGAAATTTTTTGGGGTCTTCCACTTGACTTTTTTGTTCCATAACCCTCAGGATCATTTAAGAAATTCCAAATGACTGTCTTACTGCGTCCCACCTCAGCAGCGATGGCGCGCTGTGAGAGACCCTGCTTATGCAGTTCAACAACCCGACCACGTTCAAAAAGGAGAGTTTTTTTGCCTTTGCCATCACAACGTGTGACTACCTGACAAATGACAATGAATCCACATCTTTGCACAGATTTGGCCTTTTAAAGGCATGTGGTCCTAAACTTTTGATCAGCGGAAAAACAGCCTGTTTCAATTTAATTGTTATTTTCAATTAATTGAATGCTCAAAATTTTTTTTGTCACTCTCATTTCTTCTTGTTGCATGTTGAAGCTCTACTTGGAACCTTGTTAAGATCCAACAATGTAAAATATGATTTTTTGCCATTTTTCAAGTGGTCTTAAACTTTTGATCAGGACTGTAATATGATATGTGAATATGAATGTATTATGAATCTATGGTCTGCATATGCACATCCAATATAACGCTGCTCTGTCAAATGAAATGAAATATTTTCAGGTTACCTTTAAGGCTGGATTCCCATGTATAAGTCCATCCATTGTTTTTTCTACACTGGTGTGGTTGGGAAACCGATTCCAGAATTGATCCTATGGTTTTTTACAGGACCATTTCTGGCATCTGGTGCATCAGTTCTAATGTAGCCCTGCGCTGAACAGAAAAACATAGCATGCAGCAGTCTATCAAGAACAGGACCAGTACATAACACAATTAGCCAAACGCAACGGATTTACATGAATCCAGTCTAATAAATGTCATTTTACAATGTGTAAAATCTGTGTTAAAAGTTATGCACATACTTATGCAACAATTTCTGCAATGCAGTGTACACGTGCTGATTGGCCTGTACGGTGTGGCCTGATAGTCACCTGTCAGTAGCAATAACTGATAAGGAATTGTGCCAAAGTGCACCCAATAAAATCATTTCGAACCTGAATTTTGTATTTTACTCAACAATGTAAGGCTAGTTTCACACTTGTGGCAGGACGGATCCGACATGCTGTTCACCATGTCGGATCCGTCCTGCGGCTATTTCGCCGTGCCCCCGGGCCGCCGCTCCGTCCCCATTGACTATAATGGGGACGGGGGCGGAGCTCCGGCGCAGCACGGCGGTGCACGGCGAAAGCCGCCGGACTAAAAAACCTGACATGCAGTAATTTTAGTCCGGCGGCTTTCGCCGTGCACCGCTGTGCTGCGCCGGAGCTCCGCCCCCGTCCCCATTATAGTCAATGGGGACGGAGCGGCGGCCCGGGGGCACGGCGAAATAGCCACAGGACGGATCCGACATGGTGAACAGCATGTCGGATCCGTCCTGCCGCAAGTGTGAAAGTACCCTAATAAGTAAATAACATGTTAAAGGAGTTGTGTCTTCTGAAGCACTGGTGGCATATTGCTAGAATAGCTGCAGAGAGAGCTGAGCCCAATGTCTGCACCTATCTCTAGACTGGAGCCTGTGAAGTGAAGGAGAGCAAGCCGGCTTCCATTGATTTGTATGGGACTCCCATACAAATGAATGGAGGGCAGCCGCGCATGCATGGTCCTCTCTCCTTCACTTTGCAGGCGATAGGTGCAGGTCTCAGAGGTGGAACCCTGACTATCAGACATTGGTGGCATATCCTAGCTGAGCCAGGTTGTTCACCCTTGGCTGTGCCATCCATACCATGCTATGCTTGGTACAATACATGACATAACATTAAATAAACCATTTGCAGATACCCCTGCTCTGCGGTACTTCCCTTCCATCCAGGAGACCACATAAAAGAGTCGCTCAGAATACTATGTTTCTCAGGGGAGATAAGCAGATGCCAAAAGTGTCTGGCTCCGGCTTACTCCCCTCCTCCCATGGAGAATACGCGCATGCTCGGAGTGTTTTATTAAAAGACTACATACAGTATATGTATAATTTGAGTATACAAATAATGAACTTTTGTTATGCCTAAAGGGGTTGTCCAGAATTAGAAAAACATGACAGCCTTCTTCCACAAACAGCACCACCCCTGTCACATCAATGGAGATAAGTAGACATAACCCATGGACAGGTGACCAGGTGTGGTGCTCTTCCTGGAAGAAAGCAACCATGTTTTTCTAATCCTAGACAACCCCTTTAATGCAGGGCATCATATTATACTCATAGATTAGGCAGGCCAGATATTTCATAAGAATTTTACAACTGGATACTTTCATTCATATCTACATTCAAACCATAATAATCAATATACAGAGTATGTCATTTAAGGGTTATACTTTATGGCATCATAAATAAAAAGATAAGAATCTGCTATGCGGGCATAACATCTAGTGCATTGCCACCATGAAAAGAGATCCTGATCATTTGATGTGTTGTAGATGGTTTTCCTTTTTGTCATCATAAACTGGGTTTCTATAATCTCTCTGGTAACAGGCAGTATTGTAGTTTATTGTTCCTTTTTATGCTTTCTTGTTTAGCGATTGATTGTATTCCAGTCGGCACATACTTCCTGAACTGGTTATCTAGAAGCTGCATTCAGATGATTTTTTGGAGATCTGTATTCTGCTCTGTTTTTTCCCTCCAATTCTGCATTTAGTTACAGAGCAATTCAGAGCAGTGGGTGTGTTGCCATTGCAGAGAGAGCTGAGCCCATTGATCCTAGAGGCTCATTTACATATATTAAAACATCATTTTTCTCAGCAATGTGGACACATATGAACATGGGGACAACACAGATGTCTTTAGCTGCCAAGTGTATATTCAACAGGTCAGCCAGTTTCATAGGTACAAAGCTACTGACAGATGTCCTTTAAAGACACTTTTTTTTGTAAAAAAGAAGTTTGAAATTCACAAATAATGCAAACATTGTCTTTGTTGTCATTTTCACTTTTTCTGACTTGGGTCCTCTTTCCCTAGAGAGTCCCCATGGACTGAGAATTGAGAACAGCCTGAGAATTGAGCATATAAACCTTAGGCTACATGCACAGGGCAGTGTTTTTTTGCAGCCTCCGTTACGTTTTTTTTCCGGATCGGATGGTTTCCCATTCATTTCTGTGGATCCGTTAAAAATGCGGTGGACTTCTTTTCCGCGTCCGCTGTGCGTGTTTCCCGTCCGCAAAAAAAGTATTGCATGTCCTATTCTTGTCCGCAATAAACAGTTTGTGGACCCATTGAAGTCAATGGGTCCGCAAAAAAATGCGGATGACCAACGAAAGCCATCCATATGTCATCCGCATCAGTTTTTTTTGCGGATGGTTGCTGGGTAACCTGTATATATTAAATTTCAAGAATTACAGCCTTCAGTTGTTTTTTTTGCGGACCGCAAAAAAAAAAAACTGAAGACACACGAAAACGCAACCTACAAAATTTGCGGACAAATGGAATGGATGTGGATGTAAAAAAAACAGGAACATGGATCCGCTATTTGCGGACCGCAAAAAACAACTGTCGTGTGCATGTAGCCTAAATGGAAGTAGAGAACCAGGAGCTGCAGCATTAATCACTACATTGGGGTATTGTATGGCAGCATTATTTAGAGACTGAATGGCAGTTTTGTGTGAGAAATGTAAGGCAGTGTTATGTGGGCATTATATGGTATATTATTTACTATATTGCATGCCTACTTACTTATATATAGAAGTATTAATTGGGCGTTGAATGGCAGCATTGTATAGGCATTGTATGGCAGTATTCAGGTATAAACATTTGGGTAAAAATTGTGCATGTGTCTGTGTGCTATATGGGTGCTGCCTGAATAAAAACTGACATGATCCTAACCCAATCAAATAAGCTGCATATTAATACAAATATGTATTATGAGACTACAGCTTTGTAACAGTTTCTTCCTGCAATTTAATGTACTATGAAATTCTAACTGCTGTGCCTGTGACATCAAGCAGTGGGTGCTGCGACATTTTTGCCTGCAGTATACCACCTGACCCCATATCCTTCTTACTCAATATCACTCCAGCACATATAAGGAAACAATCCCTTAAACTGTTAATACAAGTACTGACTGCAGCCTGCTGCCTTATTTCCCGCTTCTGGAAACACCCTGACTCCCCAAAGGTCTCCGACCTACATGCCAGGGTGATGGAAATCCGGACCCTGGAATATACGACCGCAATGTTCCTGGACAAAATAGATCTATTTCATGCTATTTGGGATGTTTGGGACAATTACTGGGCTACTAGGCAACCCTGAGAAGAGCCCAAGAGAATAATGTAATCCCCCCTCCCCTCCCCTTGATGTGTCACTGTCTGTATTGTCTTCGTCTTTCTTTAATCTGTTGTTATAGTACTTTTCAAATAGGTTTCAGCTTAGATCACACACACCCTAGATTAATGTAGCTACTCCCTCATAAGAGTTCCTTATACGTTGGGACGCCATTGATAATTGTCTTTCTTTTTTCACTTACTTTTCATTTTTCATTTTTTCTTCTTTCAATATCCATTTTTATCAAAGAAATGAGTACGACAAGATGCTGGATTCTCAAGTAACCTTTATTGGTTCTTGTCTAATTTACATTGCACATAATAAATGAAGTTATAGTATATACTCATTTGTTGAATATGTCGTGCATATTGCTTTGTTCACTTTACCTTGTACAATTGTGCATACAGTTGAAACAGAACAGTTTTGTTGTATTTCAATAAAAATACAATTATTTTTTAAAAAAAGCAGTGGGTGCTGGTTGTATTATACAGCCAATATCCCACTGCAATGGCCTAAATATGAGGTTTTACCTCTTATAGTCTTCAATGAATACAGTAGTGACTGCAGCACCTAAGGAGTGTGACAGAGAGGGGGATCCTTCTGACATCTCACTGACCCCCTTGGAATGTGATCAAAGAGGGCCAATGAGTTGTCATTAAGTTGGTTAAGCACTGAAAAGATGTCTGATCACGGTCAGACCACACTGGTCTAATCATCCTTGCCATCTCCCACACGGCTTTCTGCTCCTTCTTTTGGTTGGCTATCGCTCGTAGAGGACATTGAAGACATGGGCTACACCGACCAGTTTATCTGTCCATTTTCAATGCACTAGCGTTGTGCCTAAGTTTGCACTACATTAGCAGGTGAGCACCTTTCATCCCATTGGAGGCTTTTGGACTTGATTTCACCCAATGCGTGCCTTTCCTGCCCTTTGCCACTATTTATTACCAGTAGCAAGTTGGTGCCCTAGGCGGTGGCCAACCTGTCATATTCCAGTCCTGAGTTCTTGAAAAACCTATCTTTATAGTTGCTGCAGACTTTAGCAGAAATCATATCATAGCAGATAGCATATCATTTATAATCTAATGACATGAGAGGAGTGAGTGCTCCTCTCACCTCCTCCTGCCCCTTTCTGTGAATGCACATATACAAATCAACCTGTATTTTACAAAAATACACCACCAGTTTTAGCATTATAAAATAGCATAGTATGCTATAGTATGCACATCGAATATAACGCTGCTCTGTCAAATGAAATGAAATATTTTCAGGTTACCTTTAAAGAGAACGCTATGAAAATTAATACTTTATTAATTCACAAAAAAACTGGGGGAGAAAAGGAAACCTACAAACTATAACTAAAATTCTAGTGATCTAACCACAATTCTGAACCCAGGTCAGGTGAGACCGCATGAAGCGGTGCCGCTCAGGTGTGGATAGAGTCACAAAAAAATCCACTATTGGTGCGCTACTAGTGGCTGCACCACCAAGCCAATCGGCCGTGGTGAGCTCGTGCAGCCCAGGTGTGCACCGTGGTACGGACGAGGTGCTATGCTCAAAGAAACCCAGCTTGGTGGACCCTGGACTAAGTTTAACACACTAATCCATTGATAAACATCTGCCCATAGAGACCGACCTGCTAAAGGCACCTGTTCGTGGATGAACCAGGTGTCCGAGTGTCGGTCCTACGAACACGAATCAAGGGACACTAAACTAGCTGGGTATGAGCAGGAGAAGCTTGGTAGCGACTGCTCACATACTACAGAGGGCTGGATTGACACAGACCACTACTGCAGTGTGAGCGCATTGCAAGCAACATATAAGCAAAAGTTTGCCCCCACTAGCGCTCGACGCGTTTCACCATATATGGCTCGTCAGGAGCATATAGTGTGGGTGAGACAACAAACAGCAAAATAAGCTGCTAACCTCCGTTACAGAGGCTACAGCTGCCAGCACTAAGTGGCCGTACGCGGCCACAAGGACGCGCGCTATATAAGGAGGAAACCCCTCCCCTTCGCTGGATCCAGCCCCTGGAGCGGCCAATAGGGAAGCAGGAGGCGCCGCATCATCCAACCCGCCCCACCTACCCGCCCCCTCTATGAGGCGATCTCAGACGAATGTCAAAACATTCGTATACTAAATGTAAGAGTGATCATACAGCGGCTTACATTAATACAGCAGCATGGTGTTGAAGGACCCGGAATGAGAATCCTATGATGGTAACTGGTCCAGTGTGATGATTACAATATTGACTGCTGTAATTGTCAAATATAGATCAAAGGAGCAGGAGCGAGAAGGTCCTGCATAAAATCACAATAGGGGTGATGTTTATTGCGACATAGCGGTTAACTGCAAATAGTGTTACATATAATAAAATATATAACACATATGGTGTTATATATTTTTTTATATGTAACACTATTTGCAGTTAACCGCTATGTCGCAATAAACATCACCCCTATTGTGATTTTATGCAGGACCTTCTCGCTCCTGCTCCTTTATATGGTGTTATATATTTTATTATATGTAACACTATTATACACTGCTCATTTCCATGGTTACGACATCCTGCAATCCATCAGTGGTGGTCGTGCTTGCACAATATAAGAAAAATCACCAGCCTATGTGCACTGCCATGGTCCTGGCCACCAGAGACGCAGTGACTTTTTCCACTTTTTTTGTGGTGTCTGAATCTTTTGCGGCCCTATTGAAAATGAATGGGTCCGCACCCATTCCGCAAAATTGCAGAACGAATGCAGAGCCATTTTACGGACGTGTGAATGGACCCAAAGTATGACCGCTTTACTGACCTGTCTGCTAACAGTTCTCTCCCTCAGATCATCATCATTGCTTTTATGCCTGCTCCTGTCCTTTAGCCTCTGCAAAGTAAATGAACTATGGTTATAAGCAGTGGAGTAGCGTGGGACGGGGGCAGTTGCCCAGGGCGCCAAATTGCAGGGGGCGCCAGGCAGTACAATAAGAGCCGATGGAAGCCTATGGCTCCCGTCCCCTCTGTTATGCCTCATAAGCTTCAGGCCAGGCCAGAGGATACATGGGATTACCCTTAAGGAGGATAACATCATGGTAACTTGTGATGTAGAATCCCTTTACACCAGTATCCAACATGTGGATGGTCTGCTGGCAGTAGAGTTTTTTCTCTCTACCAGCAGCCTACCCAGGGATTTTTCCTCATTCTTATTACAACTCCTCAGATTTGTACTTACGAGGAATTTATTTTCCTTTAATGGGTCCTTTTTCCTGCAGCTCCAGGGGACAGCAATGGGGGCGGCATGCGCGCCCGCGTACGCAAATCTGTTCCTGGGGCTGTGGGAGAGGGACCTTTTCCTGTCAGACAGACACGTCATCATGGACCGCGCCATTTTATGGGCGCGGTACATAGATGACGTTTTCTTGATCTGGCAGGGTACTGAGGAACAACTGCATGGCTTTTTCAAGCTACTCAACACGAACTCCAGAAATATCAAACTGACCTATACGTATCACAAACATAAGGTTGACTTTCTGGATGTATCCGTGTTCAGGGGCGTTGACGGCCATCTTAGGACTGATGTCTTCCGTAAGGAGACGGCTGTCAATGCTTATCTGCATGCAACCTTTTTACATCCCAAAAGTACCATTTCTGCCATCCCTGTTGGCCAATTCCTACGCATTCGTCAGATATGTTCCGACGATACAACTTTTGAAAGACAGGCCTGTGATCTGAGGGACCGGTTCCTCAGGAGAGGCTATAGCCATCGGTCCATCAAAAAGGCATACTGGCGGGCTAAGACCCGGAGCCAGCTCCAGCTTTTACAAGTCAAAAGAGATAGGGTATCTGATAAAAAAAATCTGATTTATAAGCACGTATCACTCACACTGGGACAAAATGAGGGAATGTTTGGCCTCACATTGGCCCATCCTACTAACCGACCCAGTTCTGGAAAAACTTTTGTCCACACGACCCCTTGTGTGGGCAACGCAGGGCTAACACCCTGCGAGACAATTTGGTGAGAGGGTACCTACAACCTACATCCCCTCAGCTCTGTATTGGACAGGGCAGCCCAAAGATTGGGTTTAGACCCTGTGGCAGATGCGCCGCATGTCCCAATATGGAGCGATCCTTTGAATTTGTGGACTCATCTGGAACCAGGTCCTTCAGGATCAATCAGTCCCTCACATGCTCCAGCATGCGGGTAGTATATTATGCCCAATGCCCAATGCCCAATGCCCAATGCCCATGCCCCAAGATATACAGTACAGACCAAAAGTTTGGACACACCTTCTCATTCAAAGAGTTTTCTTTATTTTCATGACTATGAAAATTGTAGATTCACACTGAAGGCATCAAAACTATGAATTAACACATGTGGAATTATATACATAACAAACAAGTGTGAAACAACTGAAAATATGTCATATTCTAGGTTCTTCAAAGTAGCCACCTTTTGCTTTGATTACTGCTTTGCACACTCTTGGCATTCTCTTGATGAGCTTCAAGAGCTAGTCCCCTGAAATGGTTTTCACTTCACAGGTGTGCCCTGTCAGGTTTAATAAGTGGGATTTCTTGCCTTATAAATGGGGTTGGAACCATCAGTTGCGTTGAGGAGAAGTCAGGTGTATACACAGCTGATAGTCCTACTGAATAGACTGTTAGAATTTGTATTATGGCAAGAAAAAAGCTGCTAAGTAAAGAAAAACGAGTGGCCATCATTACTTTAAGAAATGAAGGTCAGTCAGTCAGCCGAAAAATTGGAAAAACTTTGAAAGTAAGGGCTATTTGACCATGAAGGAGAGTGATGGGGTGCTGCGCCAGATGACCTGGCCTCCACAGTCACCGGACCTGAACCCAATCGAGATGGTTTGGGGTGAGCTGGACCGCAGAGTGAAGGCAAAAGGGCTAACAAGTGCTAAGCATCTCTGGGAACTCCTTCAAGACTGTTGGAAGACCATTTCAGGGGACTACCTCTTGAAGCTCATCAAGAGAATGCCAAGAGTGTGCAAAGCAGTATTCAAAGCAAAAGGTGGCTACTTTGAAGAACCTAGAATATGACATATTTTCAGTTGTTTCACACTTGTTTGTTATGTATATAATTCCACATGTGTTAATTCATAGTTTTGATGCCTTCATAGTCATGAAAATAAAGAAAACTCTTTGAATGAGAAGGTGTGTCCAAATTTTTGGTCTGTACTGTATGTGGGCTTGACAACACGAGAATTGAGGGTCCGCGTGCGGGAGCATGTGAGGGACATTTTGAATGCACAGGAACTAAAGGAGGATGAGGTCCTCAAACCAATTGCAAAGGCATTTTAAAGAAGTTCATTCATGCAATCCGAGACTCCTCAGGGTTAGGGGAATTGACTGTATCCAGGTTGACTTACAAGCGGGCAATGTATCCAAGAGGCTAGCCCAAAGGGAGAGCCGTTGGATCTGGACCCTCGGGACTTTACATCCCAGGGGTCTCAATGATAATTTGGGATTCTCTTCTTTTCTGTAGCCGCTGGGCCCACGACTGTGGATCCTACCTTTCTTTTAACAGCTTGTTTGTCATTTATTTACATTTTTATTAATTCTTTGTAATTTTTCCTCTCTTTCCAGCATTTCCTTCCCTTTTCCTCTCTTCCATCTGACTCATTATTGGACTGCATTTCCCCTGTCCGTCTTTGCTCCCGTTTTTTGGAGCTTTTATTTTACTGTATTTGTTGTCAACGCAGATATAATTGCATTATGTGCTTTGCATACAATTTTTTGCTTCCTTCCTTTTCCCCTCCCCTTTCCCTTTCTCTTGTCCCCTCCCCATCCCCCCTTTTCCCGTCCCCCCCCCCTTCCATTAACCTCCCCCCTTCCACTTCCTCCCCCCCTACCCCACCCCTCCCTTTCCTTGGGTGTCATCTCTAAATCCTCTAGTCACTTTAGGTGACTTCATAAGTTTATTTTATGATGTTTCAGCTGGCTGCTATTTGATTCATATATACCATGCATATTTCATATAATTTATAAATTTCCCTTGCACGTTGCACTTTATAAGCATCATGCATTATTGTTCTCAATGTAGTATTTTACCTATGTATTTTTATTCATCATTTTTTTATTTTCAACTTTTTCAATTAATTTAATTTTTTCACCACTATACGCCTCTATTTTCATAACTATGCATCCAATTATGTATGGTTGTGCCAATTATGGAGTATAATCATTTACCTAATTATTTATGGATACGCTAATCATGGAATTCTGGCTTTAATACAGCACTGCATTTTGTTGTCCTTGTATCAATCACTGTATGTCCTTTATCACCATTATGGATTTATTATCATTATTATTATTATTATTTTTGTTTTTTATTGTATCACTGCTTGCATTGAAACTGTATGTAATTTTCACGCATTTTTTATCCACATTCTCAAGTACTATTATTATTTTTCGGATACCCACTTATGTCATTCTTTCCACCACATTCTCATCTCATTTCACACACCATTATTCTCACGGCGCATTGTATATATTCTTTCGTGCTACACTATATTGATCCTATATCTTATTATATCACATGATGCACATTTACACTGATGTTCCCAATCCAGAAATGTATGCAGATGCTCTTCTTGCTTTTTATATATTATGGCTCCCGGTGGAGATAATTATGCTTACAGGCATGTATTGTATGCTATTTTGTGCTGGCGCCCTGTGTCTCCTCCCCTCTTGTGATGTGTGCGCACGTCCTCCTGGCACCGCCTCCGGCACCTCGCGCCTGAGCGTCCTCACGCCTGGCTGCCCGATCAGGTGACTTTGTCACGTGAGGTGGGCATGCCGGCGGGATGCCGGGCGCGGGGTAGCCGGACGTGGTTGTGCGGGATTTTCGTGCGCCAATTACCATGCACACCTGGGGACGAGTAAGTACTGACCGCTTATTGGTTTAGAGAGGCCTTAAATATCAGATCCACAGTAATGGCGCTATCCCCTGACGAAGGCACACCGAAACGCACGTTGGGGTAGCGCCACCCTGGGTTGTTTCATACACGGTCCGCTTTAGGTGAATTCTGGTTCTAGGGCATACCTCCACGAGTTTTTGGACCCTGGTGTTCTACTTCACCTGGTCTTTAACAATTCTAGTCTGGCTGTCCATTTATTTTCTATCTATTACTTTGCAGCCTTTTGTTCAACATACCTTGTTGCAGGCCGTGGTTGTTTCCTTATTGACCTTTTACTCACCGCTTCATCTTTATTATTTATTTCTTGTATGTACTCCACTCATAGATCGGTCTGTGTACCGAGTATTTCTCTATGATTGTCATATATATTTATGTATTTGCGACCTGTGTGCCCTCCCAGGGTGGCCTATCTTTTCTTTCCATTGCTCTCATTTGTCCTGTTTACGGCATCATATTTTAATAATGTTTTAATAAAATATTTTTATTCTTTGGTACTTTGAGCTCCATTTTTCTGTTCTTCTGCCTATGAGGCAGCTGACCAGTGCAGGAGATCACGATTACCTTACTGTGACCTCCTGCGCCGGGTCTCTTGAGATGACGTGGCGCAGGAGGGCAAGGTGATGTGTTTGTGACCGCCTGCGCCGGGATGCCCGAACACAGGCCACAAGCCGTGACAGAGTGAAGAAGAGAGGTGAGTATTTTTTTTTCATGTATGCAACCTAAGGCAGGGTGTACTGGGGACACTATTGAGGTGGGGAGGACGGAGGAGGATACTATACATATATATAGAGAGAGTGCCCCATAATGATAAAGAGGGGGCCAATATGTCATATACAGTGGGGGGCCAATAAGTCATATACAGTGGGGGCCAATAAGTCATATACAGTGGGGGCCAATACATCATATACAAAGGGGGCCAATACTTCATATACAGCGAGGGCCAATACTTCATATACAGAGGGGGTCATTATACTATAAATACAGAGGGGGGCAATACTCCTAATACAGAGGAGGTCTGTTGTGCTTTTTCATAAGTGTAAACAGTTATATCTACTTATTTTTGTTATAATGGGTATTCATTGCCTTTAAGAGCAATGTTGATTTATATTCACTGTTTTGTATGGATTTTCATGTAGGCCAAAGTAAGTCCATGAGAAGATTACTGTGCTGTTCAAAAGCTAGTGTTATAGTAACAATATATTATACATTTAGAAAGTTAGAAGATACACCGCACCTGCAGATTCTGAGACTTCATTGTTTTTCATATCTGAACATGAATTTCACAGTGTGAGAATTGTCTAGATGTTCCTCAAAGTATACATTCATGTATCCAAGTTTGTCCCTCGGCCCTGAGACAAGGCCTCTAGACGTCAGAGGTGTAGTAGTGAAAATATCAGGCATGTATGAGTTAACCCTTAATGGTATGATGCCTATTGCTTACACAACAGTGCCACCTAGATATGAGCAGTTGATACGACATCAGTAGCAAAAGTGCATTCTGGGTAGTATTATGACGTCATGCTCCTTATCAATGCCCACACCCATCCAACAATGATTGGAAGTTCCAACTCGGAGGGTGTGTTCATCTGATAAGTTTTGGGTTAAGAAACCAGTTGCCAGAAAGAAAAGAAAAAAAGGGAAAGAAAAAAAACAAAAAAAACAAAGAAACATTGGGATTATAGATCTCTGGAGAATCATTGGGATTATCGGGAAAAACTCTCGAGAGCTGGCTGCCCCAAGACTCTGCACACCACTTGACCCTTGGGTAATGTATATTTTTGTTTTATGTAGTATTGATCTAAATTAATTGGCTTGATACTTAGTCAGATACCCGCTCATTTGCGGACGTGTAACGTTAGTTGCTACATCAGTATTTTCTCTGATTTCAGTTACAATGCATATAACTGAATAAAGGGGATAATATTGGAGAAACTCTCTGTTGGGAATCTTAGTATTCCCTAGTTTGACATCAAGCCAATAATTTATAAGTTTTGTGCAATACTACCATACTACCCCGTATCTGAGATTGGTCATCATTTTTGGGCGGAGCAAGGGCTCGTATCTGTCATCTTCTTGATTGAGTTTTCCGCATAATCCATTGATTGTATATCTCTCACAAATTTAAAACTGTATCGCATAATATTCTTGTGTTGGTTGAGTATTGTTTTGTTGGCATCATATAGTGGTGAATTCTGGGTACTGCATATCATTGTATATTATTGAAATTTATGTTGATTCATTTTTGATTATATATTAAACTATTGTATAATAAACCATTTATATTTTTGCATAGACGCTTGTACCCTGTTTTACTGATTGCACAAAATAATCAGGTTCTTGATCGAACTCGTGTGGAGATGAATTATGTCCATCTCCCGGATCAATATCCTTTGCATAATTTTTCTTTTGATCCGCTAAATTTTTTCATCTTTATATAAAGCAATTGCTTTATATACCCGACAGGTCATTATACTATTAATACAGAGGGGGCCAATATACTGTACTATTAATCAGGGGTGTTGCTAGGTCAAAACATTCAGGGCTTGGGCCCCTGATGTTTTGTCCCAGGCCCCGAATGTACTGCCTGCCTGTTAGATATAACTGTATTGCCATCCTCAGGACAGCAATACAATTTAATCTAATGCAGTGCAAGAGCTGAAGGACCTGTGATGACATCACAGGTCATGTGATCAGTTCTAAATGCAGTAGCTGAAAAGGACCTGGGATGATGTCACCATCATGTGACCAGTGCAGGAGAGGAGGGCTCACCAGTGAAGAGAAACCCTGGGAAGAGGCTGAGGTGAGGTCTGCTACATGAGGAGAGGTAAGTGAAGATTACTCAGTGTGAGAGGCAGAGCAATGTTGGTAGTTGTAGTTATTTAACTGGGACTGTATGTTAGGGCTGAAGGGAGGGAAGTTATTTATATGGGACAGTGAGGTGGAGTGATGTTAACTACATGGGACTGAAATTTGGAAGTGGCTAGGGTAGGGTAATGTTATTTACATGGGACTGTATGTTGAGGGGTAATGTTATTTATATGGGACTGCATGTTGAAGGCAGCTGTGGGAGGGAGTGATATTATTTACATGGGATTGAATGTTGGAGGTGGCTGGGGAGGGGGTGATTTTATTTATATGGGACTGTATGTTGAAGATGTCTGGGGGATGGAGTGATGTTATTTATATGGGACTGAATACGAAAGGTGATGTTATTTACATGGGACTGTATTTTAGAGGGGGCTGTAGATAAAGAGGGATGTTAATTACATGGGACTGTATATTGGAGGGGCTGAAGAGATGTGTGATAGTATTTATATGGGACTCTATGGCAGAGGGAGGGAAATAGTGTTATTTACATGGGACTGTATGGTTAGGGGCTGAGGAATTATAATTCCTGAGGACACTAAACGGAGACATATAACTACAGGGGGCACTGCAGGCGGCATTATAAATATTGGGGGCGCTTCAGGGCGAGCATTATAACAGTAGGGGCGGTATAAATACTGGGGGCACTGTGGGGGCATTTTAAATCAAGGGTACATTAGGCGTTCTTATTACTCCTGGGGGCTCTATAGGAGGGACTTATAGATCCACATTATTTCTACTAAGAGCACTATGGGGGTCCTTATTACTACTGAAGGTCTGTAGAGAGCTTTATTACCACTGAGGGGGTACAATAGGGGGGCCTTATTTCTACTGGGGGCTCTGTGAGGGTATTATTAATACTGGAGGGCTCTTCTACTAATGGGGGCACTCTTGGGGAGCGTTATCACGGTTGGGGGCACTGTAGTGGGCAGTATTACTGATAAGAGTACTCTTGTGGAGCAGTATCACTGTTGGGTCCAGTAGGGGGAAGTATTACTAATGAGAGCATTCTAGAAGGGAATTACTATTGGTGGGACTATGAGGAGAGGAGTACTGTTACTATGGGGGGCACTCATTTTTCTTCAGGATAGTATTTGGAGGTACAGAAAAGTAAGGAAGCTAAAATGTCTGTCCGTTACAGTCTGCAAAGACGAGGCGGCTGAGAGAAGTGTCCGGACCGAATGGAGAAGATGATGACAGAGAAAATCTACATCAGAGGAGACGTCACCTGGGAGGCCCTGGATGTGAGAGGTATATGCTGCTGTATAGCAAGTACAGCAAAATGTATTCAGTGCTAGTGTTTGCTGGGGGAGGGGGGGATGCGGTTGTTCAACTTAGAGAATTGGGCCATATGCATTGGTGCTTGGGCCCCCGGATCTGTTGAGACCCTAGCAACGCCCCTGCTACTAATACAGAGGGGGTCATTATACTATTAATACAGAGGGGGTCATTATACTATTAATACTGAGGGGGCCAATATACTACTAATACAGAGGGGGCCAATATACTACTAATACAGAGGGAGCCAACATACTACTAATACAGAGGGGGCCAACATACTACTAATACAGAGGGGGCCAATATACTACTAATACAGAGGGGGTCAATATACTACTTATACAGAGGGGGACAATATACTACTAATACAGAGGGGGACAATATACTACTAATTCAGAGGGGTTCATAATACTAATAATACAGAGGGGGGCCATCATATATAATAATACAGAGGGGACACTGCAACAGGTCTTTATAAATACTTGGACCACTGTATGAGGTATTATAACTATTGCAGATACTATAGGGGACTTTATTACTATTGCCAACTCTTATAAGTGTAGCTTATAGAGGGGCCTTGTTACTGCTGGGGGCACTATAAGAGCCCTATGGGGGCAATATTAATACTGGGGTGCTGAGTTTTTTTTTAATTATTGATCACAATATGGAGGACATTACTACTAATAGGGTTGCTATTGAGGGTGATGCAGGGAACACTATTACCATTGAGGACAGTTTGGGAGTGTATTATTATGGTGCACTATCTGTATGGTACTAGCACAGTATTGGGGAAAAAAAGAGCCTAAGGAGGCTATCATATGAAGTATGTATGAACTAAAACATAACTTTTAATACATATTACTAATATAAGGTATCACTGGAAATGAATAATATACAATACATTACATAGAAATTATAGTAGGAAAAAATGGGTGCACTGCGGCACCTATAGGTAACCAGTTGTCCTACCATAACCCGGAAGGTTCCAATGCTCCACGATCCCCTAAAAGGAAGCTATAAATGACAAATGGAAGCTATCCGTGTGTGAAATAACGTGGTAACAAAAGACAGGTAAAGGGGAGAGATATCCCTAGTTGCGCCCTAAGTGGGGGGTACTGTTCTGGCCCTGATTACTAGATATAATGTAGCAGCCTAACAGCAGAGCACCCGCCCTGATAAGGACGACCCTGTCAGAAACCTTTCCCTCAAATAAATAGCCCTAGTACGCCCTGCTCCAGTCTATCCCTACATGCACGTTTCACCTTCAGAAGAAGGACTCACCATGGGAAACATGGGGAGCTGAGCACAAAGTGTAGTAAGGATCCGTGGTGAAAGCCGTGATACACTGGTCCCCAACCACCGGATCCCAAATGGTAATGGAGCTGGATCCAGATATGGAACCAGCTCAAAAAAGCAAGAATCAGGCAGTATTGTGGCGTATCATAGTAGTCACAATCTGCCTTGACTAGGGGCCTAATAGCACAGGCGATGATAAGCCTAACTCACCTAAGCGCCATCCCAAAACGAGGCCTGGCTCTCTCCCTGTGACGCGGCGGACAGTATTGGGGGTAGCAGCAGGAAGACAGTATTGAGGCACCAGGAGGGGAGGATGATAGTAAAGTGAGGAATCAAAAAAAAAAAAATCTGTGATAAACTCTGCAGAGACAAGACACCGCTGAAAGAAGGTATCATGGCAGTCTTAACTCCGAATGAAGACGTTGAAGAAAGAGTGTACCTCAGAGGAGACGTGACTGGATGTAAGAGGTATGTGCTTCTGTATTCTACTCTTATATATGTAATGTCCATCCACATATTTCTTTCATGGTAATAATTGGCTTGCCCCGGGTGCTGGCAACCCACGCTACGCCACTGGCTATAAGTCCTTGTTTTTTTTTCCTAGACATAATATAGCAAAGTACATACAGACATGACAGAGGTGGCCTTTCTCTTTAGGATATGAAACGGATTAGACTGGGTGCACTATGGGCAGTAAGTTCAGGAAGTCTCAGCATGTATAGTGCTGGTAGACATGTGGACCCACCCCTAGAACTTCTGTGAACTGCAGGTGAGGATGCTGTAGGAAGAGAGACCTAAAAAAAAATTGAAAGTAAAAATAGAAGTATGAGCACTAAAGCACCTTTCTAAACCAAGCCAACCATATACACTCACCTAAAGAATTATTAGGAACACCTGTTCTATTTCTCATTAATGCAATTATCTAGTCAACCAATCACATGGCAGTTGCTTCAATGCATTTAGGGGTGTGCTCCTGGTCAAGACAATCTCCTGAACTCCAAACTGAATGTCAGAATGGGAAAGAAAGGTGATTTAAGCAATTTTGAGCGTGGCATGGTTGTTGGTGCCAGACGGGCCGGTCTGAGTATTTCACAATCTGCTCAGTTACTGGGATTTTCACGCACAACCATTTCTAGGGTTTACAAAGAATGGTGTGAAAAGGGAAAAACATCCAGTATGCGGCAGTCCTGTGTGGGCAAAAATGCCTTGTGGATGCTAGAGGTCAGAGGAGAATGGGCCGACTGATTCAAGCTGATAGAAGAGCAACGTTGACTGAAATAACCACTCGTTACAACCGAGGTATGCAGCAAAGCATTTGTGAAGCCACAACACGCACAACCTTGAGGCGGATGGGCTACAACAGCAGAAGACCCCACCGGGTACCACTCATCTCCACTACAAATAGGAAAAAGAGGCTACAATTTGCACGAGCTCACCAAAATTGGACTGTTGAAGACTGGAAAAATGTTCCCTGGTCTGATGAGTCGATTTCTGTTGAGACATTCAAATGGTAGAGTCCGAATTTGGCGTAAGCAGAATGAGAACATGTATCCATCCTCTGATGGCTATTTCCAGCAGGATAATGCACCATGTCACAAAGCTGGAATCATTTCAAATTGGTTTCTTGAACATGACAATGAGTTCACTGTACTAAAATGGCCCCCACAGTCATCAGATCTCAACCCAATAGAGCATCTTTGGGATGTGGTGGAACGGGAGCTTCGTGCCCTGGATGTGCATCCCTCAAATCTCCATCAACTGCAAGATGCTATCCTATCAATATGGGCCAACATTTCTAAAGAATGCTATCAGCACCTTGTTGAATCAATGCCACGTAGAATTAAGGCAGTTCTGAAGGCAAAAGGGGGTCCAACACCGTATTAGTATGGTGTTCCTAATAATTCTTTAGATGAGTGTATACAAGTGCCTTTTGTTAACAATCCATCCAAAAATGAATAAGACTGCATACTAGGACATGGGGGGGGGGGGGGGGGGGGGGGGGACATGCATTCACAATGCCATGCACAGTGGTAATCAGGGAATGATATAGGTGGTCAGGTCATGTGTCCCACCATTATGGTGAGTGGAGTGCAGACTGCAATAAACTTGAGGGCCAGTGCTGCTAGGTGGGAGACATTGGGACAGAAGCAGTAATTGGTATATATCTGCAAGTGGCTTATTGTTTTGGCAAAGGTTATGTTAAAGTGACCAACCCTATAAGCTCCACAAGAGGTGGCTGGCAGTGGCTTTTGCCTATTGAAAACGGAGTGCACATGTGTATGGGGAGGTCTGGAGGAATAGCTGTTGGCTGAATGTTCATTTAACAGCTATTAAAGATATTTGAGAGAGATTAGAGATAGAGAGGGAGATACATTTGGAACCGGATAAAGGCCTCCATCATGCTTCAGCCTACCCCTGAACTATGGCTGAATATTGCTGATGGACGGGAAACATATTCATGTGAAGAATCTGGCGTATTCAGGGACCCAGTTCTTTAACTACAACTACCTGGAAGTGCATCTTCAACTGCTGCCTCAGTAGAGCGCGATAAATTGTTCAGCACAGCATTTTAACTTCCAAATGGCGAGTTCTCCTTTACCACTATGCAGTTCTCCCCACCAAACGTGCAAGCTGTCCTTAAAACTGTGTCATTTGCTATAATTTTTTTAAGGATCTATGATGATACACGAGATCCTACAAAAGGATACCCATGACCACCACCCTCTTGGAAGACCTGGAACATTTGGACTGCGAACAGTATGCAGGTTACTTTGTTTCACCTGAGGAAGCTGTCTTTCACCTGAGGAAGCAGCATTACCAGGACAAAACATCTATTAAAATAATAACATAAATTAGATAACACACTGGATATAAAATCCCTAAAAAACAAAACAAAACAAAATAGGATAATGGTAGCCCAGAAGCAGCACAATAACTCTACTTAGGGCTTAGAAATAGTAACAGCTCCCCATGGAAAAAATGCCTGGATGTGGCATCAAAATCGAAAATAGCACAAGGCAGATGATGGCACCAAGTCCTGTTAGGTTACTGAAGTCACGTGCATGTGCCCATCTCAGAACACAAGGGACCAGCAACAAAGGAGGTGTGACAGTAGACTCCTGGAGTCCAGAAGAGGCAAGGGGGAGGAGTGGCATGCAACACTTGAGCAGAAGTCTGCAGATGCTGCAGAAGACAATCGTAACCGAAGCATTGCAAAGATCACTCTTAGGCCTCTTGCACACAACCATATGGCTTTTTCAGTATTTTGCAGTCCGCAAAAAATACGGATGATGACTGTGTGCATTCCGTTTTTTAGCGTAACGGAACACGTGACCCCTGATAGAACAGTACTATCCTTGCCCATTATGCCGACAATAATAGGACATGTTCTATCTTTGAACGGAAAGGATAAACGGGAACGGAAGGCATACGGAGTACCTTCTGTTTTTTTTCCGGATCCATTGAAATGAATGGTTCCATATATGGTCATATGCAAGAGGCCTTACCAGAAGCTGCTGATAGTGCTAAAACACCCCACTCATGCATGGGAGCACAATTTAAACATTAGTATACTGTGCCAGGAGCCGCATATCACTTCGTCTTCTACTAAAAGGGTGTGATGTATGCTTCCAGCTTTTGTATTCTGAGTCATAAAGATTGATAATTTTTATTGCTAATCTCTCTTCTGCTTTAGATAGGGGAAGAAACTTTAACCCATGCTGTGCTGCCATAGGATAACCAGGAAATAAATAAATATATATATATATATATATATATATATATACACACATACACACACACACACACACACACACACACACGACTGTATAGACACCCGAAAAACAGGTCGGTTCTAAATGTGGTCTCATGCTGCCAACATGTGAGCAAAGGTATGGAACGTATTTTTATGCTCCCCTGCAAAACTAGTTCAGACTAGTTTGATCACCATAGGCAAGAGACACTATGGACATATTTTCTTTATATTCACTGTGTACTGAATACATTTCTGTACAAAACTGTCTAGTCAGTAGTTATCATAGATTTCTGCAGGAGTGACATGTCACCTAGGTGGTGCATCACTGGGTCATGCTCTGCTCTGGGCTAGGGTTGAGCGAAGTACGCTTTAGATAGTTGCTTAGTTCGAAACTTTGTTTGAATGTTTTACAGAGACCCGTCTCCATAAAGCATTCAGATATGTGTGGGCTGTGCCGAGGAGTAATTTGTTATGTCCAAAGTCTCGTGAGAATTCGGTGAAGAACTTCGGCATTCGATTATATAACTTGAAAGCCATTTTAAAACTGCAATACGACGTTGGCTTCGGTACCGACTGGTACCTCAGTACCTAAGCAGACTTCGGATTGCAGTTTTAAAATGGTTTTCAAGTTGTATAATCAAAAGTCCAAAGTTCTTCAATGAAGTCGCACGAGACTTCGGACATAACGAATTTCACCTTCGTGAAGCGCATACATTTTCATGCTGTATGTTGACGAGTCTCCGTACAGCATTCAAATGAAGCGACTTCAGAGCTATGATCCAAAGAGTACTTCGCTCAACCCTACGTGTCACCCAGAGCAGAGTATGACCCACTGATGCATGTCACATACCCTGGGTCATACCAGATGTTGTGATGCAGGGAGACCCGGAACCTGCAGAGCTGGTGAGACAGCAATGGAGACACAATCTAGTGGTGGGGACCAGGTAATAAGTACTACTGCGGGTTAGTAGAAAAGGTCATAAAGGTGAACAACCCCTTTAAGCAGCAATTTTATTAGCAAGATATTTTCAATTTACTCTATGGAGGAAAAAGTAGCTTGGAAATCAGCCAGTATGTAGCAATAAAAAAAAAATTGCTATCTGCTCACTTGTCTGCACCAACAATACTTATTTGGCTGCAGAGATTTGGAAGCAATAGAAGCTAAATATGCATGCTGAAAGTTTAGACTTATAACCCCTTAAAGGGGTTTTCAGGTAAAAAGGTTTTCAAAAAGTTCCTGCAGCTCGGCCCCTGAAACAGAAGATTCCTACACCACTATTTACATGCAGCTGGCTATGAGGCATGGTCATATGCATCGCGCCAGCTAATTACTGGCTGCAGTGGTGATGAGGCCACAAGCAGCAAGTCACCGATGCAGCCAGTAATTTGCCTGGTCAGTGTTCAGTGCAGGTCCAGTACATTCTAAACTCGGGCAGCATCCGGCAAAAAAAAAAAAAAACAAAACAAAAAACCTTGTGTGATAACAGCCTTAGACATTATTTTTAATAGAGAAAAAACTGAAAATTAACAGCACTGCAGTGAATATTTATGCAGCCAATAACCACCATACTGAAATACTAATTCCATCAGTTCTATGCTATTTTCAAGATCTAAAAACCACACAAATATGGAATATGTAGAATCAGCCATGTACCTCACATGAATCCATAGCTCTCCAGTCATTGATCCAGAAGATCTTATTTAGGCTGGCAGCAAAGTGAGCATATTCTTTTGGCTGCGGCTCTCTCCCTGTAACTGGTGGCAGCTGAAGGATGGAACTGAACATGTGTGACCTCCTCATCAATGTTACTGAAGTAGAGACTGCAGGTTAGCAGACCCTGACCAACTCTGCTGTGTACAAAACCAACACAGGGGCCTGTTTTCTCCTGTAACTGGGGCTTCATTTGGACACCCCAGTTATAGTGGAAAATGAAAAAAATAAAAATAGTCAAGTGTTTCCCAGAGGTCTTGGGGGGACATATGTAGTAAAAATAAATGACAGTTAAAAAAAAAAATACAAAATGAAAATAAGGCCCATGCCAACCAAAACAGTCATCATTCACGCCTGTTCACACAAGTATACGGTACATATTCTATATCAAAGCAGCAAACACAAAATAAGGAATCCATTTTAATAAGCTATTTTGAGTTGGCATACTTAAATAAGGACAGTGTGAAAAAAAAAAAAAAGTTTTCCCCCAAATAAAAACATAATAAAAATATCAATGTGTCATGTAAAATATATTGCAAAATTTAAAAATGACAACCGCCAAACCACCAAGTGGGCTAAATCACAAAAAAAACTAAATATTTGAAATTAGGTTTTATTTGTTTTTAAATTCTAGAAAATCAGAAAAACAATAAAACATCGAATACAACCATTTAATTTGAGGACTTGTTAAACTGTTATGTTAGAGTGTTTGCCCATCTGGTAAAAATTTAAAAAAGAAAAAAAGTAAGTCAGAATGGCTTAGGGTACTTTCACACTAGTGGCAAAACGGATCCGACAGACTGTTCACCCTGTCGGATCCGTCCCCATTGACTATAATGAGGATGGGGGCGGAGCTCCAGCGCAGCACGGCAGTGCGCGGTGAGAAGTAGTCGGACTAAAAAGTCAGACATGCAGTACTTTTAGTCTGACGGCCTCTCGCCGTGCTGCGCTGGAGCTCCGCCCCCATCCCCATTATAGTCAATGGTGTCGGAGCAGCGAAATAGCGGCAGGAGATATCCGACAGGGTGAAAAGCATGTCGGATCTGTCCTGCCGCTAGTGTGAAAGTAGCTTTAGTAAAAATAAAGTCCCTGCTGGACCATTGATTGCAGTGATTTGGTGAGTTCCATGTCAAGAGAAACCAGGAAAGGTCGGGGGGACACAAATGGGAGAAGAGAATTGGGGGATCAGAAAATTATTACTTTTATTTTTAAGCCGTTTTGACCTTTATTTAAAAAATTTATTTCACTAACTGAATGACCCCTTAAAAATAATAAAAAAAAAAAAAAGTCGCAGGAGGTAATTGCAAATTTATAAATATACAGAAATGATACTTTGTAGCAAACCCCAAATCTGTTTCATACAAAAAAAAAAAAACTCTTGAACGGACGCAACACGAGTCCAGAAATTAATTATGGACAATGTCAGAATTAAGTCCACTGGAAGCCGTCAGTTTAGTTCATTCATTCACTGTCAAACTTAAAAGAATTCACAGTTGTGGAAATGGCACCACCACAGTAACTGCCTCGCTTTTTCTTCGTCTTCTCATGGCGGAAGGACTTTCCCTTTGTGTATTTTAGGACATTGTTGGCTCTCTCCCCCCAGTCTCCAAATGCCCCTCTCTGTAACAAAAAAAAAAAATAAAAAAAATATTTATATATTTTTAAGTAATAAACAAAATTATAATCCAAGTAAAGAGTCACACTGCATGTTTTTGCTGTGATTTTTGCAAAGCCACTGCAATATGTAGTTTCACAGAACTTGCAGCAAAACTACAATTTAACAATGTGCGAATAGCAATATTCTCTGGCTCCATTCAGACATCCGCAATATCAGACCATTTTTATGACAGCCCATGTCTGCTGCACCGTAGGCATTACACAGGCTGCTGTAGTATGACTTTGAATGAAAACTGCTTGGGCCATTTCAATTAGGTCGCTTCTGCACACACACACACATACATACATATATATATATATATATATATATATATATATATATATACACACATACAGTGGCGGAAATAATTATTTGACCCCTCACTGATTTTGTAAGTTTGTCCAATGACAAAGAAATGAAAAGTCTCAGAACAGTATCATTTCAATGGTAGGTTTATTGTAACAGTGGCAGATAGCACATCAAAAGGAAAATCAAAAAAATAACTTTAAATAAAAGATAGCAACTGATTTGCATTTCATTGAGTGAAATAAGTATTTGAACCCCTACCAACCATTAAGAGTTCTGGCTCCCACAGAGTGGTTAGACACTTCTACTCAATTAGTCACCCTCATTAAGGACACCTGTCTTAACTAGTCACCTGTATAAAAGACACCTGTCCACAGAATCAATCAATCAAGCAGACTCCAAACTCTCCAACATGGGAAAGACCAAAGAGCTGTCCAAGGATGTCAGAGACAAAATTGTAGACCTGCACAAGGCTGGAATGGGCTACAAAACCATTAGCAAGAAGCTGGGAGAGAAGGTGACAACTGTTGGTGCGATTGTTCGAAAATGGAAGGAGCACAAAATGACCATCAATCGACCTCGCTCTGGGGCTCCACGCAAGATCTCACCTCGTGGGGTGTCAATGGTTCTGAGAAAGGTGAAAAAGCATCCTAGAACTACACGGGAGGAGTTAGTTAATGACCTCAAATTAGCAGGGACCACAGTCACCAAGAAAACCATTGGAAACACATTACACCGCAATGGATTAAAATCCTGCAGGGCTCGCAAGGTCCCCCTGCTCAGGAAGGCACATGTGCAGGCCCGTCTGAAGTTTACCAATGAACACCTGAATGATTCAGAGAGTGACTGGGAGAAGGTGCTGTGGTCTGATGAGACCAAAATAGAGCTCTTTGGCATTAACTCAACTCGCTGTGTTTGGAGGAAGAAAAATGCTGCCTATGACCCCCAAAACACCGTCCCCACCGTCAAGCATGGGGGTGGAAACATTTTGCTTTGGGGGTGTTTTTCTGCTAAGGGCACAGGACAACTTATTCGCATAAACGGGAAAATGGACGGAGCCATGTATCGTGAAATCCTGAGCGACAACCTCCTTCCCTCTGCCAGGAAACTGAAAATGGGTCGTGGATGGGTGTTCCAGCACGACAATGACCCAAAACATACAGCAAAGGCAACAAAGGAGTGGCTCAAGAAGAAGCACATTAAGGTCATGGAGTGGCCTAGTCAGTCTCCGGACCTTAATCCAATCGAAAACCTATGGAGGGAGCTCAAGCTCAGAGTTGCACAGAGACAGCCTCGAAACCTTAGGGATTTAGAGATGATCTGCAAAGAGGAGTGGACCAACATTCCTCCTAAAATGTGCGCAAACTTGGTCATCAATTACAAGAAACGTTTGACCTCTGTGCTTGCAAACAAGGGTTTTTCCACCAAGTATTAAGTCTTTTTTTGTTAGAGGGTTCAAATACTTATTTCACTCAATGAAATGCAAATCAGTTGCTATCTTTTATTTAAAGTTATTTTTTCGATTTTCCTTTTGATGTGCTATCTGCCACTGTTACAATAAACCTACCATTGAAATGATACTGTTCTGAGACTTTTCATTTCTTTGTCATTGGACAAACTTACAAAATCAGTGAGGGGTCAAATAATTATTTCCGCCACTGTGTGTGTGTATATATATATATATATATATATATATATATATATATATGATTTTTATTTATTGCATATTGAACACTGCTCATCTAAAGTGAATGCATGGCATCATAATGCTTTTTGATGCTGTGAATTCCAATCTCAATGCGGGTCTGCTAAACTGTAGTAATAATCCCATAACTACAGTTCAGTAGATCCACAGTGAGATGGGAATTCATCAAATCATTATGACTCTGCAAGTTTACTTTGAAGGAAATACAGGTCCCACAGCATTTGTATTGTATGCTGGATCAGCCTGCCGGAGAGCACAGCTTCATATGTGAAAGAAGCCTTCAAAGAATGAGGCTCCACTACCAGAGTTGCCCCCCCCTTCATTATGTCAGAGTATAATACAGCATATGAAGGGGGCTGTTGTAGGGAAACAGGCGCATATGCCCAGTGCGGCTGGGTACAAAGGAGCACTTTAATAAGCAGACATGCTGGTATTCTTGCAAAAATGCAAATCTATCTGTACTATACCTTTGCTTCAAATGAATTATTAGCAACCCGAGGATCAACTTCCACTTCTTCTTCAACTACTCTTCGGAATGGGACATTTTTGACACCTTCCTGCATCATACCCAAAAGTAGAAATTTCAAGACAAATGGCAAACATGGCAGTCTGATGTTTTTTCATTGGTACTGGAGCATTTAGCTCAACTTTTCACTTTTCAACCACTGTATTTATGGATATATGGGGGAGTAATAACCTATATATCATCCCTATGCTAGAGGTTATAAAGACAATGGAATAGTAAATGTTTGATTTAAAGAGGTCATGTAGTTAGTGATTATGTCCGTTTGTACCACATGGGCCTCATGCACACAACAGTTGTTTTTTTGCGTCCGCAAATTGTGCGTCCGCTAAAAAAAAAAAAAAGCTGCATCCGTTTTTTTCCCACAGATCCCTTGTAATAAATGCCTATCCTTGTCCGAAAAATGTGAAAAAAGTAGGACATGCGCAATTTTTTTTTGCTGAAAGGAAAAACGGACAACGGACGCGGAACACAAACGGATGAACTATCAGCATTTTTTTTGCTGACCCATTGAAATGAATGGGTCCCCATCCTATCCGCAAAAAAACCCCCAAAAAACGGAACGGAGGCCGAGGAAAACAACTGTCGTGTGCATGAGGCCATACGCTGCATAAATTAGACCAGTTCATATTTGTGAATGCGGCATTGATGTGTGGGCACATTTGATCTTCCGTATGTTGCCTGTTTGGGCAGACTAATACTTTTAAGGGAAAAGACAACCTAGAAGATACAATATATATTTTTTTTGTTTAACAAACATGAATTGTCCCATAATTGACTGTTGCTTTACAACCAAGGACATCATAACCGTGCCGATTATGAAGCAGATCATCTCACATTTTTAGATGAGTGGCTTTAGACTTGACTGCCATTTCATCTTCTGCTTGATGTAAATGAGGACTTCTCACTGGAGAAAGCTGCAGGCGACCATGCCATTTCTTGGCGTTCCAGAAAAATTAAATTGGCAACTGTGTAATACATGGTCAGACCGATGCCTTCAAAAAGCAGTACCCACCCATATGTTTTAATGAGATATGCAAAAAGGTCATTTGTTCTTGAAGAGTCCTAAAAGTCTATCTTCCTTCTTTAGGGACTTCTGCCCGCAGAATTCTAGGTGGTTATAATACACCCCTCTGTCTCTCCTGGATTCTGTAGGTACCCCTGGTGCTGCAATACTGGGCTCATACACGTGAATTTGCTGTGTGCATGTACTTTATGTCACTTTCTCCACTTGGTTATTTGTGCAGTCACTCACTTTGCTGGACTGCTTAGCAGAAATCCATGCAATGCAATTTAGGGGCTGTGAAATATCCCTTTAACCAACATCACTTCCAGTGGGTACAGTCCAATTCTATACCAAGATTTTAACAATAGAAAGTTGTATACAGAAAGTCATCCCAAATGCAAAAAAGACCCATAACACCAATAGCATAATCCTTAAGGGTAGCAACAATTTGAAGTGTCTACACACAGTGGAAGCAAAGGCTTATAGGTTATACAGTGGTATTAAACACTTACATTTATCAACTTATATACGCCACAAAAGTGGTTTATGATCAGTCGTAGATTTTGCTGCAAAATCGGAGGCTTTTCCCCCACTCAAACCACTTTTCCGAAAAAGTTGAGACAAGGGGGCATGGCATGGGAAGTGGGTAGGGCGGTAGGAACGTCTCATTCATCATTTTCTATGCCACTGTATGGCATAGAAAATGGCTTTAATCTACGGCAGCAAGATAGCTGGTATAGATTTAGGTCTGTAGCACAGCCTGCTGGAGGAAGCACCAAAGTTATATACAGGCCTGCGCTTCACCCAGCAGTACAGAGAGACTTAAGACTGACGTGGAAAACTGTGGTCCTAATAAGTGAGCCCCTTAATATTCCAAAACAGAGTTCTTCTATTCAGATCCTTGTAGGAGTCATGTCTGCCCAAAAAACACAATGACAACATCTATGTAAAGGATTTTATTTAATGTTTCTAGATACATGGTAAAATAAAACCTTTAATATAAAGGCATACATTGATTTCCCAGCCAGCAGCCACTCTTTGCAACCGCACTTATTTCCTCACCTTCTTGTTTGCCTTGGGGAATGTGTTTGGAGTTGACACTTTAATATTCTTATTCTCAGGTGTTTTTCCCGCTGTTTTCTGCTTAACAGAATTATCTAAAAAACAAAGTCAAGTCGAATTCAGACTCAGAAACCTTAACATATTCCAATAAACACAAGCGTTGAAAGGAGTTCCCCAGTATTGGCCCAGTACTGACATTGATGACATAGTTAGGATATGCCAACAACGCCCAACTAGCACCAGTTCAACTGTACGGACCCCCACCAATCACAAATACAGTCAGAGGTCGCACTACATTTTTCCTCTTAGGGCTGTTTCACACAAGTGAGTCCATTGCGGGAATCACAAGCTATGTGCGAGTGTGATCATCCGTTCTGGACTTGCAGGACCACACTGCATTATACTGATTTATAACGCCATGTGCCTCTTCTTGACCTCATGTCAGAGGCACATAGCATTATAAAGCATTATAAATCAGTAGCTGAGCGCTCCTGCAAGTCCAGAAAGGGGGATAATGCTCACACGCAAAGCGTGATTCCTGCAATTTCCGTCAACGTAAATAGCTTGTTTTTTTGGGGGACGTAGTGTAGTTTTCACGGTTAACATACATTTTTTGGGAGGATGAATAGGAAATGAGCAAATTCCACAGTTTTCTTTTATGTTGTTCTTGGGGCAGTTTAAAATGACGTTAAAAATATGTGGTTTTTTTTTTAAACCATTTTTACAAAATAAAGTTACTTTTTATGGGAAAATGTTATTTTTAAATAAACTTAATTAACTTTTATTATTTTGTAGTCCCACTACAGGACATTGCTTTTCTAATGTGTGTATATCCATTGTATACCAGTGCACTACATCACTAACCGTGACAGACTGCCTATTAGGCTGGGCAGAACCTCACAGGCATTTAGTCAAGTCAGGGACCTGGCTGGCATGGCATTGGCATATAGACGAAAGGGGGGGCAGTGCTGACCGTGACCCCCCTGCCTCTAACTGCCATGGATGCAATTGACAGTGGAATCTAGAGGATTAAGCAGCCAATATCAATGATATCTTTGTCCTGTTAGAGATTCATGCACAGAAATACACAAAACATAAAACTGCTTGCACATGCATTTATGACACGTAACTGCATTATTGCAACATCTGGAAGCAGCAATTTTGTCTTCACTTTACTTTTTTGTGGAGACTGCACAGATGGTCAGACTATAATGTGACCTCTGGAAGCCAAAAATGAAGTACCGTGACATTACCCACCTTTCTGACACGTTTTAGTGAACAACAAGGTTAGGAACCTAAAAGGTCCTAAAAAAATTGAGAAAAAAAAACGTACCATTCTCTTCGTCTTCGCTGGAACTGTCCTCTGAGCTCTCCTCTGGTTTCTTAACAGCTGCTTTCGGTGTGGAGTTAGCAGTCTTAGGAGTAGCTGGTTTAGCAGATGCCGGTGACTTTGAGGTAGCTGCTGGCTTCTTAACATCATCCTCTTCTGAGCTACTGTCTTCAGAACTGCTACTTGCTTTCTTTACTGGGACGGATGTCTTTTTCACAGCAGGCTTTTTAGGCTTCTCCTCTTCATCACTGGAAGTGTCTGAGGAGCTACTACTCGCCTTTGACTTATTTACAGCAATGGGCTTCTTTGCAGAAGCAGGGGATTTGACAGCTTTTACAGTCTTTTTTTCCGCTTCACTACTTGAGCTGTCTGAACTGCTTTCTGCAGCCTTGGGGGTAGCAGCTTTTACAGGGGTCTTTTTGTCAAGCTCATTGTTCTTTTTGGTGGGAGGAGTCTTTGCCGTAGAAGTCTGTTTAGCAGCAGGTTTTTTGCTAGCTTCTTCATCACTGTCGGAGTCTACAAAATTAAAAAGGTTTACTCTTAGAAAACTCATGGATCAAAGGGGCTGTCCCGTTTCCTAGACTTGGCATAGGTCATCAGTATCAGATCAGTGGGGGTCCAACTCCTGGTACCCCTGCTGTTCAGCTGTTTGAAGAGAAAGCAGCACTCCTGCATTCTCTTCACTATTTACTTGCTCGCAGTCAGCATTGCAGCACTGAACAGATGTACTTAGAGCTTCACTTGAATGGGACAGAGTGTAACTACAACTTCTGGTGAATGGGATGGAAGAGCTGCAATTACACAGCTTGCCGCTGCAATGTCAATGGCGAGCAGGTAGACAGTGAACAGAACGCATGTTCGCAGAAGCGCTGCATTCACTTCGACTCTTGGCATCCCCGCTGATCCGCTGTTTGGACCCCCGCTGATGTGATACTGATGACCTACTCTGAGGATAGGTCATCAATATAGGAAACCGGAAAGACTAACAGATCAAATCCAAAGAAATTCAGAAACCTCAAACAGAAACCAGTATCACTTAGCTTTAGATTTTCATCTCTCTTTTAAAAGGAGGACGGGGTTGGTGCAATAAATGAAGCTTCAGACTTACAGACAACTATTTTAAGACCTACCGCTACTGCACTAAACTATATAAACATTTACAAATTGATTACGTCTATTCGGTTATCCTAAAAATATTACACAAGCATGTCTCCTGCACAAAAACAAAACCAACTAGACCAGGGATGCTCAACCTGCGGCCCTCGAGCTGTTATAAAACTACAACTCCCACCATGCTCTGCTGTAGGCTGTCTGGACATGCAGGGAGTTGTAGTTTTGCAACAGCTGGAGGGCCGTAGGTTGGGCATTGCTGAACTAGACTATAGGCTAAACCACAGGCAAGATTTTGGACAGATGTTGACTTACTCAGGGCAGCACAGAAACAAAGATTAAAGGGGTTGTCTGCTTTTTCACTACTGATTACTTATCCTCAGGCCATCAATATCAGATTGTCAGGGGTCTGACTCCTGGCACCCCCGCCGATCAGTTGTTTGAAAAGGCAGCGAGCGCTGCCTCTCTGCTCTGTTTACCTGCTCGCCGTTGCAATTGCAGTGGTTTACAGGGGTAATTACAAGTATGGAGTCCCCATTCACTCTGTGGTATTCACTTAAACAGGCGCTATACTTGTAATTACACCTTCTCACCAATGCAATTGCTGCGGCGAGCAGGTAAATAGAGCAGAGAAGGCCGTGCTTGTAGGAGCGCTGCCTTCTGTTCAAACAGCTGATCTGATAGTCTATCCTCAGGATAGGTCATCAATAGTAAAAAGCGGACAACCCCTTAAAATTTTGCAATCTGACATTTCTGTCACTGAATGTATCCTGAAGATCTTGACTAGCTAATTTTGTGTTCGTTTTATCAGTCCGTGACTTCAAATGCCATAACCTGGTTCCAGCTTATCCATATAGTAGAGCACAGTACATACCAGGATAGGGTCAGAATGTGTAGAGACAACCCTAAATGATAGCCGGTAGCACCCCAGTTATCAATTTATATTCACAGAGGGCATGGCATTAAAACATACATTTTAAATAGTCATAAATAAGAAACATGGTTGAAAAGAGAAGGGTCCACAAACAAACAAAAAATACAAAAAGAAAAACAGTGGAATTGGCCAGAGGTTCTAGCAGAGACATGCCAGGGAGGGGATACTCTTCCTAGATTACCCTAGCCACCCCCCTGACCATAGGGAATCGCTCTAATGGTAGGCAAGCCCTGCACAGGAACCTACTCTGGATTGCCCTAGTTCAGCCTACACTGTCCCAATGCATTTCTCCCCATTGGGTTCACTCGTGATCACCAGATGGATGAATACAAAATGTCAAGGGACCAATAATAGCAATGTTACAGTAAAATATGCCAATAACCTCCCAGTCACCGCAGTCAGAATATCAAGAGGACTGTCCAGGTCACAATCAACCATCAATACATACAAGATAAACCATATAAATTCAGGCATGTCAGCCACTTTGATGCAGAGATAGTGTTGAGCGAACTTGTGTTTTAAGTTCTGCGTCCAAAGTTTGGGTTATCGAAGAATCCCGTTATGGATTCCGCTACCACGGACCATAACGGAATTTGGAATCCATCACGGGATTCTTCGATAACCCGAACTTTGGACGCAGAACTTAACACACAAGTTCGCTCAACACTAAGCAGAGACACAAGTGGAGTAAAGACATATGTACCGGCCCACAAAGGGGCCTCTCACGCAGTCCAGTGGTATGGAGGCAGTATGTGACCTGCCTGTTCAAATGAAATGCTGTGTTTGCTTCAGTCTGACATAGCCGGGTTCTAGCTTATCCATATAGTACAGCACAGCACATACCAGAGCTGTCGGAACTGGAATCTTTTTTCTTTTGTGCAGGGGTAGTCTTCACTGGTGGTTTCTTTTGGGCAGGAGTGGTCTTCACTGGGGGCTTAGCCGGCTGCTTATCTTCATCACTTGAATCTTAATGAAAAACAAAAACAATCAAATACTAAGCAGCAAGATTTGCTTAACAAATGGAGTAAGGTGAGCAGATGCTTGAAATCGTGTCAAATACAGATGCATAAGGATAAATACTATTTTCTATATGATGCATAAATAAACCGAAATATTAATACATTCTTGTGTCCTCTAATAAAGAGCCAATTGATAATGTGCTCAATGTGATTACTTGGATCCTTCAGACACGAGTCAACCCTTCAGGATCATTCACTCGAAAGTACACGTAACAGAAAAATGCAAAAAAAAAAAAAAAAAAAAAAAACGCAAAAAAGGAGATGACTGCTCTCCAATCATGTCATCTTAATTAAATACTCACATTGCCCTTTGATATTAAAGGAGTTATCCAATATAGTGCCAAATTGGATTTGTACTTATTTACATAAATGTACACATGCTGGATCTATAAATGTTCTTATCCGAAATAATTTTATAAAAACTACTTGATTAAAAAAAATGGGGACCATGGGTCCTTCTTCAAAAATCAGCAGGGGCCCCAGCAGATTTGTTTATGCAACTTTTTACCTTAAAGCCAGAATTGGATTCAAAAGGTAGATCCAATGGAGCCAAAGCCAGAAGTGTTTTGTAAAGGAGTGAGAAATGTAAAGGAAGGCCTTCTACTTCTAGCTGGCTCTGGCATCAAAAACTGCCACAAAAATCTGGTGTGACACTGTCCTGATATTTCAATGGTCAATATCACTATCATCTGCAGTAGCAATATTAAAGTGATCTTACCTGAGCTGTCAGAAGAGCTTGCATCCTTTTTGGCAGCTGAAGCTTTTGCAAGGGTCACCTTTGCAGCAGGTTTTGCAGGGGTCACCTTTGCAGCAGGTTTTGCAGGGGTCACCTTTGCAGCAGGTTTTGCAGGGGTCACCTTTGCAGCAGGCTTTGCTGGTGCCTTCTTTTCTTCATCACTCGAGTCTGCTTATAGAGAGTTAACCATGTAATATGCAACCTGAGTTTATAGAATCAATATTACTCTAAAGTTGGTCATATGCAAGAGGGCTTGTTCCCCACATTAGGCCGACATCTCTCTCCCGATCCTGCAATACATATGCATGCTTTGCTCAGCTACTCTGGTAGCAGCTTTTCTCCCGCTAACAATAGCATCAGCAACTGAATCCAATATGCCCAATCCTCACCTCCCCCTTACACTGTAAACATTGGATGGCCAGCCAAGGTAGCAAAAATTAGTGCGTTTGGCCGATACACAACGTGTATGGCCATTATTACTAGGGATCAACCGATAAATTTTTTAGAGCCGATACCGATCTGTGAACTTTGAGGCCGATAATTTATACAGGATATTCAGTGAATTTTAATTTTGAAAAAAAAGCTACACAAATGTGCAGAGAATGAATATGGTTATTGTTAACGTGTAGTTTTTTTTTGTAAATTTTTTTCATTTATACTTAATATTTTGGTGTTTTTTTTGGTTTTTTACTATTAGCCCCCTTAGGGACTAGAACCCTTGTCCTATTCACCCTGATAGAGCTCTATCATGGTGAATAGGACTTCACACTCTCCCTGTGGATCTGTACACACAGCAGCAGGAAGCTGACTATGGCAGCCAGGGATTCAATAGCGTCCTGGCTGCCATGGTAACCGATCGGAGCCCCAGGATTACACTGCTGGGGCTCCGATCAATACTGGGGGGGGGGGGGGGGGGAGCGCACTGAGCCACCAATGTCTGATACTGGGGTTGGGGGTGGCGCACTAAGCCACCAATGAAGATAACTCATTAATTCATATACAGGAGGCGGGAGCTGGCTGCAGAATCACATAGCCGGCTCCCGACCTCCATGAGCGGTAGCTGCGATCTGCGGTAGTTAACCCTTCAGGTGCCGCATCTGAGGGGTTAACTGCCGCAGATCACAGCTACCGCTCATAGAGGTTGGGAGCCAGCTATGAGATTCTGCAGCCAGCTCCCGCCTCCTGTATATGAATTAATGAGTTATCTTCATTGGTGGCACAATTGCCACAGCCCCGCCCCTCCTCTTCTCCTCCCCCCTCTCATTGGTGGCGGCAGCAGCACAGGGGGAGGGAGGCACTGCTTCCTTCTCCCCTGTGCTGCTGAGGGAACAGGGAGAGCGCTGACAGCAGCGCGATCCTTGTTCCCGATACGTTATCTGTATATCGGCAAAATAGATGCAGATAACGTTCAAAATCCTGAATATCGGCCGATATCGGTAAAACCGATAATCGGTCGATCCCTAATTGTTACTTTATAAACACTGATAGATTGGGGTGTGGCTTCCACACTAAAAATCCAAAACATATCATGAAAGGAATTTTAAAAAACCCAGAGATAGCATAAAGAAATATTTCGAGGCACACTTCACAGTAATCCAGCTGAATACAATAATCTTGCAGATTTGCTGTAATGCAATCCTAACTTAAAGGGATTCGGTCACCTCGTTTTAGCCTATAGAGCTGCGGACATGCATGGCTAGATCGCTGCTAGTATATCCGCAATATACCGTTCCTGTATCTCTGTGTGCTTTTATTGTGTTTAAAAAAAGATTTTATAGATATGTAAATGAGCCTGGTAAGGAGCTGTACTAACCCTACTTGGAGCCCAGCCACGCCCCCTGTGAAGGAGCCCAGCACCGCCTGCGTTCTCCGAATCTCCTCCTTGCCTACAAAGTTAGATCACCGTAATCTAGAAATGCGCGAGCTTGCACATGCGCAGTTCCTTCCCTGAGGCTGATGCCAGCACAGGGAAGGAACACTATGCCAGCACTGCGCATCGCAAGATTACAGCGATCTAACTGTGAGCAAGGAGGAGATTCCTGGATACAGGTGGTGCTGGGCTCCTTCACAGGGTGCGTGGCTGGGCTCCAGAACAGTTAGTACAGCCCCTTGGGCTCCTTAGCAGGCTCATTTACATATCTATAAAATCTTTTTTTAAACACAATAAAACCACACAGAGATATGGGACAAGTATATTGCGGACATGCTAGCGGCGATCTAGCCGTGCATGTCCGCATCTCTATAGGCTAAAACGAGTAGACAGAATTCCTTTAAAAAAAAAAAAAAAAAAATCAGTGGTGAGAAACCTATGCATCATGGTTTTGTCTTGAACCGAGCAATAATTGTGCTTCCATTTTTGTGTACCCGCACCATGCCTGTTTTTTACAATTTAACAGACATCTAAAAAAACAAACAAAAAAAAAAAACGGAAAGACAGTTGCATGCACCATCGAATACTGTGTGCATGAAGGTACTCCCCCTTAGGTGCATTGCTTCTGGATAAAGCACATCCATCAACAGGGTCTCAATGTCAATACATGAATGCTGTGTGGTTCTGTACGGTTGTGTGCATGAGACATTTTAAAACTGCCATAGCAGCCATCTCACCCGAGCTGTCAGAGGAGCTTGCATCCTTTTTGGCTGCTGCCGCTTTTGCAGGGGTCACTTTTGCAGCAGGCTTTGCAGGTGGAGTTTTCCCAGCAGGCTTTGCAGGTGGAGTTTTCCCAGCAGGCTTAGCTGCTGCCTTCTTATCTTCATCACTTGAGTCTGTTTATAAAGAGTTAAACATGTGACATACAACCTACCCTGTGTTTAGTGTCTTTATTTTCATCTTTCTAGTGCAGCTATGGGCATTAATATAAGTGCTGCTACACAACACTGAACCAGAGCAGAATCTCCAGGGCTTTATAGTATGTCAAGTTTGCATCACAGCACAGACATATCTCAGACTAGATTTCACTAATAAAAGTAGGAAATCATGGTAGACGTTAAAAGGGGTTTTCTGGGTTCAGGGCTGATCTTGGTAATATGCTGCTCTTTATTTCTAGCCTACATGAGAGGAGCATATGAGCATTTCCTTGCTCCAATGCTCCCCCTGGTCACGCAGCAGTTGTGCAGTGCAAGGATGTGTTTTCATTGTGCCGGTGACGTACCGGGCTTCTCATCACCATGGTAAGCTGAGACTTCCACCAAGCACCGAGCCCAGTAACTTCACCGGTAGGGAAGAGCGAATGAAACATCCAAAGTCAATTCGCATAATACTTCATCTGAATACTGTACGGAGCAAGCACTTCGTACAGTATTAGAATGTATTGGCTCCTATGAGCCGGTTATTACTTCTCAAAGGCTTGTGAGACTTTGCATAATATCTTCATAAATCAATTTCTACTGTAAAAAAAACATTCTAATACTGTGTGCTTGCTCCGCAGAGTATTCAAACGAAGTTTTATGCAAATCGACATCGGATGTTTCATCCGAAGAAGATTCGCTCATTCCTAGTCACCGGCACAGATAGGTGTTCTCTAGCGCTACTTTTCATAGTATGCGCCCCCAAAACTGCCTTCTGCAGTGCTAGAGAACACCCAGTCTCAGCTTACCATAGTGATGAGAAGCCCGGTAAGTCACCGGCACAATCCTTGCGCTGCGCGATTGGGGCGCTGCAAGGAGCATTAGAGCAAGTAAATGCTTTTATGTTACAAATCATATGTAGGCTAGAAATAAAACAGCAGCATGTTACCAAGTTAGGCCAGAACAAATAAAACCCCTTCAAAAGAATTCTACACGATTAGAATCATGTGGCTCATACAACAAAAAATCAAAGCAGCATGCCAAATTCCTACAACCAGTTCAAAAGAATGTACAAATTCCTAAAATATAGGGGAGTAGCTTAAAGGGGTTGTCCCACAAATAAACCAGCGCCTGGATCTGAATATTTTTGTAATTCCATGTCATCAAAAATTTTGTATAGCTACTAAGTTATTTAATGAAATCTGTATATGTATAGCGCCACCTGCTGCTTGCTCTTTTTCTAATTTCTTTGTCCTGCTCCGAGACAGAAGCACATGCTCCGTTCCATCCTTCAACTGCAGCACACAGCAGAGGCCCTCAGAGAAAGGACATGCCGCCTAAGTCGACATCTTGGAATAAATCTAGCAGAACTGGAGCAATGAATGTGGAGATCTCTGGATCCACATGAGGTCCAGGGCTGGTTCTAGCTTTCTTAAACAGATCTTGTAATGTACTAGAGTATGTGTGCTTTTAATTTTTTACATTAAATATGGGATAACCCCTTTAAAGAAAACTACACCGATTATACACAACATATTAACAACCAAATACATTTTTTCAACAATCACCAGAGCTATCAGAAGAGCTGGAGTCCTTCTTGGCCTGGGCAGGCTTTACTGGTGTACTTTTCTGGGATGAAGGGGTGGAATTCTTAACAGCAGTATTTTTTGGTACTGGTTTAGTCGATTTTTTCTCATCTTCGTCACTTGAATCTAAGCAAAGTAAATTAAATTAAAATCCTAAATACTTGATTATATTAAAAATATGAAACTAAACAAAAGTACACAAAGAATAACCACCCAAATCAACCGTCTGCTAATGACATTAATATCTGAATAGTCAGGGCCAGTCAAGTATGCAGTCATATAGATCTATTATAGCTTCTTTTACACAATCAGCACCATAAACAGAGGAAATATTCCCCAAAGTATTAGCTTGTTTTCGTTACAAAACAAAATGTTGCCATACATTAAACCAGAAAATGGCGTCAATTATAGCTCACGTCTACACCAGGTCATAGCTAGTGTTGATTTGAATTTCTGGTGCACGGACTGCCAGTAGATGTGCCTTAAAGGAAACCTGTCACCAGGATTTGAGGTATAGAGCTGAGGACATTGGTTGCTAGATGGCCGCTAGCACATCCGCAATACCCAGTCCCCATAGCTCTGTGTGCTTTTATTGTATAAAAAAAACGATTTGATGCATATTGAAATTAACCCGAGATGAGTCCTGTACATGAGATGAGTCAGGGACAGGACTCATCTCAGGTTAAAGAGTTTCTACCACCTCATTTGGACCTAATTGGCTGTCAGACACTAGCGATCTGCTAGTGTCTGCTCTACCTAACCATGCTATTCTAAGACCTTTGTGTCCATCGGCCGAATTCTCGCGCCTGTGCCGTGTGCGTCTGTATTCGGCGCAGTGACTGTCTGACCGGCCGGGCGTCGTCTGTTCCTCTGACTTAATCGGCGCAGTGGAGATGCCGAGGCAGGGAGCGGTCAGAGTTACTGCGCCTGCGCCGAATACAGACGCACACGGCACAGGCGCGAGAATTCGGCCGATGGATATGATGGAGGCTGGAAATCTAGAGATGGGCGGGCTTGACGGACGAGCGGGGCGGAATACAGGGTGAGTAGACGGAGCCTCTAGGTGCTGAAAAGACGCCCCCATAGCACCTAGAGGCTCATTTGCATAGCAATAAAAGTTGTTTTTTTAGTGTAACAGCTGCACACAAAGGTCTTAGAATAGCATGGTTAGGTAGATCAGACACTAGCAGATCGCTAGTATCTGACAGCTAATTAGGTCCAAATGATGTGGTAGAAACCCTTTAATTTGCATATGTATCAAATCGTTTTTTTACACAAAAGCACACAGAGCTATGGGGACTGGGTATTGCGGATGGGCAAGCGGCCATCTAGCAACCCATGTCCTCAGCTCTATACACAAAATCCCGGTGACAGGTTCCCTTTAAACATTGCACTAACAGGCTTTTCACTAAGTCTGGCATATGTAACACCAGTCTTAGTATATCTTTCCCAGTGAATTTAGTGTTTTGCATACTAACAGATTTTCTAAAAGATGAAGGCCATACGGTAACCTAGGTCTCTTTATGCTATCAAATACTTGCAAGGGGTTGTTTCAGGAAGACAATCCATAGCTATATACTCTATTAGGGCATGTGAGAGTAGAGTTGAATGGGTTCTGAATGAGGCTTCAGTGAAAAACGCATTGCATCCGAATGTAACTTGGATGCAATCCGTTTTTCCGCTGATTGCACTCACGTATAAAAAACTGAAACACTAAACGCAATCGCAGACAAAACTGTTTGTGTGAGTTTTACTAAACGCATCCTGAGTGAATCCTTAAGGTGTGTGTGAAAGAGGCCAAAGTGCAAAGGTATCAAATTCAGCTGAGCTAGCCCTACAACCCATAGGTCCTGGGTTAAGTGCATTTGTGAGAGATTCTTTAAAAGGGGAACTCTGCGGCTTTACCTACGTTTTTTCTTTCAGCCAACCTGTGGAAAGAAGGGAATTTCAGCTGTACTTACTCTTCTGCGACATCAACTATGATCACGTCACCATCTGACTGGCTGCAGAGGTCCTGACCAGATGTGCTCTTGCATCTTCCTTTTTAGCTTCATGTACAATAGGCAGCTGAACAGAAATAAACCGGATTACATCTAGTCAGGACTTCAGCAGAAGCGCCCACAGTCAGTCGGTCGAATCGGTCATTTGAGCACAGTTGAGATTGAGGAATCGGTGGCGTGAAGGAGGGTTGAGTACAGCTGAACCGCTCTTCTGAAAGAACGTTTCATTAAAGCTCTGGAAAACCCCAATTAGTGTGTAGTACTAACCTGTATCACTGGATGACTCTTTTGCCTTTTTTGCCACAGGTTTTGGAGGCTGCGCAGGAGACTTACTCGGAGTGGTCTTTCCTACAAGACAAAAAAGATATGCAAAACTAATGAACACAAAAACAAGCCCCAACCACCTTTTAGAAATCCGACCATTATAAACATGCAAGTTTATTACACTACTAACACCAACAGGTGTTTATATGGGCCATTCCAGGCAAACAAGTTATGTATAAAGCTGTTCACAAAAAATAAAAATAAATCCAATTGGAGTGGGGGAAATCAGCTTCCTGGCCCTTGATAACACTGTCTGACGTCTAAATGGTACGTCAGATAATTCGTATATAAAAAAAAAAAAAAAAAAAAAAAATTGATAACAGTGCTGGCAATTACATTTTATATTTAATCAGCAATTCCAATAGAAAGTACCTTTTTTTGCTGGCGGTTCCTTCTTATCACTATCTGAAGAGTCACTGCTGCTTTCTGCTTTTTTAGCATTTGCCTTTGGCGTACCTTTTCCACCTACTGTTGGGGGAGGGACAGCACTATACACACCTTAAATCGATAGAGCAAAAATAAGGTCAGTGTAAAGTAATAAAGTATAGCACTGGCACCAAATAATCCAACCTAATGCACTAAAATATACAGATTACGTGCCAACCATATGTAGAGACATGAGATCCAGAATTTAAACATTCTGATAAAATGTATTGGTCAGGTTTTATTCAGGTGTAAATGAAGACCTTGGCGGGAATGCATTAAAGGGGGTGTCCGGTTTTAGTAGCCAACCATACAACGCAGAGGATCAGACTAATATATATTATATATATATATATATATATATATATATATATATATATATATATATATATATATATTATATATATATATATATATATCTGCTCAAAAAAATAAAGGGAACACAAAAATAACACATCCTAGATCTGAATTAATTAAATATTCTTCTGAAATACTTTGTTCTTTACATAGTTGAATGTGCTGACAGCAAAATCACACAAAAATAAAAAAATGGAAATCAAATTTTTTAACCCATGGAGGTCTGGATTTGGAGTCACACTCAAAATTAAAGTGGAAAAACACACTACAGGCTGATCCAACTTTGATGTAATGTCCTTAAAACAAGTCAAAATGAGGCTCAGTAGTGTGTGTGGCCTCCACGTGCCTGTATGACCTCCCTACAACGCCTGTGCATGCTCCTGATGAGGTGGCAGACGGTCTCCTGAGGGATCTCCTCCCAGACCTGGACTAAAGCATCTGCCAACTCCTGGACAGTCTGTGGTGCAACGTGACGTTGGTGGATAGAGCGAGACATGATGTCCCAGATGTGCTCAATTGGATTCAGGTCTGGGGAACGGGCGGCCCAGTCCATAGCATCAATGCCTTCGTCTTGCAGGAACTGCTGACACACTCCAGCCACATGAGGTCTAGCATTGTCTTGCATTAGGAGGAACCCAGGGCCAACCGCACCAGCATATGGTCTCACAAGGGGTCTGAGGATCTCATCTCGGTACCTAATGGCAGTCAGGCTACCTCTGGCGAGCACATGGAGGGCTGTGCGGCCCTCCAAAGAAATGCCACCCCACACCATTACTGACCCAATGCCAAACCGGTCATGCTAGAGGATGTTGCAGGCAGCAGAACGTTCTCCATGGCGTCTCCAGACTCTGTCACGTGCTCAGTCTGAACCTGCTTTCATCTGTGAAGAGCACAGAGCGCCAATGGCGAATTTGCCAATCTTGGTGTTCTCTGGCAAATGCCAAACGTCATGCACGGTGTTGGGCTGTAAGCACAACCCCCACCTGTGGACGTCGGGCCCTCATATCACCCTCATGGAGTCTGTTTCTGACCGTTTGAGCAGACACATGCACATTTGTGGCCTGCTGGAGGTCATTTTGCAGGGCTCTGGCAGTGCTCTTCCTGTTCCTCCTTGCATAAAGGCGGAGGTAGCAGTCCTGCTGCTGGGTTGTTGCCCTCCTACGGCCTCCTCCACGTCTCCTGATGTACTGGGCTGTGTCCTGGTAGCGCCTCCATGCTCTGGACACTACGCTGACAGACACAGCAAACCTTCTTGCCACAGCTCGCATTGATGTGCCATCCTGGATAAGCTGCACTACCTGAGCCACTTGTGTGGGTTGTAGACTCCGTCTCATGCTACCACTAGAGTGAAAGCACCGCCAGCATTCAAAAGTGACCAAAACATCAGTTAGGAAGCATAGGAACTGAGAAGTGGTCTGTGGTTACCACCTGCAGAATCACTCCTTTATTGGGGGTGTCTTGCTAATTGCCTATAATTTCCACCTGTTGTCTATTCCATTTGCACAACAGCATGTGAAATTGATTGTCACTCAGTGTTGCTTCCTAAGTGGACAGTTTGATTTCACAGAAGTGTGATTGACTTGGAGTTACATTGTGTTGTTTAAGTGTTCCTTTTATTTTTTTGAGCAGTGTATATGTGTGTGTATATATATATATATATATATATATATATATATATATATATATATATATATATATATATATATATATAGACAGCAGTTGAGCAGTGCCGCTGGATCTGCCACGTAAGTAATTCTCACTGTTATCTTGCAGGAAGAACCTCTGTGTTGTTCAGTTTCCTCCTAAAACCGAAGAACCCGTCTAAGACTGGAGTTTTCACTAGTCTTAGTTGCAAACCCGCTAGAGTACGATGGGTCATAATTATTAAGAGGTAATAACTCTGGTGTATCGTCAGGAGTACTGGAGTAGATTCCTGGTCTAATTTTTCCAACGTACATGTGGTGAAGGTGATACAAATGTGCAAAGAGTAAAAAAAATTTGAAGCAAAACAGAACACTTGCTTGCCAGGGAACCAGTACACAAAAATTATGCATTCCCCTTCGTGTATCAGTGTCCTGAAATGCATAACTAAGTCTCTGTTCACAGAACTGTTATGGAGGATACATTGTTTGATTGATCTCACTGACTTATTATAAGGTTTGACGGGTTCTAATAAGATGTATGTTGTCTTGATAGGTACATAGGCGCTGCAAGCAGCGATATGTTACCTGTAATACATAACAGAATCTACTATGGGGGCTTAGTGCCGGTGGGTCTAACAATAGTTAGCATGCAACCTAATTTTTGTGTCCATCCAGAACCGCTGGGCCACAGAAAACAAGTGCAAAGGAAAAAAGTTAGAAATATTATAACTGCATACAGTTTTGGATACACATCACAAAACTAAAGGCCAGCTGGAGGGTGCTGCACAGTCAAGCATGGTTGGACCAATTGTAAAGGATTTTAATGATGATGGCCTATTCTCAGGATAAGCCACCAATATCTGATCGGCAGGGGCCCGACGCCCTGCACCCCTGCCAATCAACTATACTGCAGTACTTCCAGTGACGGAGCTGGTTACTGCGGCACTGCTTCCACTGAGGTGAAACCCGAGGATAGGCCAAAGGTATTAAAATCCTCGACTCATGGAACTGAAGATCTTTTACCTGGCTTTGGTTTAGCCTTTGCAGCTGGGGCTTCATCTTCAGAGCTGTCAGAAGAGTCCTCACTGATATCCTTACCCTTGGCTACCTTCTTAACTGGAGGTTTGACAGCTGCAGGGGACTTGGCCGGCGGAGTCTTGGTAGCTGCTGTCTGTATAGAGTAAAAAATCTCCTCAATATAGCTGATAACAGGTAAGTTACAGTCATGTGTAATACGATTTCACTCCTAGCACTTTACCTTTGCTGGTGTGCTATCGTCTGACTCTTCGCTACTGCTACTGTCAGATTTTCTAGCTTTTGCAGCAGGCTTTGCCACTGGAGTGGTCTTTGCTGCTACTAAAAATGAAAACATATGGTCAGTAATTTATTAATCCACTGTATAATAAGAACAGAAGAAAGCAGTTAGGAGTGACTAAGGCAGGCTGTAACCAACTTCAGTACAAGATAAATTCAGTGAAACGTATCTTTGAGATGACCACACAATTTACGAATGGTCTTCTAGAGGGGTCGGTCTTAAAGGAGTTCTTCAGGAATGATTGAAAATGGACTCCGCAACACAAACTAAAAATGTGACTAGGAGATGCCTCCCCTTGCAGAGCTGCGAGTGTGTGTATGGGGGAGTGCTCGCTACGCAGTGCACCTAGGAGCCTACCCTTCACATATCCCATGCACGATTGCTCCATTACCATATATTGTAAAGCAGGAACTTGCACAGTAATGATGTGATCCTGTGTACGATATGCCGTCATGGCTGAGCGTCCCGACAGCAAAGCTCGAAGGCATGTGCCGGCAATGTGTGTAGTGAGACTCTGCCCCTCACCAATCTTACCAGCCCTTCCTTTGGAAGCAACCTGCCCATCACATTCTACAACCGTTTCATTTTAAAGGGATTTTCCAAGACTTTCTAACCGATCTATCCCTGTGATGGCTAACCTCTGGCACTCCAGCTGTGGTAAAACTAGAACTGCCAAGATTGCACACTTCCTTGGCTGTTCTCAGAACTCCACAGAAATGAATAGCGCATGCTGGTGCCATCAATGGTTTATTGGTACCATTTTTGGGGTGCATACAACTTTTTGATGACCGTTATTTTATTCCTCTCTTTTTTTGAGGGGGGGGGGGGTGTTACAGTTTACACTGAGCAGGAAAAATATTTTAATTGTATTTCTTATTGTATTATTAATTACATATCAGGGTACGCAGACCCTAAAACATTATCGCTGAGAAATAGGATATACAGAATCCAAAACAGAGTCACTAAACAATGTCACTTACACTGCTTGAACTCTGGATTATTCCACAGCGGAAGATGTTTAGATATTCTACAAGATAACCGGTATAGTCTCCTCAGTATTCTCCACGTTCCTATAGTATCTTTTATAAGTATAGACTGCACTGCAACCTAGCATGTAAGAGCGCCACTAAGGACCAAGGAGCACAGAAACCTCTTTCCAAGGACAAAACCGAGTAATGACTAGTCCCATTAATCCAATCTGTTATATGTCTAGCAATGCACGCCAAGTTGTACACTCTAATGTCTGGAAAGGCTATCCCACACTGCTCCCTTGAAGCCATAAGTTTGTTAGGGTTGTTGCGGGTATCGAAATTTCGATACCCAATCGATACTTTTGTCCCGGTATCGATACGATACCGGGATTTCCGTTTTTTCGATACTGGGCTGCGCTGCTGCGCAGTCTAGTATCTCTGAACATGAGCGCGCTGCTATCGGCGCGCTCATGTTCTCTCTCAGCAGCACGGGGAGAAGGAAGCTGTCCTCCCTCCCCCTGTGCTGCTGCCGCTGCCACCAATGAGAAGAGAGGGGCGGAGGAGGGGCGGCAATGAGAAGAGAGGGGCGGAGGAGGGGCGGCAATGAGAAGAGAGGGGGTGGAGGAGGGGCGGCAATGAGAAGAGAGGGGCGGAGGAGGGGCGGGCGCACTGCGCCACCAATGATAGGATTACTATCGGAGCGATGGGAGGAGACATCAGCTTCACTAGTGGGCGTTCCTTTTCCCTGCGCTGCGATTGGACAGCGCTACAGCCAGGGAGAAGGAACGCCCACTAGTGAAGCTGATGTCTCCTCCCATCGCTCCGATAGTAATCAGCAGCATGTGGAGCAGGAGAGGAGACAGTAATGGGGCACTGCTAGGGTTGCCACCCGTCCGGGATTGAACCGGACAGTCCGGGTTTGCAATCCTGTGCCCGGGTACAAGCCTTTCTTAGACCCGGACACAGGATTATTCTATTCTATTCATTGAAACTGCAGACAGTCAGTGTGGAGTCCGTCCGATCGCATATTTAAGCTGCTGCTGTCTGAGTGCACTGCACTGTCACTGATGATCAGCTGAGCGGAGCGCTCCCTCCCCCAGTCCCCCTCCTCCTCCAGTCCCCCTCCTCCTCCAGTCCCCCTCCTCCTCCAGTCTACAATCACTACAGTGATGCGGCTGCCAGGCAGGCAGCGCAGCCGCAGCAGCTCACTCACTGTTTAGTAGTCTCCAGTCTCCTCGCTCCTCCTCTGCCTCTCAGTCCCTCCCTCCTTCTCTCTGATAAGGAACTAAGTCAAGTCCACAGGAAGTGACATCAGAGAGAGAGGCAGGGAGGGAGATTTGAAATCATTCTTCCAGCAGCTCCAGGCTCCAGCAGCCTGCCCAACTAGTGCCCAGCCCAGACTGTGCCCGCTGTGCCCTGCTAGTTTTTCAACATGACCAAGACTGAGTCTGACTGTGACACTAGGTAATCACTTACTTTACTTCTAAAAAGGTATAAATATAAAACATTTGAAGCATGTTTGTAACAGTGTTTAAACAGCCTCAGGTTTCTGAATCTGTCAATCAGAAAAAACATTTATGTTATGTAGCTGATTGACATTAGCGATGGGCTGATGTCAGCAGAGCATAACAGTGTGTTTTATAACTCCCTGCCTGCTGCCGTTCTCTTAAAGGGCTTCTGTCACCCCACTAAAGTGTTGTTTTTTTTTGGGGCCAGTTAAATTAGTTATATTGCGATATATGAAAATATAATGGTGTTACTTACTTTGATCCAGCAGTTTATTCAAAAAATGAAGTTTTATCATATGTAAATTCGGTCTCTACCAGCAAGTAGGGCGGCTACTTGCTGGTAGCTGCTGCAGAAAACCGCCCCCTCGTCGTGTTGATTGACAGGGCCAGCCGGGATCTCCTCCTCCGGCTGGCCCTGTCGGCATTTCAAAAATCGCGCGCCTGTGTTGATTCGGCGCAGGCGCTCTGAGATGAGGAGGCTCGTCTCCTCAGAACTCCCTCAGTGCGCTTGCGCCGATGACATCACCAAAATAGAAGACGTCATCGGCGCAGGCGCACTGAGGGAGTTCTGAGGAGACGAGCCTCCTCATCTCAGAGCGCCTGCGCCGAATCCACACAGGCGCGCGATTTTTGAAATGCCGGCTGGCCCTGTCAATCAACACGACGAGGGGGCAGATTTCTGCAGCAGCTACCAGCAAGTAGCCGCCCTACTTGCTGGTAGAGACCGAATTTACATATTATAAAACTTCATTTTTTTAATAAACTGCTGGATCAAAGTAAGTAACACCATTATATTTTCATATATCGCAATATAACTAATTTAACTAGCCCCAAAAAAAAAAATCACTTTAGTGGGGTGACAGAAGCCCTTTAAAATAAAGACATGATATGCTAATGAGCCTCTAGGTGCTATGAGGGCGTTGCTGCAGCACCTAGAGGCTCCGTCCATTCACCTTTGGCAGTGGCACGCCCATGTTTAGTTGATTGACGTCCGAGTTCTCCTCTTCGTCCCGTAAATCCTGCGTCTGCGTCGAATACTAAACAGTACGGCGCAGGCGTGGGATCAGGGGCGTAACGATTGCGGTGCGACAGCAATCAGGGGTGGAGGTGGGACATGGGCGTGGTTGGAGGCGGGGCATGGGCGTGGCTGGAGGTGGGACATGGGTGGGGCCTGGAAAGGGCCCTCCCTCCCTTCTGTTCGGGTTTGGCTTGAAGAAAAGGTGGCAACCCTAGGCACTGCGGGCGAACGGAGCGGCGCCCAGGACTAAATGGTGAGTGCTGAGACATCGCTGGGCGCCGCTCTGTGTGGCCTAATAGTGAAAGTCTGGACTCATATACAGTAGTCAGTCTTTAACACATACAGGAGGCGGGTGCCGGCAGCAGAATCGCATTGCCGGCACCCTGCCCCTGACAGGGAGCTGCGATCAGCGGTGGTCCAAAATCATTGGTGGTGCAGTGTGCCCCCCCCCCCCCCCTCAATCCCCCCATCCCATTAAAATCATTGGTGGCACAGTGCGCCGGCCCCTCTCAACCCTCTAGTATTAAAATCATTGGTGGCAGTGGCCACAGGGACCTCTCCACTCCCCCTCATTGGTGGTGCAGTGGCAGCTTCTGATCGGAGCCCCAGCTGTGTAAGCCTGGGGCTCCGATCGGTTACCATGGCAGCCAGGACGCTACAGAAGCCCTGGTTGCCATGGTAACATCCCTGATGCTGTGTGCACAAAGCACAGAGCAGCAGGGACAGTGTGGAGTCCTATTCACCCTGATAGAGATCTATCAGGGTGAATAGGAAAAGGGATGAAAGATCCCAGGTTCTCGCCCCTAAGGGGGGAAATAGTTATTAAATAAAAAGTGAAAAAAAACAAACACTAAAATATGAAGTATAAATCACCCCCCTTTTCCCAATTTCACATATAAAATATATAAATAAACATATTACATCGCCACGTCAGAAAAGTCCAAACTATTAAAATATAAAAAAAAAATCTAGGTGGTGAATGCCGGAACAGAAAAAATAAAATAAAAACTGCGCGATTCGCCATTTTTAAAAATGAGGAATGCACGTGGCTTTTTTTGTTTATTTTTTTCGCGTGGTATCGAATGGTATCGAGTATCACAATACTTTTTCATGGTATCGAAACCGAATCAAAAATTTGGTATCGCAACAACTCTAAAGTTTGTGTAATTTAATTCTGGGATGTTTCCAATGCCAAAGAAACACTGTAAAGGCTTTTGTTAACTTATTGATATCAGTATGCTTCAACAATAAAGGAATAGTCTGTAGGGGTTATGACAATTTGGACATGGAGATCATTTTGAGTAGATGATTGCGCCTGATTAATGCACCATCATTAATGGAGGTCATGCCACTGTTGCAGTTCTCGCAGAATTTTGGCAATTAATGGAGCAAAATTTAGTCTATATATCGACTCCAGGGTATTTCCTATTTTTATTCCCAGATAAGTGATATACAAACTAGCTACCGGTATTCCCTACACATCTGGGACTTGTCCCCCAAGGTGTTTACTCTGCATGAAAAGTACTTTACTTTTTGTATAATTGATTCGGAATCCAGAAAAAGACCCAAAAGGCCCTTAATGCGTGCATCACTTTTGCCATATCCTTAATAGGGTCCGCCATGAATACTGTATCAGCAAATAGTGCTAGCCTCATTGTCCGCTTACCCACTGCCAGTCCTTCAAAGATATCCGACGAGTCAGTATCTGGCCAGCGGCTCTACTGCCAGATCAAAACAGCAATAGGGACATAGGGCATCCTTGTCTGGTACCCTTCTATAAGGGAAAAAGGTAAGATAGACACCCCGCAGTACATATCCTAGCCTTAGGGTTCATGTATAATTCTTTAAGAAAGATTTGGAATAGACCTTTAAAACCCATGGCATCCAAGATCAGAGCTAGCCATTTCCAACTGACATTGTCAAATGCCTTTTCGGCATCTAATGTTACAATAGCAGAGTTTCTCCCTAGATAGCCCATTGATCTCGCGATCGACAGCGCTAGCAGTACCTTGCGAATATTAGGGATTGCCGATCTACCCTTAACAAAACCCACCTGTCTAGAGGAGACCAGCGTGGTTAGAATATCTGCTAGCCTATTGGCTAGTAATCTGGAAAGTATTTTCAGATCCTGATTTATCAGTGAGATTGGCCTATACGAGGATGGGTCTTCAGGATCCTTCCCCTCCTTGTGTATTACGGTAATGAAGGCTGTATTTATGTGGTCAGATAGTCAGTTCCCTGAATGGAAATGAATAGTGTGGTGAGTACTGGGACTGAGCACTCATTGCTTTATAAAAGTCAGAAGAATATCCATCTGGACCTGGAGCCCTTCTAGTTGCCTGGATCTCCATTGCTGTTATTAGGGCATTTGGAGAAGCAAGCTGTTCATCGGTAATCTTAGGCAAAGCCAGTAATTTCTCTGAATTATGTCCAAACTTATGTAACTCAGCTTCAGGTCTAGCCCTCCCTATAATTTCCTTCCTGTCGGCCCATATGTCAGTCTCTCTGGGCCGAAACCCATTTCTCTTTAGTGATCTGGGTCCGAGCCGGGAGAAAGTCCACATATGCCGTTCTCAAAACATTACTCTCCATCACAAAATTCGCTCTTGCTAGCTTCTTTATAGATTAAACATATGCCATTAGGCGCCCTCTCAAGACAATGCTCCAGACTAAAAAATAAATAACCAGGAGCCATCGGCTCCTAAACTAAAAAATTTAGGAGCCAAACTAAATTGTTTAGTCGCCAAATTAAAAATGCATATAATAAAAAAAATAAAAAAAAGGACTGAGAAGATAAGACGCAGGTCACAGTAGTGAGTCAGCACTATATATAGGAGAACACAGCACCACATGCCTCACATCCATTAACATCTTTTGGGGAACAAGGTGACTAAAAATGGCAAATTGCGCAGTTTTGATTTTTTTCTGTTACGGCCTTCACCAGAGCGGAAATATTTTAATAAATATTAAACACTTTTTCGGATGTGGCAATATGTAATGTTTATTTTTTATTGTTTGTAAATTTTATATGTAAAATTGGGAAAGGAGACATTTAAAACTTTTAGTATTATGGTGTTTTTAACTTTTTATTTAATAACCATTTCCCCCCTTAGGGGCTATAACCTGGATCTTTTCATCACTTGTCCTATTCACCCCGATAGACCTGTATTAGGGTGACTAGGACCTCACACTCTCCCTGCTGCCCTGTGCATAGTACACACAGCAACAAGATTACCATGGCAGCCAGGGCTTCAGTGGTGTCCTGGCTGCCATGGTAACCGATCGGAGCCCCAGCAGTGTAATCTGCCACTAATGGAGGGGACCCTGTGGCCCCCATATAACAATGGGGGGGGGAGGGCTGTGACCACTGCGCCACCAATGATAGTAATAATGGGGGGCGGGAGGGCGCACTGCACCACCAATGAATGTCATTAAAGAGAACCTTTCATGGGTCCAAAGAATATGAACTAAGTAGCAGGCTACATAGAGCGGCGCCCAGGAATCTAAGTGCACTTACTATTATTCCTGGGCGCCGCTCCATTCGCCCGCTGTGGCCCCCGGTACTTTCAACATTCAGAGCAAGGAGGAGGAGACCCCAGTGTCTCTCCTTCTCCCTGACAGCAGCGCTGTCCAATCATAGCGCAGAGCCAGGGAGGTTTTTTTTTCTCCCTGGGTCTGAGCTCTGCGCTATGATTGGACAGCGCTGCTGTCAGGGAGAAGGAGAGACACTGGGGTCTCCTCCTCCTTGCTCTGAATGTTTAAAGTACCGGGGGCCACAGCGGGCGAATGGAGCGGCGCCCAGAAATAATAGTAAGTGCACTTAGATCCCTGGGCGCCACTCTATGTAGCCTGCTACTTAGTTCATATTATTTGGACCCATGAAAGGTCCTCTCCAACTCATTTATACAAGTGTAGGCAGCGGTATCACAGACTCGGCCTCAATAACAGGGCATGTGATCTGCATCAATTAACACCTCAGATGTGGCACCTGAGGGGTTAATTTCCGCGTATCGCATGCCCCGTTATTGAGGCCGGGTCTGTGATACCGCTACCTATACTTGTATTAATGTTTTACATTCATTGGTGGCACAGTGGCCACAGCTCCTCCCTGCTATCTCCCCATTGGTGGCCACGTCACAGTGGGCAGGGAGGGACTCCCTCCTTCTCCACTGTGCTAGTGAAGAGAACATGGCGCGTGCCATGTTCTTTAACGGATACTAAGCTGCGCAGCAACCCGGCGGTCCAGTCGCAAATGGCGACAAGACTAAAAAGTCTTGTCGCCATGTGCACATTTTAAGGCGCATTGTCGACAGTTTTGGTCGCCATCTGGAGCCCTGGGACAGCTTTTGCTGTTTCTCAAAACAGTGCGAGTGAGTGAATATATTCCCTGTTACAATCTACATATTCCATCCACCACCCCTGCATTATCTTTATAAAGTCCTCATACTGCAACAGATAATTTGGGAATCTCCATATAAAATCTCCACCTCTAGGGTGCTGAACTTCAAGGTCAAGAAGCAGAGCAGCGTGGTCTGATACGACCATATCACCAATAGCTATAGCTGCTACTCTGGAGAGCCACTGGAGACAAGAATAAATAGTTTATGTGGTACCAAGTATTATGTGCATGCGAGTAATGTGTAAATTCCCATCCTGGGGAGAATGTAATCGACAGCTATCTCTTAGGGACAGTGCAGTTACAAAGTCTGCTAAATTATCCTGATTACCCTTAGTTCAGTCATGCCTTCTATCTTCCTGCGCATTCATAACTAGATTAAAGAAAAACAAAAAAACAAAGACATATCTCTAGACATGACTCTTTTCTGGTATTCGCCTCAGTAGTGAAGCGACAAATGTTACCGCCTTAATCGGAACCTAAAAAAAGTGTCCATGTGACCTTCCAAGTAGAGTCTCTGTTTACTAGAACCACGCCGCAGGCAAGCTTCATATCACTTTTCTCTGACATTTTTAAAGGGAACCTGTCACCTCCCAAAACCACCCCAAGCCGCCAGCAGTACCTGCGTGTAGCCAGCAGTGCGTTTCGGATGATGCCTTTCTTCCTGAAGGCAGATGCAGCAAAAGTACTAAAAACTTTGTTTTATCCCTGCCCGGCGCGCTTCTCCACACATGCTTGAAGTCAAGGAGGCAGCGGCCACCTTGTTCCAAGTCATGGCAACCACGCCCCCTTCCCTGTGACTGACAGCCTTTTGGGGATTTTAATCTGCTGCCAGATTTTCAATATGGTAGGATAATAGAGTTTAAATCTAATCCCTTTCTTATGCAATCCCAAGCAAACAACACTATAAGCTCTGCGCTTTCTTGTGACCTCCGACGAGTAGTCATCAGCAAACAGTAGCACTGACTCCTTTCAAGATCAGGGGTTCCCGCCACACTCTATAAGCTCTTAGTATGTCTTCCTTATCTGACTAGTCCAAGTACTTGCAGATTACTTGCCTTGGCCATTTATATTTGTAGGGGCCTTTGTAGGTAGTTCTCGGGGGCCCCACTGTGTGCTCTCTCCACTTTCCTCCTATCCAATAGAGCCAGGGTCTGGGGCAGTTCATATTCAAACAAATGGCAGATTGAGATCTTTCTGCAGCACTGATTCAGGCACTCCTACATATCTCAAGTTGCTTCCACAAGACCTATTCTCCAGGTCGTCAACCCGGTCACTTAGCCGGTTAGCTAGCTGGAACAGATCATCAAGTTTGGTTGTGGCTTCAGCAGAGTCCTCCTCCAGGCACACCATGCGCTGCTCCACTTCTGATGGCCTATGCTCATGAAGCTCAACCTCCTCCTTATTTAGCGCTGTTTGCACTCTTGATGACAAGGACACAATGTCCGGCGCTAATTGTTTTGTCAATAGAGATCTATTGCACATCTTAGCAGAAAGCTTAGCATGACAGACCTAGGAAGCTTCAGCAATAACCAGGCTCTCATGGTTACGGATAAGAGCCCCGCGATTTCACTGAGGGGGATTCAGATTGGATGGCAGAGAGAGCTGCATTCCTCTGCCTTACCTCACAGCTTGCTCCATACATTCCCTCAGCAACTGACATATGGGTAAATCGTGGTAGCTGAAGGGGTTTATCTCTTAATCAAGACCAGCAAGAATTTGGAAGGTGGGGAGGGGTGCAAGCTATCAGTCGAACAAACATATGGGCACCCTTAGGCAGGCCTTATATCAGCTTTTCTACTTTGAAATAGAGACAAGGGTTACTACCTGGGGACTTAGTGACAGGTAGCTGTTTTTTCTTAGGCGCTTCATCTTCAGAACTACTAGAGTCAGAGCTGGAGTCCTTTGCTTTCTTCTGAGGTGGCGTTTTGACATTTGTTGCCTTCACCTGAGGAGTGGTCTTTTTCTGCTGAAAGGAGACAAGTATGGTAATGTGTGGGGGCAGAAATTAGGCAGTTAAGAGTGCACACCCAGAGTGAAAAGGCTCAGGAAGGAGATTTGCAACACAATGCAAATTTGATATGTATTTTAAAATCATCATTTTCAAGTTAAAACAAGGAACAGGTCAAAAACACAGAAGGGTGCAAATCGTTCTACTTTTATCTGCGTTTCTGTTCCAGTTTTGCCTTACAGACCAAACCTCTGTCTGATGAAGGCCCAAGAAGGCTTCTATCAAAACACAAAAATGAATGTAATAAAACAGTAAACATACTGGAGGAGCTTTCTTAGTGTCTTCTTCAGAGTCAGAATCATCACTGGAGTCTTCACTGCTGCTTTTGGCTTTCTTTGGTGGAGGCACTTTGGGTATGGGCTTTTTGCCTGCTGTAACAGCTAAAATATAAAGTGTTTATTAAAAGGGTGGTCCAGCACTAGATAGAGATGGCTGCCTTCTACAAAAAAGCACCACATGTTTATGTAGTATTACAGCTCAGCCCCATTCACTCCACTGTATCTGAGCTTCATAACCAGCGCACAACTCATGGACAGGCGTGGAGCTGTTTTTGGAATAAAGCAGTCATCTTCTTCTAATCTAAGACTATGAAACTATGAATTAACACATGTGGAATTATATACATAACAAACAAGTGTGAAACAACTGAAAATATGTCATATTCTAGGTTCTTCAAAGTAGCCACCTTTTGCTTTGATTACTGCTTTGCACACTCTTGGCATTCTCTTGATGAGCTTCAAGAGGTAGTCCCCTGAAATGGTCTTCCAACAGTCTTGAAGGAGTTCCCAGATATGCTTAGCACTTGTTGGCCCTTTTGCCTTCACTCTGCGGTCCAGCTCACCCCAAACCATCTCGATTGGGTTCAGGTCCGGTGACTGTGGACGCCAGGTCATCTGGCGCAGCACCCCATCACTCTCCTTCATGGTTAAATAGCCCTTACTTTCAAAGTTTTCCCAATTTTTCGGCTGACTGACTGACCTTCATTTCTTAAAGTAATGATGGCCACTCGTTTTTCTTTACTTAGTATTCTTGCCATAATACCAATTCTAACAGTCTATTCAGTAGGACTATCAGCTGTGTATCCACCTGACTTCTCCTCAACACAACTGATGGTCCCAACCCCATTTATAAAGGCAAGAAATCCCACTTATTAAACCTGACAAGGCACACCTGTGAAGTGAAAACCATTTCAGGGGACTACCTCTTGAAGCTCATCAAGATAATGCCAAGAGTGTGCAAAGCAGTAATCAAAGCAAAAGGTGGCTACTTTGAAGAACCTAGAATAGGACATATTTTCAGTTGTTTCACACTTGTTTGTTATGTATATAATTCCACATGTGTTAATTCATAGTTTTGATGCCTTCAGTGTGAATCTACAATTTTCATAGTCCTGAAAATAAAGAAAACTCTTTGAATGAGAAGGTGTGTCCAAACTTTTGGTCTGTTTTTTAATAACAGATAATCTGGGAACTGTCAGGCCGATAACCGATAATTTATACCGATATTCTGTGAATTTTCTTGTTTGAAAATAAATAAAAATCCTACACAAATCTGCTGAAAATGAACATGTTTATTGTTAACGTGTAGTGTTTTTTTTTGTTGTAAATCTTTCTTTCATTTATACTTAATATTTTGGTGTTTTTTTTATTTTTATTATTTTTATTATTTTTTTACTAACTTTTAGCCCCCTTAGGGACTAGAACCCTTGTCCTATTCATACTGAGAGAGCCATCAGGGTGAATAAGACTTCACACTGTCCCTGCTGCTCTGTGCTTTGTGCAATCGGCGCCCCAGGCTTACACTGCTGGGGCTCCGATCGGAACTGCCACTGAGGAGGCGACCCTGTGGCCACTACCACCAATGATTAATACTGAGGGGGCGCACTGAGCCACCAATGAAGATAACGATCTCATTAATTCATATACAGAAGGCGGGAGCTGGCTGCAGAATCACATACCTGGCTCCCGACCTCTATGAGCGGTAGCTGCGATCAGCGGCAGATAACCCTGCAGGTGCTGCACCTGAGGGGTTAACTACCGCAGATCGCAGCTACTTGTCAGAGGTCGGGAGCCGGGTATGTGATTCTGCAGCCAGCTCCCGCCTCCTGTATATGATTTAATGAGTGAGTTATCTTCATTGGTGGCGCAGTGGCCACAGCCCCTCCCCTCCTCTTGTCCTCCCTCTCATTGGCAGCGGCAGCACAGGGGGAGGGAGACACTGCTTCTTCTCCCCTGTGCTGCTGAGGCAACGCGGAGAGCGCTGTAAGCAGCGCGATCCGTGTACCCGATTCGTTATCAGAATATCTGCAAAATAGATGCCGATAACTTTCAAAATCCTGAATATCGGTAAAACCAATAAATCGGTCGATCCCTAGTACATTGCAATAATACTTTACTTGAAATCCCCTATTGATGGCATGGTAATACTTGTTATTGGATAACCCTTTAAGAAATTCACCACATCACTCATATTTTACCCTGTTTCTTTGCAGGTGGCTCCTCATCTTCACTAGAGCTCTCATCGCTGCTGGATTCCTTGGCAGATTTCTTAGCAGGCAGACCATTGACTGGGTGTTTCCTTTTCTTTGAATCTGGAGACCTGAAATTATGTTTCATGCATCTTTAAAAAAAATAAAAATAATCTATTCCCTAACTTTACTTACACAGTAAAAAATAAATATATATGAACTGCTTTTAATGGCGTGAGATAATGGGACCCTACATTTAAAATACTAGAGGTACCACAGCATTGGGGATGTCTTAACAGGTTGACTTCTAAGGACTCATGCACACACAGACTGTAGGGCTGTTCCAGAACCACCATGTCTCCAATTAGAGACTTTTTCCTCCTTCATTCTGTACAAATCCGAAGAAAAAAAAAAAAAAAAAGTGGCTTAATCCATCAAGCTCCGTATGTACAGAACTCCTGTATAAGTACTGGTCGAGGGGAGAATTTATCATGAGGGGACTATTTAAAGACCGTTTTGCTCGAGTCCTAGAAAAGCTACTCCAGTTTCCCTATTCCGCCACCTTGCCCATAGCAACCAAGGCAGTTTTCCTTTACAACACTTTTGATAAATCTCCATTTCAGCATTTTATTAACTTAGAAATAGGGATGTCCCGATACCATTTTTTTTTTTTTTTTAAGACTGAGTACGAGTACCAATACTTTTATTTAAGTACTCACCGATACCAATTTTAACAATAAAATACACACATGTATTTTGTGACCACTGACCAACCAAAAGGCCCAAAAACAGAACTATAATATTGTTTAAAGGGACACTGACAGGCCCAAAAAGTGTATGTATGTATGTATATAGATATATATATACATACATATATACATATACACACAGGTCTTATAAAGTGTATTAGAATCATCTAAGTATCCCCCCTGTCCACCTTATAAATACAGTAAAATGAAGTTTTATAACCTGCTTGAATCGTCTTCAATCTGCCCAAGGGGCGGCGTTTCATCTCAACTTGCGCCCAGCCAGCCTCTCCCCAACTGCCGTTTGAAGCGCCGCCCAGCTCATCAATATTCTCTTCGCTGGGCGGCTACTAGTGTCCCCGGCCATCTTCAGCGCATGCGCCCGGCACCCTCACTGGCCTCTGCTTTATGCGCATGCGCCGGGCACAGTTCAGAGCAGCGCATAAAGCAGAGGCTGCATCGGCCTCTGAGAATCAGACTGTGCGCAGGCGCGATGCGATCCCGGCCAGTGAGGGTGCCGGGCGCATGCGCTGAAGATGGCCGGGGACACTAGTAGCCGCCCAGCGAAGTGAATATTGATGAGCTGGGCGGCGCTTCAAACGGCAGTTGTGGCGAGGCTGGCTGGGCGCAAGTTGAGATGAAACACCGCCCCTTGGGCAAATTGAACACGATTCAAGCAGGTTATAAAACTTCTCTGAACTCTCTCCAAAGTATCAATATCCTTCTGGAGATATGGTCTCCAGTACTGAGCACAATACTCCAAATGAGGTCTCACTAGTGCTCTGTAGAGCGGCATGAGCACCTCCCTCTTTCTACTGGTAATGCCTCTCCCTATACACCCAAGCATTCTGCTAGCATTTCCTGCTGCTCTATGACATTGTCTGCCTACCTTTAAGTCTTCTGAAATAGTGACCCCTAAATCCCTTTCCTCAGATACTCAGGAGTTGTCAGCTTTCCCCCCCCCCTCATACGAGCGCTGCCTTCTCTTCATTGTTTACCTGCACAAATGCAATGGTGAGCAGGTGTCAATGCAACTATGTGGTCGCATTCACTTGCGACGGCAAGCAGGTAAATGGAGAAGGCAGCGCTCGTATAGGTGCCGCTTTCTCTTGAGGATAGCTAATCAATCTAAAAAAAAAAAATGCAGACAACCCCTTTAAGTCTGGATTCACGTCTGTTGTTGGCGGTATTATCTATCCACATTACTTAGACGTGTCCCAAAAGTATCTGATGGATACTATACTGAGTCTATTTTAGTGATGGTTTAGAAAATAAATGATTCAATACATACAAGTAATTTCCGAGGTTAAATGGTTTGTCTCCCTTTCAGCTAGGGGTGCACCGAAATTCCGGCGGCCGAAAAAGGGCCTAATCCATTTCGGCCGATATTGGTACATATCGGCAGAAAATATGGGGTTTGGGATTTGTCACCCGTGCCGGGCGGGCGGTTTACTTTAAGTCACTGCATCTTTATTTTACCTTACAATTGTGACGCTCCAGTAACAACTCTGCAGGCAGAGCGGAGGGCGGCGTAACGTCACTTACTCACGTGACGCGCCTGCTCCGCCTCCTTCATTCATAAAGTGGGCGGAGCAGGTGCGTCACGCCGCCCTCCGCTCTGCCTGCAGAGTTGTTACTGGAGCATCACGATTGTAAGGTAAAATAAAGATGCAGTGAGTGATTAGTCTGCTGTGAGCAGCAGGGCCGGGGCTGTTATGGGTAGGGGGATCGGTCTATGGCACTGTTATGGGGAGGGGGGATCTGTGCACTGTTATGGGGAGGGGGGATCTGTGCACTGTTATGGGGAGGGGGGATCTGTGCACTGTTATGGGGAGGGGGGATCTGTGCACTGTTATGGGGAGGGGGGATCTGTGCACTGTTATGGGGAGGGGGGATCTGTGCACTGTTATGGGGAGGGGGGATCTGTGCACTGTTATGGGGAGGGGGGATCTGTGCACTGTTATGGGGAGGGGGGATCTGTGCACTGCTATGGGGGGGGGGGGGGGTTCTGTGCACGGCTAGGGGGGGGGGGGATCTGTGCACTGCTATGGGGGGGGGGGGGGGGGATCTGTGCACTGCTATGGGGGGGGGGGGGGGGGGATCTGTGCACTGCTATGGGGAAAGGGATCTGTGCACTGCTATGGGGAAAGGGATCTGTGCACTGCTATGGGGAAAGGGATCTGTGCACTGCTATGGGGAAAGGGATCTGTGCACTGCTATGGGGAAAGGGATCTGTGCACTGCTATGGGGAAAGGGATCTGTGCACTGCTATGGGGAAAGGGATCTGTGCACTGCTATGGGGAAAGGGATCTGTGCACTGCTATGGGGAAAGGGATCTGTGCACTGCTATGGGGAAAGGGATCTGTGCACTGCTATGGGGAAAGGGATCTGTGCACTGCTATGGGGAAAGGGATCTGTGCACTGCTATGGGGAAAGGGATCTGTGCACTGCTATGGGGAAAGGGATCTGTGCACTGCTATGGGGAAAGGGATCTGTGCACTGCTATGGGGAAAGGGATCTGTGCACTGCTATGGGGAAAGGGATCTGTGCACTGCTATGGGGAAAGGGATCTGTGCACTGCTATGGGGAAAGGGATCTGTGCACTGCTATGGGGAAAGGGATCTGTGCACTGCTATGGGGAAAGGGATCTGTGCACTGCTATGGGGAAAGGGATCTGTGCACTGCTATGGGGAAAGGGATCTGTGCACTGCTATGGGGAAAGGGATCTGTGCACTGCTATGGGGAAAGGGATCTGTGCACTGCTATGGGGAAAGGGATCTGTGCACTGCTATGGGGAAAGGGATCTGTGCACTGCTATGGGGAAAGGGATCTGTGCACTGCTATGGGGAAAGGGATCTGTGCACTGCTATGGGGAAAGGGATCTGTGCACTGCTATGGGGAAAGGGATCTGTGCACTGCTATGGGGAAAGGGATCTGTGCACTGTTATGGGGAAAGGGATCTGTGCACTGTTATGGGGAAAGGGATCTGTGCACTGCTATGGGGAAAGGGATCTGTGCACTGCTATGGGGAAAGGGATCTGTGCACTGCTATGGGGAAAGGGATCTGTGCACTGCTATGGGGAAAGGGATCTGTGCACTGCTATGGGGAAAGGGATCTGTGCACTGCTATGGGGAAAGGGATCTGTGCACTGCTATGGGGAAAGGGATCTGTGCACTGCTATGGGGAAAGGGATCTGTGCACTGCTATGGGGAAAGGGATCTGTGCACTGCTATGGGGAAAGGGATCTGTGCACTGCTATGGGGAAAGGGATCTGTGCACTGCTATGGGGAAAGGGATCTGTGCACTGCTATGGGGAAAGGGATCTGTGCACTGCTATGGGGAAAGGGATCTGTGCACTGCTATGGGGAAAGGGATCTGTGCACTGCTATGGGGAAAGGGATCTGTGCACTGCTATGGGGAAAGGGATCTGTGCACTGCTATGGGGAAAGGGATCTGTGCACTGCTATGGGGAAAGGGATCTGTGCACTGCTATGGGGAAAGGGATCTGTGCACTGCTATGGGGAAAGGGATCTGTGCACTGCTATGGGGAAAGGGATCTGTGCACTGCTATGGGGAAAGGGATCTGTGCACTGTTATGGGGAAAGGGATCTGTGCACTGCTATGGGGAAAGGGATCTGTGCACTGCTATGGGGAAAGGGATCTGTGCACTGCTATGGGGAAAGGGATCTGTGCACTGCTATGGGGAAAGGGATCTGTGCACTGCTATGGGGAAAGGGATCTGTGCACTGCTATGGGGAAAGGGATCTGTGCACTGCTATGGGGAAAGGGATCTGTGCACTGCTATGGGGAAAGGGATCTGTGCACTGCTATGGGGAAAGGGATCTGTGCACTGCTATGGGGAAAGGGATCTGTGCACTGCTATGGGGAAAGGGATCTGTGCACTGCTATGGGGAAAGGGATCTGTGCACTGCTATGGGGAAAGGGATCTGTGCACTGCTATGGGGAAAGGGATCTGTGCACTGCTATGGGGAAAGGGATCTGTGCACTGCTATGGGGAAAGGGATCTGTGCACTGCTATGGGGAAAGGGATCTGTGCACTGCTATGGGGAAAGGGATCTGTGCACTGCTATGGGGAAAGGGATCTGTGCACTGCTATGGGGAAAGGGATCTGTGCACTGCTATGGGGAAAGGGATCTGTGCACTGCTATGGGGAAAGGGATCTGTGCACTGCTATGGGGAAAGGGATCTGTGCACTGCTATGGGGAAAGGGATCTGTGCACTGCTATGGGGAAAGGGATCTGTGCACTGCTATGGGGAAAGGGATCTGTGCACTGCTATGGGGAAAGGGATCTGTGCACTGCTATGGGGAAAGGGATCTGTGCACTGCTATGGGGAAAGGGATCTGTGCACTGCTATGGGGAAAGGGATCTGTGCACTGCTATGGGGAAAGGGATCTGTGCACTGCTATGGGGAAAGGGATCTGTGCACTGCTATGGGGAAAGGGATCTGTGCACTGCTATGGGGAAAGGGATCTGTGCACTGCTATGGGGAAAGGGATCTGTGCACTGCTATGGGGAAAGGGATCTGTGCACTGCTATGGGGAAAGGGATCTGTGCACTGCTATGGGGAAAGGGATCTGTGCACTGCTATGGGGAAAGGGATCTGTGCACTGCTATGGGGAAAGGGATCTGTGCACTGCTATGGGGAAAGGGATCTGTGCACTGCTATGGGGAAAGGGATCTGTGCACTGCTATGGGGAAAGGGATCTGTGCACTGCTATGGGGAAAGGGATCTGTGCACTGCTATGGGGAAAGGGATCTGTGCACTGCTATGGGGAAAGGGATCTGTGCACTGCTATGGGGAAAGGGATCTGTGCACTGCTATGGGGAAAGGGATCTGTGCACTGCTATGGGGAAAGGGATCTGTGCACTGCTATGGGGAAAGGGATCTGTGCACTGCTATGGGGAAAGGGATCTGTGCACTGCTATGGGGAAAGGGATCTGTGCACTGCTATGGGGAAAGGGATCTGTGCACTGCTATGGGGAAAGGGATCTGTGCACTGCTATGGGGAAAGGGATCTGTGCACTGCTATGGGGAAAGGGATCTGTGCACTGCTATGGGGAAAGGGATCTGTGCACTGCTATGGGGAAAGGGATCTGTGCACTGCTATGGGGAAAGGGATCTGTGCACTGCTATGGGGAAAGGGATCTGTGCACTGCTATGGGGAAAGGGATCTGTGCACTGCTATGGGGAAAGGGATCTGTGCACTGCTATGGGGAAAGGGATCTGTGCACTGCTATGGGGAAAGGGATCTGTGCACTGCTATGGGGAAAGGGATCTGTGCACTGCTATGGGGAAAGGGATCTGTGCACTGCTATGGGGAAAGGGATCTGTGCACTGCTATGGGGAAAGGGATCTGTGCACTGCTATGGGGAAAGGGATCTGTGCACTGCTATGGGGAAAGGGATCTGTGCACTGCTATGGGGAAAGGGATCTGTGCACTGCTATGGGGAAAGGGATCTGTGCACTGCTATGGGGAAAGGGATCTGTGCACTGCTATGGGGAAAGGGATCTGTGCACTGCTATGGGGAAAGGGATCTGTGCACTGCTATGGGGAAAGGGATCTGTGCACTGCTATGGGGAAAGGGATCTGTGCACTGCTATGGGGAAAGGGATCTGTGCACTGCTATGGGGAAAGGGATCTGTGCACTGCTATGGGGAAAGGGATCTGTGCACTGCTATGGGGAAAGGGATCTGTGCACTGCTATGGGGAAAGGGATCTGTGCACTGCTATGGGGAAAGGGATCTGTGCACTGCTATGGGGAAAGGGATCTGTGCACTGCTATGGGGAAAGGGATCTGTGCACTGCTATGGGGAAAGGGATCTGTGCACTGCTATGGGGAAAGGGATCTGTGCACTGCTATGGGGAAAGGGATCTGTGCACTGCTATGGGGAAAGGGATCTGTGCACTGCTATGGGGAAAGGGATCTGTGCACTGCTATGGGGAAAGGGATCTGTGCACTGCTATGGGGAAAGGGATCTGTGCACTGCTATGGGGAAAGGGATCTGTGCACTGCTATGGGGAAAGGGATCTGTGCACTGTTATGGGGAAAGGGATCTGTGCACTGTTATGGGGAAAGGGATCTGTGCACTGTTATGGGGAAAGGGATCTGTGCACTGTTATGGGGAAAGGGATCTGTGCACTGTTATGGGGAAAGGGATCTGTGCACTGTTATGGGGAAAGGGATCTTTGCACTGTTATGGGGAAAGGGATCTGTGCACTGTTATGCCCATAACAGTGCACATATCCCCCCCTCCATAACAGCGCCACCCACAGATGAATTTCATTCATGAAAAAGAATTATTAATAAAATCATTAAAAAAAAGTATTTTAAAAGTATTTGGGCAAAAAGGCAGTTTCGGTTTTCGGTCAAAGGCATCATGAATTTTCGGTTTCGGACCAGAATTTTCATTTCGGTGCACCCCTACTTTCAGCAAATGGCGTTCATCATGTAGACAAAGTTAATACCAGGCACTTACTAATGTAATGTAATTGTCCGTATTGCCTCCTTTGTTGGCTTGATTCCTTTTTCCATTTCATTATACACTGCTCGTTTCCATGGTTACGGCAAGGGTTGTCACGATACCAAAATTTTGAGTCGATTTAGATACCATAAAAAGTATTGCAACACACGACACCATGTGAAAAAAAAAAAAAAAAAGAAGAAGCCGTGTGCATTCCGCATTTTATGGAACGTCCAGCCCATAATAGAACAGTCCTATCCTATTTTTTGGGGGGGGGAGAGGGGGGCGGCGGCGGAGCAAGGTGACAAAAATAAATGGCAAATTGAGCGTTTATTTTTTTTCTGTTACAGCATCCACTGCATAGGATATTTTTTTTAAATATTTTAATCGTTTGGACTTTTTCGGACATGGCTATACGAAATATGTTTTATTTTTAAGTTTATATAGTTTAGATGTAAAATTAGGAAAGGGGCTAATTTAAACTTTTAATATTGTTTATTTTTTTTTACTTTTTCTGTAATTAACTATTAGCCTCTTTAGGGGCTAGAACCCTTGTCCAATTCACAGAGCTCTATAAGGGTGAATAGGATTCTGACACTGTCCCTGCTGCCATGTGCTTTGTGTACAAAGAAGCAGGAAGCTTACCGTGGCAGCCATGGATGGCTTCAGTAGCATCCTGGCTGCCATGGTAACCAAAAGGAGCCCCGCAATTTCACTACTGGGACTCCGATGGGAAGCTGCCACTGCACCACCAATGAGGAGAGGTGGGGACCCTGTGGCCACTGCCACTAATGAATAGACTGAGGTGGAGGGGATTGAACACTGTGCCACCAATGAATGTAATTAAACCATTAATACAAATGTAAGCAGCGGGTGCCAGCCGTATTGGCACCTGAGGGGTCAATTTCCGCGGTTCAGTAGATTGCAGTGCCCTGATATGGCCGACACCCACCGTTTACATTTGTATTAATGATTTAATTACATTTATAGGTGACGCAGTGGCCACGGCACAGTGGGGAGGAAGGGACTGCCTACTTCTCCACTGTGCTGCTGAGGAGAATATGGTGCACGCTGGGAGCCACACAGGAGCACTGCCTAGTATAAGAAAATAGCAAATCCCGGTAATGAATAGATACGGGTCAAAAAGTATAGACTGGGTATCGATACCTGGTGCAACCCTAGTTACGACTACCCTGCAATCCATCAGTGGTGGCCGTGCTTGCACACTGTAGGAAAAAGTGTTGGCCTGCTGTCCTGGCCACCAAAGGCGCGGACACTTTTTTCTATAGTGTGCAAGCTAGGCGACCACTGCTGGATTGCAAGGTGGTCGTAACCATGGATACAAGCAGTGTATAATGTGATGGAAAAAGGAATCCAGCCAGCAAAGGAAGCAATATGGACAATCACAGTACATTAGTAAGTGCCTTGTACTAACTTTACCTAAATGATAAAAGCCACTTGCCGAAGCGAGACATTCCATTTAAGTTCAAAATAGTGTCAAGGCCTCCAAATCTAATAAATGTATTTCAAAGGTCTGCAGTGTTATACAAACAATCATTTTTATATACTTGTATAAAACCAGGCACTAATAATGAGCTATAAGTTTGGGCTCTGACCACCCTTTCCGACCTGTGGTCATATGGCACTGGCTGTCCAAGTTACAATGATGCGGCATGATGTTCCGTCTGTCAATCATGTGACCTCCTTCACGACTGCCCCCACTCTTAGAACATGGCAGTCTCAGTAAGAGATTTATTTAGACCAGCAGTTCAGTGCCCAGGGAGTTGTGTGCACCCACGCTGCTGAACCTAGGCCATTACATATTCCATCTAAGGGGCAGGACAATCCGTGGAGGCGGTCATGCCATATCATTGTACCACAGTCGGAAAATGGAGTCGGAGCCCAGGTTATATGCTAGTGGACTCATTGCTGCTGAAGCCTGTGATTGGCGGCAGTGAAGTAGGTGACCATGCCTGGGAGGTAGTAAACAAGACGGAAACAGGAAGATGGACACACAGGAGCCAGCGTGTAGGACCGGAGAGGGCAAGTATGATTTGACAGTTTTTATAAAAAGCCCCAAGAACTCCTTTAAAGATTCCAACGGATAACACTAGTCATCAGAAAAACCCCAATGAATTTATTGGACTTTTTCTGTTGGAGCAGAAAACAGCTAGTGTAAAAAGACCTAGAGGATGCACAGAATTACCAAAAAGATAATTATGTACCAAAAACCGTGCCGACATGGGAGAGAGGAAAACTATGGCTGTTGTCTACAAGATACAGCGCCGCACCTCTACAGGGGTTATGTGCAGTATTGCAGTTGCCACTCAGCCCGATTCACATCATTGAAGCAAATTATCACACAAGTAGGGCCCAAGCACACAAATGCATTTTTTTTCTGTGTCCGTTCCTGTTTTTTACGGCCCGTATGAGGAACCTTTCACTTCAATGGGTCGGCGCAAAAAAAACACAGAAATGACGTGTACATTCTGTTTCCATATATCTGCATGGATATTCCGCAAAAAAAAAAAAAAAAAAAAAAAAAGATAGAACATGTCCTATTCTTGTATGTTCTATCTTTCCTGAGGAGCCGCGTAGCGGACATATGGATATGGATAGCACACAGTGTGCTATTCGCATCTTTTGCGGCCACATTGAAATGGATGTGTCAGCATCTGATCCGAAAATACGGTCGTGTGAATGGGCTCTTCTTACACCCTTCTGAATTGATTTATACATATCCCCCTAGCACGTGTTGGGACCTTAACTTATATTATTTACAATTGGCCACTAGGACCATCAGTGTCCCTCGATTTACACGTGTTAGTGATTCTAAAATATAGCTTTTATTGCTTGTCCATAAAATAGCTAACTGGGAACTCTATCTTAACTCTATAGTTAAAATTATCAGCATAGCCTGCCTGTCTGTTGACAATTATAACAATGTGTTCTCTGATTATCAAGTCCGTCCACTAGGTGGCTCTGTGCATCTGCAAGCTGCCTGTTTCATACGTCCTTTATTATTCAGGTGCCTCTCTGCTTGTGTAATGCACGCTGTTCTTCCCACAGCGTGTAGGCTCCAGCCACTTTAGCGGACTAGACTCATGTATTAGTGACTCACTCAGACATGAATAACGGCCAGGCTATTGCTGGCTAAAACGCTAACTTCACTAGCTGCCCCCCGACATGTTGGCGAAACATGTCGGGGGGCAGCTAGTGAAGTTAGCGTTTTAGCCAGCAATAGCCTGGCCGTTATTCATGTCTGAGTGAGTCACTAATACATGAGTCTAGTCCGCTAAAGTGGCTGGAGCCTACACGCTGTGGGAAGAACAGCGGGGGGCAGCTAGTGAAGTTAGCGTTTTAGCCAGCAATAGCCTGGCCGTTATTCATGTCTGAGTGAGTCACTAATACATGAGTCTAGTCCGCTAAAGTGGCTGGAGCCTACACGCTGTGGGAAGAACAGCGTGCATTACACAAGCAGAGAGGCACCTGAATAATAAAGGACGCATGAAACAGGCAGCTGCAGATGCACAGAGCCACCTAGTGGACGGACTTGATAATCAGAGAACACATTGTTATAATTGTCAACAGACAGGCAGGCTATGCTGATAATTTTAACTATAGAGTTAAGATAGAGTTCCCAGTTAGCTATTTTATGGACAAGCAATAAAAGCTATATTTTAGAATCACTAACACGTGTAAATCGAGGGACACTGATGGTCCTAGTGGCCAATTGTAAATAATATACTTCTTACACCCTATCTCCCCGCAGATGATTGTTCTCTTCTCAAACATCAGAAAGTGGTTGGGTTATCTGGGGCTTATGAAAAAACCAGACTGTTCCCCGCTGTGTGCTGAAAGTTGACAGCAATGTTGCTTTAGTACATCAGTGACTATGTTGTCTGTCCCTATTCTGGGTAACATTACTCAAGTAAGGTGCAGGAGCTTTTAGTCTAAAAAAAATTGACAAAAGTAGAAAAAACATAACTCACTTAATCCAATCACTGTAAATCTCAAGAAGCGAGGCCGGGCTAGCGTCCTGATCCTTCTGTCAAAGAAAAAAGCAAGGTAAATAAAAAATCATCAATAACTCTCCAAGGGATCCATACTACAGCCATGGGGGGCGCTGTCTATCACCCTCTGTGGCATCGGACCAGGAGCCCTTACTGCACACTTACACAATCAATCATAACATTAAAAACCACCATCGTCGGGATAGGTCATCAATATTAGATCGGTGGGGGTCCGCCACCCAGCAGTTTGAAGAGGTCCGGCTCCACACTCTCGCTGCCTTCCCTTCATTGTTTACCTGCTCGCCATCGACATCACAGCAGCAAGTAGTGTTCAATTGGACGGCTCGTTCCTACACACTTGAATAGAAAGGAGCCGTCCCATTGAAGTGAATGGGACAGCCTCGAATTACACTACTCACTGCTGCGATTATGATGGCGAGCAGGTAAACAATGAAGGGAAGGCTGCGCTCCCACGCGTATTGCCTTCTCTTCAAACAGTGATTGGTGGAGGTCCCGGGCATCAGACCCCCCCCCCCCCCGCCGATCTGATACTGATGACCTATCCTGAGGAAAGGCCATCAGTATTAAAGTCCCGGAAAACTCCTAAGAAACCGATAAATTGACAGAATATGGATTTGATGTCTACACCGCAGGTCAATTTACTCTGCAGTAATGGATGACATTTCTCAAAGGGGTCGTTCATCCCTGGCGACCTTTTCTGAAGCCCCGCTCCCAAGCATGGGAACCATACTTAAATGATCCCTGCACCTGGGTTCTGTCACCTTCACAGTCCCATAGCTCCTGGGTCTCTCCACGTCAACATCTGGTTTGATGCAGGGAGACATGTCAGCCACGCGACCCACCTCAACTTTTTGTTGACTGAGGCAGAGCAAATGAGCCGTAACCCAGCAGCAGGGATCAGGCAAGTATGATTTCCACCACAGGTCCCCCATGTACAAAAGGTCAGCAGGGAGGACCAACCCCTTTAAAAAGGAGCTGTAACGTGTCTGTTTTAGCAACTACTTGCATCCCATTTGTAAAAACAATTCTGAAGCTACTATTCTTATGATTTCACGTTGTGCCGTTCCTCCATTATTCCTTCTAGAAGTTATGAATGAATTACTAGCTGTTTGCAATGAAGGTCCAAATGGGTGTTACCAGTCTCTGCAGTGACACTGGCAGCACTGATGGGATTATGTCAGACTGTGCAGTGTTACACCCATCTGGAGCTTCATTGTAAAATTGCTAGTAATTCATAACTTCTAGATGGAATTGTGTGCTGCATAGTGATGTACATCATGACATCTATACAACATACAGCCATATTGGACCAAGAAATGGGGGGGGGCAATACGTGGCTGGGAAAAAATATGGGGACCCCAGCTCCTGCCCCAATAGCGACGCGGTGTCGCGCTCCCCCCGGCTATCACTCACCGCCCCGGTGGCCTTCTTAAACTCTTTAGCCGCATTTATGAACTGGTTGTCCTGCAGAAAACGCAGCACGTGAGGGAACAGATCGCTGGGCACCACGCGCTGATCCGCCATGCTCGCAGCTCCGACCTAGCACACAGCGATCACGTGGACAACAGGAAAGAGCGGCTAGCTGCTGGGCGCAGAGCAATGACGTCAGCGGAACTGGGACGAAGGTGGGCGTGGCGAGGCGGCCTTTTCCCGCGGAATGTACGTCAGTGCAGTGACACGTGCAGAGAGCGGCCTAAACAAACCATTGTGCGGAGAAAAGACTAGGCGCTATTTTAATGAGAAATAGCCGGGTCTACAGCAGCTGTCTATTTCCCATAACTGGTAAGGACCTTTTTGCCCCCTAGTGGTGAGGTCCTTCATAGATACAGTATTTAGCTATGTCAGAGTGAGGGTACTTTCACACTAGAGGTTTTCTTTTCCGGCGCTGAGTTCCGTCATAGGGGCTCAATACCGAAAAAGAACTGTTCAGTTTTATCCTAATGCATTATGAATGGAGAGCAATCTGTTCAGGATGTCTTTAGTTCAGTCACTGAACGGCGTTTTGGATTGAGGAAATACCGCAGCATGCTGAGGTATTATCTCTGTCCAAAATTCCGGATCAGTTGGCATTAATTTACATTGAAATGTATTAGTGCCGGATCCGGCATTAAAAATACAGCAATGCCGGATCTGTCATGCGCAGACCGGTAAAAATGTGAAAAATATATATAACAGATCTGTTTCTCCGAAAGACATCTGGAGAGACGGATCCGTTCTTGCAATGCATTTGTAAGACGTGTCCGCTTCTGGATCCGTCTACAAATGCTGTCCGTTTGCATGCAGATTGTCGGTGTAACGTTATACTTCCCTACTTTGTGAGATTTCCCTACCCTCGTCACTTCTGGTCGCACCGGGTTGGGAAATTTCACAGCAGAGTGTGCATGCGCCAGGAGCCTCGCCAGCGGTTAGGGTAGGGAAAAATTATGGGCCAGTGCGCAGGCGCGGTGATCGGATGGATGTTCTCAGCTGGACACCGGCCGAAACTGCGCATGCGCTGGGAGCCTCACCAGCGGTTAGTGTAGGGAAAAAGCACTGGCCCGTACTGGCCCATGACGCTTCACACCTCCTCACGTCATGTCCGGTGCGACCGGAAGTGACGAGGGTAGGGAAATCTCACGAAGTAGGGAAGTATAACGTTACACCGGATCAGGCAGGCAGTTTCGGCAATCTGCCGCAAGTGTGAAAGTAGCCTGAATTGGCTATTTCCCAGGACTCAGAAGGACCTGGTCCTCACTAATAATGAAAAATAGCCAGCTCTATAGCAGGGATCATTTATTCCCATATTGTCCTGGACCTGATCTATCATACTATTTAGCTTCACAGTGAATTAGCTAAATCCCATTCTCTGCACAAGAACCATTCTGGTAAAGCTTCGGTGACATTATTATTTGTATTTGTTTCACTTTGTAGCATTGACTAAAGTAACACAGGTGAACGGTGGATAATAAAGTCTTTATATTTATTTTCTATTTCCTGGACTCTAGAAGGACCTTCTCCCTCTATTATATACTGAGAAGGAGTCATGTAGGAGAGGTCCCTCTGAGTGATGGGATTTAGCCAGCTTATACAGAAATGACTATTTCCCAGACTCCAGAAGGATCTTCTCCATCTATTATATACTGAGAAGGTGTCATGTAGGAGAGGTCCCTCTGAGTGATGGGATATAGCTAGCTTACATAGAAGTGACTATTTCCCGGACTCCAGAAGGACCTTTTCTATCTATTACATACTGAGAAGGTGTTATGTAGGAGAGGTCCCGCTGAGTGATGGGATTTAGCCATCTCATATAGAAATGACTATTTCCCGGACTTCAGAAGGACCTTCTCCATCTATTATATACTGAGAAGCTGTCATAGAGGGACCTCTCCTACATGAGTGATGGGATTTAGATGGCTCATATAAAAAATGACTATTTCCCAGACTATTATATACTGAGAAGGAGTCATGTAGGAGAGGTCCCTCTGAGTGATGGGATTTAGCCAGTTTATACAGAAATGACTATTTCCCAGACTCCAGAAGGACCTTCTGCATCTATTATATACTGAGAATGTGTCATGTAGGAGAGGTCCCTCTGAGTGATGGGATTTAGCTGGCTCATATAGAAATGACTATTTCCCGGACTCCAGAAGGACCTTCTCCATCTATTATATACTGAGAAGGTGTCATGTAGGAGAGGTCCCTCTGAGTGAAGGGATTTAGCCAGCTCATATAGAAATGACTATTTTCCCAACTCCAGAAGGATCTTCTCCATCTATTTTATACTGAGAAGGTGTCATGTAGGAGAGGTTCCTCTGAGTGATGGGATATAGCTAGCTTACATAGAAGTGACTATTTCCCGGACTCCAGAAGGACCTTTTCTATCTATTACATACTGAGAAGGTGTTATGTAGGAGAGGTCCCGCTGAGTGATGGGATTTAGCCATCTTATATAGAAATGACTATTTCCCGGACTCCAGAAGGACCTTCTCCATCTATTATATACTGAGAAGCTGTCATGTAGGAGAGGTCCCTCTGAGTGATGGGATTTAGACGGCTCATATAAAAAATGTCCATTCCCAGACTCCAGAAGGACCTTCTCCATCTATTATATACTGAGAAGGTGTCATGTAGGAGAGGTCCCTCTGAGTGATGGGATGTAGCTAGCTTACATAGAAGTGACTATATCCCGGACTCCAGAAGGAACTTTTCCTTTTTGATTGTTTTACTGGTGGTTAGGCCGGGATTCCTCTGACAAACTATCAGCACCTATATGCACCGATAATACACTTTATGAACTCGGCCTTTGTTTCTTCTAACAAATCAACCTGAGCTTATGCAGGACATACCAGACTTAACATATAATAACATTTGGTATCCCTCTGTGGGTAATAACTAAACATATGGATTTACCATACATGCTCAAATTAGAAAGTACCACATTTGTTGCAAATATAAGTTTTTGTTTCATTGCAAAAGATAGTTGGCTAACTCCAACACAATGAAAGTGGTACCACATTTCACATGCTGAGCATTCCACCATTTGATATTTAGGGTTTAAAGCTGACATAAGCAATAGGTACTTAGTGTAATTTCTTTGAAATAAATTGTCGCACGCGATTTTGCCAGCATTGAATGGGACACATCGAAATTTCTTGTGGCTCAAGGCAGTAAACAATATGAGCTCGCACTTTACTTTGGTCCAAGACCACATCGCTCAACCTCATTCCATATGCCAAATAAACTGCATTTGCTATTGCAAATGGCCCACAGTCATTTGCGCCTTTTTGTTTTTGGAATGTTAAAGAGGACCTTTCACCGATTATTACACTATGAACTAACTATACAGACATGGAGAGCGGCGCCTAGGGATCTCACTGCACTTACTATTATCCCTGGGCGCCGCTCCGTTCTCCCGCTATGCCCTCCGGTATCTCCGCTCACTAAGTTATAGTAGGCGGAGATTTCAGTCCCTAAAGTTATGGTAGGCGGCGTCTGCTCTAGCGCTGGCCAATCGCAGCGCAGAGCTCACAGCCTGGGAGGTTATTTTCTCCCAGGCTGTGAGCTCTGCAATGCGATTGGCCAGCACTACAGAAGAACAAGGGCAGACTCCGCCTACCATAACTTAGTGAACGGAGATACCGGAGGGCATAACGGGAGAACGGAGCGGCGCCCAGGGATAATAGTAAGTGCAGTGAGATCCCCGGGCGCCGCTCTACATATCTGTATACTTAGTTCATAGTGCAATAATCGGTGAAAGGTCGTCCTTAACCATGTAGGTCAAGCATTGAATATTCACCTTCAAAAAAATGTATACAAATGTAAAAAAAATTTTTTTTAACCACTTAAGGACCACAGGTTTATACCCCCCTAAAGACCAGGCCCTTTTTTACAAATCGGCACTACACTACTTTCACCGTTTATTGCTCAGTCATGCAACTTACCACCCAAATGAATTTTACCTCCTTTTCTTCTCACTAATAGAGCTTTCATTTGGTAGTATTTCATTGCTGCTGACATTTTTACTTTTTCTGTTATTAATCGAAATTTAACGATTTTTTTGCAAAAAAATGACATTTTTCACTTTCAGTTGTAAAATTTTGCAAAAAAAACGAGATCCATATAGAAATTTTGCTCTAAATTTATAGTTCTACATGTCTTTGATAAAAAAAAAATGTTTGGGTAAAAAAAAAATGGTTTGGGTAAAAGTTATAGCGTTTACAAACTATGGTACAAAAATGTGAATTTCCGCTTTTTGAAGCAGCTCTGACTTTCTGAGCACCTGTCATGTTTCCTGAGGTTCTACAATGGCCAGACAGTACAAACACCCCACAAATGACCCCATTTCGGAAAGTACACACCCTAAGGTATTCGCTGATGGGCATAGTGAGTTCATAGAACTTTTTATTTTTTGTCACAAGTTAGCGGAAAATGATGATTTTTTTAATTTATTTTTTTTTCTTACAAAGTCTCATATTCCACTAACTTGTGACAAAAAATAAAAACTTCTATGAACTCACTATGCCCATCACGAAATACCTTGGGGTCTCTTCTTTCCAAAATGGGGTCACTTGTGGGGTAGTTATACTGCCCTGGCATTCTAGGGGCCCAAATGTGTGGTAAGGAGTTTGAAATCAAATTCTGTAAAAAATGACCAGTGAAATCCGAAAGGTGCTCTTTGGAATGTGGGCCCCTTTGCCCACCTAGGCTGCAAAAAAGTGTCACACATCTGGTATCTCCGTACTCAGGAGAAGTTGAGGAATGTGTTTTGGGGTGTCATTTTACATATACCCATGCTGGGTGAGATAAATATCTTGGTCAAATGCCAACTTTGTATAAAAAAATGGGAAAAGTTGTCTTTTGCCAAGATATTTCTCTCACCCAGCAGGGGTATATGTAAAATGACACCCCAAAACACATTCCCCACCTTCTCCTGAGTACGGGGATACCAGATGTGTGACACTTTTTTGCAGCCTAGGTGGGCAAAGGGGCCCATATTCCAAAGAGCACCTTTCGGATTTCACAGGTCATTTTTTACAGAATTTGATTTCAAACTCCTTACCACACATTTGGGCCCCTAGAATGCCAGGGCAGTATAACTACCCCACAAGTGACCCCATTTTGGAAAGAAGAGACCCCAAGGTATTCGCTGATGGGCATAGTGAGTTCATGGAAGTTTTTATTTTTGTCACAAGTTAGTGGAATATGAGACTTTGTATGAAAAAAAAAATCAAAAAAAAAAATCAGCATTTTCCACTAATTTGTGACAAAAAATAAAAAATTCTAGGAACTTGCCATGCCCCTCACGGAATACCTTGGGGTGTCTTCTTTCCAAAATGGGGTCACTTGTGGGGTAGTTATACTGCCCTGGCATTTTCCAGGGGCCCTAATGTGTGGTAAGTAGGTAAATGACCTGTGAAATCCTAAAGGTGCTCTTTGGAACATGGGCCCCTTTGCCCACCTAGGCTGCAAAAAAGTGTCACACATGTGGTATCGCCGTATTCAGGAGAAGTTGGGGAATGTGTTTTGGGGTGTCATTTTACATATACCCATGCTGGGTGAGAGAAATATCTTGGCAAAAGACAACTTTTCCCATTTTTTTATACAAAGTTGGCATTTGACCAAGATATTTCTCTCACCCAGCATGGGTATATGTAAAATGACACCCCAAAACACATTCCCCAACTTCTCCTGAGTACGGCGATACCAGATGTGTGACACTTTTTTGCAGCCTAGATGCGCAAAGGTGCCCAAATTCCTTTTAGGAGGGCATTTTTAGACATTTGGATACCAGACTTCTTCTCACGCTTTGGGGCCCCTAGAATGCCAGGGCAGTATAAATACCCCACATGTGACCCCATTTTGGAAAGAAGACACCCCAAGGTATTCAATGAGGGGCATGGCGAGTTCATAGAAATTTTTTTTTTTTGGCACAAGTTAGCGGAAATTGATATTTTTAATTTTTTTCTCACAAAGTCTCCCGTTCCGCTAACTTGGGACAAAAATTTCAATCTTTCATGGACTCAATATGCCCCTCACGGAATACCTGGGGGTGTCTTCTTTCCGAAATGGGGTCACATGTGGGGTATTTATACTGCCCTGGCATTCTAGGGGCCCTAAAGCGTGAGAAGAAGTCTGGAATATAAATGTCTAAAAAATTTTACGCATTTGGTTTCCGTGAGGGGTATGGTGAGTTCATGTGAGATTTTATTTTTTGACACAAGTTAGTGGAATATGAGACTTTGTAAGAAAAAAATAATAATAATTCCGCTAACTTGGGCCAAAAAAATGTCTGAATAGAGCCTTACAGAGGGGTGATCAATGACAGGGGGGTGATCAATGACAGGGGGGTTGATCAATGACAGGGGGGTTGATCAATGACAGGGGGGTTGATCAATGACAGGGGGGTGATCAATGACAGGGGGGTGATCAATGACAGGGGGGTGATCAATGACAGGGGGGTGATCAGGGAGTCTATATGGGGTGATAACCACAGTCATTGATCATGCCCCTGTAAGGCTTCATTCAGACGTCCGGATGCGTTTTGCGGATCCGATCCATCTATCAGTGCATCCGTAAAAATCATGCGGACATCTGAATGGAGCTTTACAGGGGGGTAATCAATGACAGGGGGGTAATTAATGACAGGGGGGTGATCAGGGAGTCTATATGGGGTGATCACCACAGTCATTGATCACGCCCCTGTAAGGCTTCATTCAGACGTCCGGATGCGTTTTGCGGATCCGATCCATCTATCAGTGGATCCGTAAAAATCATGCGGACATCTGAATGGAGCTTTACAGGGGGGTGATCAATGACAGGGGGATGATCAGGGAGTCTATATGGGGTGATAACCACAGTCATTGATCACGCCCCTGTAAGGCTTCATTCAGACGTCCGGATGCGTTTTGCGGATCCGATCCATCTATCAGTGCATCCGTAAAAATCATGCGGACATCTGAATGGAGCTTTACAGGGGGGTAATCAATGACAGGGGGGTGATCACCACAGTCATTGATCATGCCCCTGTAAGGCTTCATTCAGACGTCCGGATGCGTTTTGCGGATCCGATCCATCTATCAGTGGATCCGTAAAAATCATGCGGACGTCTGAATGGAGCTTTACAGGGGGGTAATCAATGACAGGGGGGTAATCAATGACAGGGGGGTGATCAGGGAGTCTATATGGGGTGATCACCACAGTCATTGATCATGCCCCTGTAAGGCTTCATTCAGACGTCCGGATGCGTTTTGCGGATCCGATCCATCTATCAGTGGATCCGTAAAAATCATGCGGACGTCTGAATGGAGCTTTACAGGGGGGTAATCAATGACAGGGGGGTAATCAATGACAGGGGGGTGATCAGGGAGTCTATATGGGGTGATCAGGGGCTAATAAGGGGTTAATAAGTGACGGGGGGGGGGGGGGGTGTAGTGTAGTGGTGCTTGGTGGGACTTTACTGAGCTACCTGTGTCCTCTGGTGGTCGATCCAAACAAAGGGGACCACCAGAGGACCAGGTAGCAGGTATATTAGACGCTGTTATCAAAACAGCGTCTAATATACCTGTTGGGGTTAAAAAAAACACATCTCCAGCCTGCCAGCGAACGATCGCCGCTGGCAGGCTGGAGATCAACTCTCTTACCTTCCGTTCCTGTGAGCGCGCGCGCCTGTGTGCGCGCGTTCACAGGAAATCTCGGCTCACGCGAGATGACGCCTATTGGCGTTAGCGTAGCCTGGGGGAGCCGCCGCAATGACGCCTTTCGGCGTTAGCGTGGCGGCAAGAGGTTAAAGTGTCTGTGACAGTTGTTTTTAGTGAGTCACACACTGTGACATCAGCTGCAGATCCATGTGATACCAGCCAATGTGCTCCTGAATGATGCATTTGAATAATGTTTTCTTTTTGGGTAGCTTGGCCAACTTTATTATGTGCCAAGAGCAATGTGTCAAGTAGACTGAGCACATGAGGGAATTGAACAGAAATGAGATATTGGCAAACATGAATTACTTTGTCATCAAGCCACTTGTTCCCTTCAATATCTAACTTATCCTGGTAAGTTCATTTGATGCCATTTATTATTTTCCAGGTGTCATTGCAGGTATCTTGTCTGATACCACCGTCCAAAGCGTTAAACTGGTTTATGGATGTTCTTTCCTCTCCAATATACCATAAATCTTCCCTACGCATATCAGCTTTGGTACCAACTCTTTAATGAGTTTTGGCCGGCCATATGCACGTTTTGGCAGTGGTTCGAAATTCACTAATGCATCCTTTTTTCTCTTTGGAGACTCTAACAATGGTAAACCTTTTGGCACCAAACTCTTTACACTGGTGACCAATTTTTCCGGGTCCTCCCCTGCTTTATTTAAATCGCAAACATCTTTTATCAGATACATGGAGTCTACTAGTTGTTTGATAAGTATATGACAATTTCAGATTTTTGTTCGCAATGCTCTCCAACGAGGTGCTAGGTTCAGTATATGTTCTGCAGGTGGTAGTTTTAAGTCCGGAAAATGGGGCTGGCCCTCAAATGTCTCATCTTTTACTTTTGTTGAAAAACACTGTGGGCCAGATTTATCATTAGCTCAAGTCAGAATAATGGAGTGAAAAAGTCGCAAAAAAATGCGCAAACACTAAAACTGCGCACAAATTTGCGACTTTTTTCTGCTCTGCACTATGCTCGCCAGTTTTCTGAAAGTGGGCGTGTTTTCTTATGTTAATGAATCTCTAGACAGATTTACTATTGGGACTATTTAAAAAGTCGCAAAAAAGTCACAATTTCACTCCAGTGAGGACCATGCTTATCTTATGAGACTTTTTAATAGAACATGCGACTTTTTCGTAAGGATGTGCGACTTTTGTAAAGCTGCTTACTGACAGATAAACTGCTACCGTCAAACCACATTTATTACAGTCTTAAAGGGCCGATCATAAATCTGACTTGGCTAAAACTGACTTTAGCCATATGTGAAAGTGGAGTGAGCTGTCAGAGTAATGATAAATCTGGCCCTGTATGTCCAGTGAAAACAGTGGGTTGTGAGTGTAAGTGTCACGGCCACGGTTTTGGCCGTGACTCCTTGGGAGCCGCATACAGTTGCCCGCGGTTTGGGTTGTTGTTTCAACCGCAGCTTGAGGCTTGATGTTGTTTGCCTCAAGTGCGGTTGCCGCGGACAACAGGTATGTGTGCGGTCCCTTTGGAGTTTGTGTGCGTGTATGTATGCACTGTTGTTAGTCTGTGTGCACTCTGTGTATTGTGTGGTGTGCACGGACAACTTTCCTGCACTGTGGTTGCCCGTGGCAACGTTTGGTGATGTGTACTTGTGGTGACAGTGTCCCGGCCTTTGGGGCTGATTCCCAGGACACGGCTGTCACCCATGTCGTTGCCTGCGGCAACAACCACAGTGTGTTTGTTGTGTTGGACACTTTCCCTTTAAGTTGGTGTTTTCCCTTTCCTGTGGTGCTGGAAGGGTTAACTCCCTTCCCAGTGTGTGTGATGTCACTGGGTGTGTCTGACCGTTGGGTGTGGCCTCTTAGGCCTATAAAGCCTCTCACTTTGGCATGGCTCAGTAGGTTGCTTCAGTCATGCTTTGCTGTTGCAGCCTCCTGTGATTTCCATCTTCTTGTAAGGGCCACCCTTCCGGTCATAAGTTCTAATACCGTGATGTGTTGTTGTGTCATATATCTTCTATATGAAAAAGAATCTTCATATAAAAGAGAGGATAAAAAAATATAAAAATATATTATCCTTCAGGCGGACATAAAAATTGCCTCTAAGTTCTTTTTATCAAGTATCTTAATTTGATTTGTGCAAGCAGTGAAACAAAGGAACAATTGTATATGCAAAAATATATAATCGTTTATTATAAAAACAAAGAATATAAAAACAATACAACTGAAAAACAAGTGATGAAGTTACAACGTAACATCCAAAATGTACCACACGGTGGTGTTCACACACCCCTATCTGATCAGCACAGTATGATTTATTGATTCATGACAACCAGTGTCATAATTTTAACAAACGGGCTCATATACCAAGAGAAACTTAGGATCTTCTGTTATCAAACAGGCTATAACAATAAAATACGGATTTACAGGAAAATAACTGTTATCCCTTGACTCTGTTTTCCTATGACCAATCAAAAATATATGATATTAATATGATAAAATATTCAACTCGGCAATCAGACTAGGGAAAATAACTTTCCAAGGGTTTTGTCCTCTTTTCAAATAATGTCAGATCTTCCATTAACAATATGCATCTTTGCTAAGAGAATAATCAGCATTATGGAGGCACCTAACACTATATATTCCCACAATATGGGAACTCTTGGCTATATACCGAGAGAAATATCTTATTAATATCACGAGTAGTAGACAAAATATACGTTACCGGGTCAAAGGTAGACAGAGTTCAGATGGGACCAGTTCTGAAGAACTTTCCTAATAATCCAAAAAGAATAATCCAAGTTTCTTCTGGTAAAGTTTTCTTTTTGATTGAATGAATGGATGGATCAATGGATATATGGATCTTCTTCTCTAGCTCTTTTTTTTTTCTCTTGCTAACTTTTTTTATGCTACCCCGCACACACGAGTAATTATTCCCCCCCCTTATCTAAGAATCATCCCCTTTAGATTATAGATTCCCAATCAGGTAGGGTGGGTGTATTCGCATGCTAATAACCTCATGACGTTATCTCAACTCCTAATATGGTATAGGACAAATAATGAAATAATATAATGTTGCCCATCTGCCTCCAGATGGCACTGCGGTATTGTAGGTGAACATCCCAACTTTTAAGCATTAAAATTAAATATCTAATAATATGTTTACAGGATCTCGTTGACCTTTCTCACTATAAATCATTGAGGAAGGTCTTTTCCTGACACTTTTAATTACCTATATCCTGGACTTGTTGGAGTTGACTGTCTTCTCCTATCTTTTTGAAATATAGGTTGACTTGGTGAAAGTTTTATATAGCGGCTTTGATGCTAGGCATCGGAACTTGTACATTCCACTTATCTACACCATGAATAACTATTATTTTGAAATGGCATTTACTTCTCCCAGAAACCCAATTAACTTAAACTTACTTTGTTTCTGTACCTTCTAAATGGTAAATACATGGTATAACATATATATAAATCGATACATTGTTACACATAGATAACACATTATATGAATTATTGATTAACATATGTTGTAAACTAAATATACCATGCAAAGATACAGTGGGGGAAATAATTATTTGACCCCTCACTGATTTTGTAAGTTTGTCCAATGACAAAGAAATGAAAAGTCTCAGAACAGTATCATTTCAATGGTAGGTTTATTGTAACAGTGGCAGATAGCACATCAAAAGGAAAATCGAAAAAATAACTTTAAATAAAAGATAGCAACTGATTTGCATTTCATTGAGTGAAATAAGTATTTGAACCCCTACCAACCATTAAGAGTTCTGGCTCCCACAGAGTGGTTAGACACTTCTACTCAATTAGTCACCCTCATTAAGGACACCTGTCTTAACTAGTCACCTGTATAAAAGACACCTGTCCACAGAATCAATCAAGCAGACTCCAAACTCTCCAACATGGGAAAGACCAAAGAGCTGTCCAAGGATGTCAGAGACAAAATTGTAGACCTGCACAAGGCTGGAATGGGCTACAAAACCATTAGCAAGAAGCTGGGAGAGAAGGTGACAACTGTTGGTGCGATTGTTCGAAAATGGAAGGAGCACAAAATGACCATCAATCGACCTCGCTCTGGGGCTCCACGCAAGATCTCACCTCGTGGGGTGTCAATGGTTCTGAGAAAGGTGAAAAAGCATCCTAGAACTACACGGGAGGAGTTAGTTAATGACCTCAAATTAGCAGGGACCACAGTCACCAAGAAAACCATTGGAAACACATTACACCGCAATGGATTAAAATCCTGCAGGGCTCGCAAGGTCCCCCTGCTCAGGAAGGCACATGTGCAGGCCCGTCTGAAGTTTGCCAATGAACACCTGAATGATTCAGAGAGTGACTGGGAGAAGGTGCTATGGTCTGATGAGACCAAAATAGAGCTCTTTGGCATTAACTCAACTCGCTGTGTTTGGAGGAAGAAAAATGCTGCCTATGACCCCCAAAACACCGTCCCCACCGTCAAGCATGGGGGTGGAAACATTTTGCTTTGGGGGTGTTTTTCTGCTAAGGGCACAGGACAACTTATTCGCATAAACGGGAAAATGGACGGAGCCATGTATCGTGAAATCCTGAGCGACAACCTCCTTCCCTCTGCCAGGAAACTGAAAATGGGTCGTGGATGGGTGTTCCAGCACGACAATGACCCAAAACATACAGCAAAGGCAACAAAGGAGTGGCTCAAGAAGAAGCACATTAAGGTCATGGAGTGGCCTAGTCAGTCTCCGGACCTTAATCCAATCGAAAACCTATGGAGGGAGCTCAAGCTCAGAGTTGCACAGAGACAGCCTCGAAACCTTAGGGATTTAGAGATGATCTGCAAAGAGGAGTGGACCAACATTCCTCCTAAAATGTGCGCAAACTTGGTCATCAATTACAAGAAACGTTTGACCTCTGTGCTTGCAAACAAGGGTTTTTCCACCAAGTATTAAGTCTTTTTTTGTTAGAGGGTTCAAATACTTATTTCACTCAATGAAATGCAAATCAGTTGCTATCTTTTATTTAAAGTTATTTTTTCGATTTTCCTTTTGATGTGCTATCTGCCACTGTTACAATAAACCTACCATTGAAATGATACTGTTCTGAGACTTTTCATTTCTTTGTCATTGGACAAACTTACAAAATCAGTGAGGGGTCAAATAATTATTTCCCCCACTGTATATATAATATAATTATGAATATATAAATTGAATCTCATGCAGCAGGTGTGTGATACGGACATGAGTCCTTATCAAGTAACCTTGTTCCCTCCAGACAGACATGTTTTAGGGAGTTGACTTACTCCTTAACAGATGGTCTCATATCTTTAGTAATAACTTTTAAATACAATGTCCGTTTATGTTCGCAATTATTATTTTTTTTTATATAGATTGAACTTGCCATGAACTCATCTTGACTTCCTCAGCCACATAATATAACTTTGGTTCAGGCTGATCTTATTCTTAAAGGCAATGAGATGAGCATTCATTTTGATTATAATGTCATTAGATAATATTGTATACGTATGAAAATGCACAACAGTTGATGTCTTGTGTCTGGTTTTTGTGCAGCTATGGATGTCCTGGTCCCTGTGTGTCTTCATGTGTGTGCTGTTTACCTTTGTCTGTGTGGACAGCCTTTCCTTAGCACGGGTTCCAGTCAGCAAGGCTGAGACAGGTTTGTGTGGAACTGTTTGGTTCACCTGTCTTATCCATAGTCCTGTTTATGTACTCCCCTTCTTCATGCTGCTTGCCCAGTGAGACTCCTGCTCCTCCGTGCCTAGGAGGAGTGGGTTGTCTTACCCTGCTCCTTAGCCCAGGGACCGGTCGGAGGGTAAGTCAGGGATCCGAGGTTCCTGCGCATGGGTCCTCCTACCATCAAGGTCGGCCCATGCAGGTAGGAGACAGGGTCAGCGTTAGGGACGCAACAGGAGGTGACCTGCTCCCTGATTCTGTGTTCCTGGCGAGTAGCGACTGGACATCTTCCGCCATCGCACGGCTGAGGATTTCCCCCATCCTCAGCCGTGACAGTAAGACTTACTCAGTCTATGCCACGGATGAATTTTAGAATGCAGGATATGTGTTTACATGGAAGTACAAATTTTTCCCAGTCTTCACACGTGCAGAATGGAGTTTGCCCTCCTAAATTCACTGTATATGTTTTGCCTTTATGAGTTTCACTGTCCACTTTAAAAATCCCACTAGTACTGTTAACACACACAATGTTGGTTAGATCCAGTGGGCTATTCATTCTCTACTTAATGTGGCTAATAGAAAACTTGGAATTTCCTGTTTGTACTTCTGTTAATATTTGGAGCTTTGAACATTTAGCTCCACATACCTAGATAATAAATAGATAAATAGTCATTAAAAATGCTAATTGTACATTGCTCTACTTTAAATAAAATTTTAACATTTTAACATATAAACAGTTTCATGCTGCAAACATCTTCAAGCTCATTCTGTGTTATAACAAGAATCATTTAGTTAAATTTGTATTTACATTATTAATTATGTTAATATATCTGTAACGGGGCGCCGAAGGCGCACTCAGTCTCCCATCAGCCGCAGACCTGCTGCTTAGCTTCGGGAGCGAGGATCTGTGTTCAGCCTAGGTCCCAGGGCGGCTTTTGCTAGCTGGAAGGCTCCCTGCTCCTAGGTCTGCCTTGAGCGCCGAGCTGATCACTCGGTGCTTGACTTGTTTGTCTGTCGGTCATGTGACGCTGGCCACGTCACATGACCCTCACTCCCCACTATAAATACAGGGAACCTGCTGGCTACAGGTTGCCTGGGATTTTGGTCCCTTAGGCTGTGTATTATTATTGTTATTTAGCTTACCTTTGGATTTGACCCTTGAACTGCTTCTTGACACCTCTTCTGCCTGCTCCCTGAACCTTGACGCTACCTCTCGGATTTTGACATGACGTGACCTCCTGGACTGACCCCGGCTAGTTGACCCGCCTCGCCCTTCCGTTTTTGGTGGTACCTTGCTTGCTCCACCTCTCTGTCCGCTCTAGTGCTACCTCTCATTGGCTGTCCGCTTCCCTGCTGTCTCTATCTCTCTGCTTGCACTTACTCAGGTCAGGGACTGTCGCCCAGTTGCGCTCCGTCACCTAGGGCGGGTGGTGCAAGTAGGCAGGGACAGGGGACCGTGTGGCAGCTCAGGGGGTGCACCTCCGCTCTATCTTTATACCCGTGACTCTACCCCGTGACAGAATCACAGGCCTTAATTTAGCATGGACCCTCTACAGAGCCTCACCGAACATGTGCAGGGTCTTGCACAAATAGTACAGGAACTTGGGGAGAGACTGCAGGTTCAGGAGACCGTCCGAACTCCCCCCATTCTTGCTCCTGCCACCGTTCAGGTAGAACCACACATTAAATTACCCGATCGGTTTTCGGGTGACCGCCGAAGTTTTTTAGCTTTCAAGAAAAGCTGTAAACTTTATTTTCGACTACGTCCTCACTCCTCTGGTCCTGATCCACATAGGGTTGGCATTATCATCTCCCTGCTTCAAGGGGACCCCCAGGAATGGGCCTTTTCTTTGCCTCCGGATTCCCCTTGTCTTAATTCTGTGGACCTCTTTTTCCAGGTGTTAGGGGTTCTTTATGATGAACCAGACCGAGCCTCAGTGGCAGAATCCAATCTTAAGGCCCTCACTCAGGGGAATCGCCTGCCCTAAATGTTAATTTAGGGCAGGCTTGACTGAGAAGTTAAGCCCCCCCGTGTCGGCGATCGTCGCAAACCGCAGGTCAATTCAGACCTGCGGTTTGCGGCTTTTTATGGTGTGGCAACAGTGCCATCGGGTCCCCATGGGGCTGTGGGGGGGACCCGATGGCATGGAAGGCAGCGCAATGCTTTCTGAGGCATCTGCGCTGCCTTCCGGTGAAGAGCCTGTGAGATCCAGCCCCCTGATCTCACAGGCCCCGGAAGCTGTATGAGTAATACACACAGTATTACTTATACAGCCAATGCATTCCAATACAGAAGTATTGGAATGCATTGTAAAGGAATATACCCCCAAAAGTTTAAGTCCCAAAGTGGGACAAAAAATAAAGTGAAAAACAAGTTGAAAAAATAAAGTTTCCCCCCCAAAAATTAAAGGTTTCAAGTAAAATAAACAAAAACGTCATTTTCCCCAAATAAAGTTACCAATTTTTTTTCAAAAATAGGGGAAAAAAAGTATACATATTAGGTATCGCCGCGTCCGTATCGACCGGCACTATAAACATATCACATGACCTAACCCCTCAGATGAACACCGTAAAAAATAGAAACTGTGCTAAATAAACCATTTTTTTTGTCACTTTACATCACGAAAAGTACAACAGCAAGCGATCAAAAAGGCGTTTGGTACTATTTTGGTGGGCAATCTAACCGTCACCTCATCCTGCAAAAAATGAGCCCCTACCTGAGACAATCACCCAAAAAATAAAAAAAACTATGGCTCTCAGACAATGGAAAAACTATGGCTCTCAGACAATGGAAACACTAAAACATGATGTTTTTTGCTTCAAAAATGAAATCATTGTGTAAAACTTACATAAATAAAAAAAAGTATACATATTAGGTATGAACACCGTAAAAAATGTTAAATAAAAACTGTGCTAAATAAACAATTTTTTGTAACCTTACATCACAAAAAGTGTAATAGCAAGCGATCAAAAAGTCACACGCACCCCAAAATAGTGCCAATAAAACCGTCATCTCATCCCGCAAAAATCTTACCCTACCCAAGGTAATCGCCCAAAAACTGAAAAAATTATGGCTCTCAGACTATGGAAACACTAAAACATGATTTTTTTTGCTTCAAAAATGAAATCATTGTGTAAAACTTACATAAATAAAAAAAATATATACATATTAGGTATCGCCGCATCCATGACAACCTGGTCTATAAAAATATCACATGATCTAACCTGTCAGATGAATGTTGTAAATAGCAAAAAATAAAAAAAGGTGCCAAAACAGCTATTTCTTGTTATCTTGCCTCACAAAAAGTGTAATATAGAGCAACCAAAAATCATATGTACCCTAAACTAGTACCAACAATACTGCCACCCTATCCCATAAGTTCTAAAATGGGGCACTTTTTTGGAGTTTCTACTCTAGGGGTGCATCAGGGGGGCTTCAAATGGGACATGGTGTAAAAAAAAACAGTCCAGCAAAATCTGCCTTCCAAAAACCGTATGGCATTCCTTTCCTTCTGCGCCCTGCCGTGTGCCCGTACAGCGGTTTACGACCACATATGGGGTGTTTCTGTAAACTACAGAATCAGGGCCATAAATATTGAGTTTGGTTTGGCTGTTAACCCTTGCTTTGTAACCAGAAAAAAATTATTAAAATGGAAAATCTGCCAAAAAAGTGAAATTTTGAAATTGTATCTCTATTTTCCATTAATTCTTGTGGAACACCTAAAGGGTTAACGACGTTTGCAAAATCAGTTTTGAATACCTTGAGGGGTGTAGTTTCTTAGATGGGGTGGGTTTCTATTATGTAAGCCTCGCAAAGTGACTTTAGACCTGAACTGGTCCCTAAAAATTGGGTTTTTGAAAATTTATGAAAAATGTCAAGATTTGCTTCTAAACTTCTAAGCCTTGTAACATCCCCAAAAAATAAAATATCATTCCCAAAATGATCCAAACATGAAGTAGACATATGGGGAATGTAAAGTAATACCTATTTTTGGAGGTATTACTATGTATTATTGAAGTAGAGAAATTTAAACTTGGAAATTTGCTAATTTTTCCAAATTTTTGGTAAATTTAGAATTTTTTTATGCTAAAAATTAACTTTTTTGACCCAATTTTAGCAGTGTCATGAAGTACAATATGTGACGAAAAAACTATCTCAGAATGGCCTGGATAAGTCAAAGCGTTTTAAAGTTATCAGCACAAAGTGACACTGGTCAGATTTGCAAAAAATGCCCAAGTCCTTAAGGTGAAATAGGGCAGAGTCCTTAAGGGGTTAAAGGTACAAATTAAAGAATTAGTTTTATATACATTAAACTTTTTTGTTGGGACCCCTAAAGGGATTTTTTGGTTTGGATGACCTTTTGTATAATAAGTGAATTTTCATCCCGAGGGCTCCAACCTAGGGCTCATTTTGTTGTTTATTAAGAGATATGTGTCACCAGTGGTTCCGGTTAAAAAACCTCCTCCACCTGTGGAGGTTGAAGGACAGGAGGAATTCATCATCTCTAGAATTATTGATGTTAGAAAGGTTAGGAACTCCTTTCAATACCTGGTCCACTGGAAAGGCTATGGACCCGAGGAGAGGTCTTGGGTCCCAGCTACTATGATCCACGCCCCGAGTCTCATCAAGAAGTTTCATGATGAGCATCCTGGGAGATTTGTACCCAATTGCTTTGGTCCGGTGGCTCCTCGTAAAAGGGGGGGGGAGTACTGTAACAGGGCGCCAAAGGTGCACTCAGTCTCCCATCAGCCGCAGACCTACTGCTTAGCTTCGGGAGCGAGGATCTGTGTTAAGCCTAGTTCCCAGGGCGGCTTTTGCTAGCTGGGAGGCTCCCTGCTCCTAAGTCTGCCTTGAGCGCCGAGCTGATCACTCGGTGTTCGACTTGTTTGTCTGTCAGTCATGTGACGCTGGCCACGTCACATGATGGATGGCCACGTCACATGACCCCCACTCCCCACTATAAATACAGGCAACCTGCTGGCTACCCTTAGGCTGTGTATTATTATTATTATTATTTAGCTTACCTTTGGATTTGACCCTTGATCTGCTTCCTGACACCTCTTCTGCCTGCTCCCTGAACCTTGACGCTACCTCTCGGATTTTGACCTCTGCTTGCTTTTGGATTTTGTCTTTGCCTATTCCATTGTACTGACGTGACCTCCTGGACTGACCCCGGCTAGTTGACCCGCCTCGCCCTTCCGTTTTTGGTGGTACCTTGCTTGTTCCACCTCTCTGTCCGCTCTAGTGCTACCTCTCATTGGCTGTCCGCTTCCCTGCTGTCTCTATCTCTCTGCTTGCACTTACTCAGGTCAGGGACTGTCGCCCAGTTGCGCCCCATCACCTAGGGCGGGTGGTGCAAGTAGGCAGGGACAGGGATACTTCGTGGCAGCTCAGGGGGTGCACCTCCGCTCTATCTTTATACCCGCGACTCTACCCCGTGACAATATCCCTATGAAAACATACGATATCCCCAGCATACACTCATGCTGTGGATATCAAACCTATAGGTGACCTACAAATATGGATGCTTTTGCTGTGCTGATATTGTAGGCAGAATATGGACGACATTTGTTCAATCCAACCACTATACTTGTTCTGTAAACGCTATGGATCTGTTGTCATGTGAGGACCTCCACTTACTGTCTATCCTAGGAGTTCTGTCAGTATTTATTCAGGAATATTGTTGCAAATCATATCACATACAGGAAAAAAACATTTCCTTTCCCTTAACACCACATTCTCTCTGGCATGGCAGCACAAATCACCCGACAAGTCTGCTGTAAAGGAGTTGTCCCACTTAGGACATTTATGGCTTATTCACAGAATATGCTATAAGTATCCTATAAGTGTGGGGCCATAACTATCTTAGGAATGGGGTTCTCTTGAGCCAACAGAGGTTGCCAGGAGTGTTGAAATAGCCCACAACGCTGATTTATGCAGTTTGCGCCAATCCCATTGACTTTAACAGTTATGCAACGAGATAGGACCGGATCTTCCATACAAATTCCCAAATATATATTACAAATACAGCGTATATAGCTCACAGGTTTACCCCCTTGTTCATCAGAAGACGGTTACATAGCAATCACAAAGAAGAAAGAATGCTCAACAAACTTGAGTAGAACTACAAGTACATGCGTTCAAATAGATCACAATGGGGCACTCACTCTGACCCTCCGGGTAGAACCTGAGATATCGATACATGATAAGGGTCTGTGAACATGCCATAAATGTCCTAGATGGGACAACCCTTTTAAGCAAAATTGTGTAATAAACTGAATATTGCATCATTCTATTAAACAGCTCAAGACCTTACTTCTTGTATGTGTTTAGGAAGAAACTTGAATGAAGTACTGTGATCATTTCACTAAGAGAACAGTTTTTGTAACCCTCTTGGTGACTATATTTCAGGATTTCATGCTGTCGCTCAAGTCCATTGTTTGTGTGTATGCCAACTTGTAATACACCATGTTGGTAAACACGTGCCGATTTCTGTTCGAGAATGAAAATAAACACATAGTGAATTTAATTACATTGTTATTATGCATATCATCTAATTATTTATACTGTATAGTCAATTCAAACTGAAGCGTGACCATTTTTTTACTAAATGTAATTTATGCACAATCATTATCAGTCTATGCAGTCCCATGTAATAACAGTAAAGTATGCCAAAATGGCACAGAAAACATACAGTTTTCCTAAACACAGCAAATAAGAAATACACCAAACACGTAGGGGAGATTTATCAAAACTGAAGTAATTGAAAAGAAGAGCAACCAATCACGCTTCTCTGTCTGGCAATTCCATGGGTTTGCGGTTGCAAGGATAACAGTACTTGTCTGACTCCATTATCTCATGTGTACAGTCTCGATCATGGTGGGGGAAAGTATGCACACGACAGTAAAAAAAAAAAAAACTTTTATCTTTGGCGTCATTTGAAGGCAATTGTCTATGCTGTGAAGATACGAGATGTGCAGCACCTGAAACTACGGATACAGGAAGCCTGTGCTAGCATTTCTCCTGCGGTGTTGCTATCAGTGTGTGAAGAGTGGGAGAAGAGGGCTGCATTGACAATCCAACATAATGGGCAACACATTTTATAAGTGGTCAGAAACTTGTAAATAACTCATGAAAGAATAAAGTTACGTTAAAACCAAGCACACCATTGTTTTTCTTGTGAAATTCCCAATAAGTTTGATGTGTCGCATGACCCTCTTCCTATTGAAAAAACAAAAGTTGGATTCAAAATGGCCGACTTCAAAATGGCCGCCATGGTCACCACCCATCTTGAAAAGTTTCCCCCCTCACATATACTAATGTGCCACAAACAGGAAGTTAATATCACCAACCATTCCCATTTTATTAAGGTGTATCCATATAAATGGCCCACCCTGTATATCAGTGTGGAGACCGAGATGTCAGCTGAAAGGGAATAATGAATCTCTATCTCTGGCCTATAGGCTGTAGTGGGCAGATATGATGATAAGGGGCAGTATCAATAAGACATTTACTTCCAAGGGCTGTTACTCAGGGGGAGCAGAGGCGTCGCCAACCCTGACAACCCTCTGTTTCCTGGCACTATCCTTGCACTGATGGCATCTTCTTACAGAGCTTTTGCACTTTGTTTTGTATGTTTGTCAGCGGATTTCGTGAAGAATCCACGGTTTTGGTTCCTTGTTATTAATATTTTTTTGGATAATGTTAGATACATTTGTCATAGACATCAGTAAGCTAAGCAATGTCGTATCTACCAGAACATGGTCTCATGTGGCAGAGATGTCTTAACAGAAGGGAATAATAAACCAGCTCAGTTAAAAAAAAAAAAAAAGATTGCGCCACGATGGCACTTGGTAGTCTGAGATGGTTGGCATGATCAACCGGAGCAGTGGACATAGGATAAAGGCCACAGACTTATGAGGTGCTGTGCAGTGGTGTACCGTGGCGGGGGCCATACTGCAGAGGGCACTGGCGCAAAAAAATTTGTGAACTGAGTTTTTCGCTCTGCCCCTGCTGCACTGTGCAGCGCCGCAGAGTGAGGAGCAGTTTCAGCAGAAGGAGAGCGCGGCAGTACAGCACTTCACTGACAGGCACCGCCCACCTTCCAGGCGGGAAAGACACTGCGGAGCAAGAAGAAGATGGCTGCCCTTCAGGACGGACTCCACAGGCAGCCTGAATGAGCGACACTGACAGTGAGTAACCTGAGTGTCAGGTGGGGTGACCAGGCGGGCAGGCGGTATATCAAGAGGTAATACTGGTAGGCCTGGCTTGGTATATGGACATCAGAGATGGGCAGTACTGTACTATCAGCAGTGAGTGACAGTGTCACAGTGTGACTGAGTCACTCAGTTACACTGTGACACTGACTGTCACTCAGTGCTGATAGCCAAGCACCAGGCAGTAAAGTGCCATGAGAGCCAGGCCAAGCAGGTGGCAGTCAAGGTGCTGGTGAAGGATGACCAGAGAGACAGTACTGCCCAGAGGATGCCATCTGCCCATCTCTGCTGTCATATACCAAGCCTATAACTATTACCCATTCATATACCGCCTGCCCGCCTGGTCACCCCACACCTAACACTCAGGGAGACAAGTGACTCAGTTTGAGTCACTTGTCTCCCTGAGTGTTAGGTGTGGGGTGACCAGGCAGGCAGGCGGTATATGAAGGGGTAATACTGGTAATACAGAAGGGGTATTTATATTAATAATAATACAGAGGTGGCCATAATAATAATACAAAGGGGCCAGTATATATTATAATTATACAGAGGGCATTATAGTTATGGGCACTACAGGGGAGGGGAGGTCTGTTATCTGAGGATGATAGTAAAGTGAGAAACCCCCCAAAAATTCTGTGAAACTCTGCAGAGATGCGGCTGAAAGAAGGTGTCATGGCGGTGTTATCTCTAAATGAAGACGAAAGTCTACATCACAGGAGACGTCACTGGATGTAACAGGTATGTGCTGCTGTATTCTCCTGTATATTTCATAGCAATGTATGTTATGTTCATCCAAATATTTGTTTTGGGGGGGTGGATATAGAATTTGGGCCACACTGCCGAAGCCTGGCCCCAGACACTGTGTGTGTTCTGAATTCTGGGCCTCACACCCATCTACTACATTATTTGTACTCAGAGAGGTATTACTGTGTTGTCTGTGGTGTTACATAGGACTGCAGGTGACATATACTGCAGGGATATGAAATTGAGATGTTACAATTCATGTGATTTATTTTTATGGTCACACTATTAGTGACTCATTTAGTCAACCTTCTTTTTTATACTCTATTGCATACTCTTAGTAAAGAGGGGCCTCTTTGATTCAATATGCTTGATTTTGTCTGTTTTCTCTTCAGTCACTCAGCTGTTATTCTCCTCTCTATACAATGTAGCCTTCACTTAAACAGTGTAAACATTGGGTACACCGTGATTATTCTTTAGACGCATGCACGGTTGGTTGTGCGGAGCACCAATGGATTAACAGGCCTGGTATGCGATTATGCAAGCGCAATAGATGGCTTGGTACAGGAATGTACTGGCAGGCTAGGCTTGCGACTGCGCAGACACAATCTGACGACAGTGCCGGTCACGTAATAGGATATGGTATGCCTGCATGTGACTGTGGCTTGACGTGCATGCCAACACGCTTTGCCCTGAATTACTTTAGTTGTTTCCACCAGGGTAGAGCATGCGCAGTTACTTTCTACCACCGCTAACTCATACCGAGTTAGCGGTGGTAGAAAGTAACTGCGCATGCTCTACCCTGGTGGAACATCCACCTCCATTACGATGATCCTGTAAGTGAGATAGCACACTCATACAGGTGTGCCTCTTGATTTTAATCATTCACACATCATGTGGTGATTACACTATGATTACATGAACTGGTTATCTATGTTGTTAAATGGATTTGAGTATACACATACATGTAATATGACATGTGAGTTTATATAGGAGTACTTTAATATTTGCTAAATGTATAATGTGACACGGTCTATATTTGAATTTTACACGTTTAATTGATCATTATATGTGATCCCTCCCACTCTTCCTTTATATAGGAGTTATTTGCACTTGTCACATTGCTTGAGAAAGGCCTCATTGTGTTGAGCTGAAACGTTGCAAGTTGGGTAAATAAAATGGTCCACCATTTTTCACTATTTGGAGTGCTGCCTCGATCTATGATCTTTGGATATCAGTATATAACCTATTTTACTGTTGTAAATAATAGTTCAGATCTATGCCTCACAAAGGACAGGTGCAGGCCCAAAGGGAATAGGGGATTACCCAAAATACGAAAAAGGAAAAAGAGCAGCACTCTTGAAAAAATTAAATAAAAATCCTTTATTCACCCATGTGGTAACAGCAACGTTTCAGCTCAACAATAGAGCCTTTCTCAAGCATAGAACAGGAACATAATACAGAGTATATATAGAGGTGTGAATCAAGTTCCATAATTACAAATAATGAACACTTGATGATCAATAAATGAATAAATTGCACAAAACATGATTAAAAGTGTACCAATTTCCACAAGACATAATTATTATAATTCATGTACAGCATATAAATCAATATCAGAACATAAGTGTAGATGAAACAATAAAGAATTCATAATAGCCATAATTGAAAGTCATAATTAAAAATAATATCACGTGTGTGACCAATAAAGTGACTAGTGCGACCAATCCCTTATTAATATAAATACAGTGGTGATAGAAGACTCAAGTGCGCTCACCACAGAAGGGTCAACATGGTGTATAGGAGAGCCAACCTTGGCCTTCACAGATGGGCATTGCGGATGTCCGGGTGATGTCACTTGGAGGCAGGAAGTGGCGGAGTGTGATCACCAGCGTGGATATGCGCGGTGATTCACAAATAGCACAACTGCCATATTGTTAAAGGGAATATGGTCATGAAATACCAGTGCTTGTGCAGAAACCGCACCATAATCACAACCGCCATCTTGGATGTTCGAACATATGTAAAAAAGGGCAGAAAATAAATATAAGTAAAATTATAGTGCTAAGGCTCCATCAGGGGTCTCCTGGAGCTGTAATAGGGCAACTTGACCCCCGAACAATTAGCGATGGGAACACATGCCCAAATTGGAACACGCATCCAGCCTCCACAGGGTGAGGTCCAAACATGGCACTCCAAATAAATGGAATGCTTGTACCAGTACCGCCACCTTTGTCCGGAATGGGCAGGGGCGTTGTTAGGTTAAAACATTTGGGGCCTGGGCCCCTGATGTTTTGTCCCAGGCCCCGAATGTCCTGCATGCCAGCTGGATACAACTGTTTTGCCATTCTCAGGACGGCAATACAATTGAATCTAATGCACTGGAAGAGCTGAAGGACCTGATATCACAGGTCATGTGACCAGTAAAACAGGAAGTGGTTGAGAAGGACCTGCGATTATGTCACCATCATGTGACCAGTACAGGAGAGGAGGGGAGTGAAGAGGATAAGTCCTGTGGGAAGAAGCTGTGGTGAGGTCTGCTACATGAGGAGAGGTAAGTGAAGGGAGAGGCAGGGAAATGCTGGGAGTTTAGGTTATTTAATTCGGACTGTATGTTAGGGCTGGAGGGAGGGATGTTATTTACATGGAAATGTGTGTTGGAGGTGGCTGGGGAGTGGGTCATGTTATTTACATAGGACTGTATGTTGATAGCGGATGTGGGAGGGAGTCATGTTATTTACACGGGACTGAATGTTGGAGGGGGCTGGGGCAGGTTGATGTTAAAAGAGGATGTAAGAGGGGGATTATGTTATTTACATGGGAATGTATGTTGGAGGTGGCTGTGGGAGGGAGTGATGTTATTTACATGGGACTGTATGTCGGAGGGTGCTGGGGGAGGCAGTGATGTTATTTACATAGGACTGTATGTCGGATGGGGCTGGGGGAAACAGTGATGTTATTTACATGGGAATGTATGTCGATGGTGGTTGTGGGAGGGAGTGATGTCATTTACATGGGACTGAATGTTACAGGGGTATGAGGGAGGGGGTTATGTCATTTACATGGGACTGAATGCTAAGGAGGTGATGTTATTTACATGGGACTGTATTTTGAAGGTGACTGGTGGGGGGAATGATGTTATTTACATGGGACTGAATGTTGAGGGGTGATGTTTACATGAGATTGCATGTTGGAGGCAGCTGGCGAGGGGGTGATATTATTTACTTGGGACTGTATGTTGAAGGAGGCTGGGGAGGAGGTGATGTTATTTACATGGGACTATATTTTGGAGGGGTGTCACGCTTTGGTGTGGGAGGGAAACCCACACCGAACGTAGGAGGGAAAGGCATGAGGGGAAAAGGCCTGGAAACTAGGGAAAGAAGCAGGTCACCTCCTAGAGAAACCCTAATCAAAGTCCTGACTGACTGCAAGTATGAACTGACCCCAGAGGTAGGTGAGTTCATAAACAGAAACCTAAAGTCCTAACTCAACCTGTAGGACCCTGGTACTAATGTCAGGACGAGAGACAACCTGTTCCTCTAAATGGTAGGATGAACAGGAGTCCCCCTCAGGCCAAAACACAAATGGCAGGGAAAAGAACAACACAAGAAAAACCCCAACAATAAACAACAGGGAAAGGAGACACTTAACTTCAAATGGCTATGGAAGCACAGGAACTCCGCAGAGATCCAAACACCAGCAATCCACAACAAGACTGAAGCTATAAACCACACAGCATGGTGGGAGAAGGTTAAATGACCACATAAGCAACACCTGAGGTAAGGGGTGTGGCCATTACCAGAAACAACACAGACACGAATTGACTAAAAAGGAACCTGTAAGATGAAACCACGTGTTGCCAGTCTCACTGATCTCCTAGCACCTTTCACGGGAACATCCGTGACAGTACCCCGCCCTTTTACGGGTGACCTCTTGGCACTCAGGACCGACCTTATCTGGGTGAGACTTGTGAAAAGCTTTCACCAAACGACTGTCATTCACGTTGGGTGCTGGTACCCACATCCTCTCCTCTGGTACATAACCGTTCCAGTGAACAAGATACTAAAGAGATCTACAGAGAACTTGAGAGTCAATTATCTTGGCGATCTGAAATTCCAAACTACCGTCCACCATGACAGGAGGGGGTGGCAAGGAAGACTGCTCCAAAGGTTCAACATATCTCATCAACAAAGATTTATTAAACACATTATAATTTTTCGGAGCCTGAGGAAGTTCAAGATGAAAGGCTACTGGATTAATAATGGCAGTGATCTTATATGGACCAATAAACCTTGGACCCAACTTTCAAGAACGTACCTTCAACATGTTTCTTGTGGACAGCCACACAGAATTACCCACTCTTAGGTCCGGACCATTCATACGTTTCCTGTTAGCCCTACGTTTATACTTGTTGCCCATATTCCTCAAGTTATTTTGAATTTTCCACCAAATAGATGACAATGATGATGAAAAAACGCTCCTCCTCAGGAATACCAGAAGTATAAGAACCAGAAAATGTGCCATACTGCGGGTGAAACCCATATGCCCCAAAGAACGGAGACTTATCAGTGGACTCCTGTCCACGATTCTTTATGGCAAACTCTGCTAAAGACAAAAATGAAGACCACTTCTCTTGGTTCTCAGTGACAAAACATCTCAAGTAAGTCTCCAGACTCTGATTAGTGCGTTCCGTCTGTCCGTTCGACTAAGGATGAAAAGCCGAAGAAAAGGACAGTTGTACCCCCAGTCTAGTACAGAACGCTTTCCAGAATTTGGAAACAAACTGAGTCCCACGATCCGAGACCACATCAGAGGGAATGCCATGTAGTTTCACAATGTTGTCATCAAACACTTGTGCAAGACTTTAAGTATTAGGTAGGCCTGGCAATGCTATAAAGTGCACCATTTTACTAAAGCGATCAACTACCACCAGAATCATTGTCTTTCCTGAAGAATTAGGTGGATCAGTGATACAATCCATGGATAAATAAGTCCATGGTATGGACGGGATGGGCAACGGAAGTAGAGATCCGGAAAGCCGAGTATGTGTCACCTTAGCTCGTGCACAAGTGCTACATGCTGACACATAGTCCTCAACACACTTATGCAACCCCGACCACCAAAATCTACGAGAAATGAGGTCAGCAGTGGATCTGCTCCCAGGGTGTCCCGTAAGAACCGTACAGTGATGTTCCTCAAACACCTTGTGATGCAATTCAGATGAAACAAACAATTTTCCAGAGGGACAAGAATCCGGTGCATCTCCTTGAGCCTCTAACACCTTCACCTCTAGGTCAGGGTATAGAGCGGATATCACCACCCCCTCTGACAGTATCGGACTTGGATTTAAAAAATCACCACCTCCAGGAAAACTACGTGACAAAGCATCTGCCTTGACGTTCTTAACCCCAAGACGATAAGTGACAGTGAAATTGAATCTGGTGAAAAACAAAGACCACCTGGCCTGCCTCGGGTTCAGTCGTTTAGCCGATTCCAGGTAAGCCAGATTTTTGTGACCTGTGAACATCGTGATCGGATGAATCGCCCCTTCCAACCAATGACGCCACTCCTCAAAAGCCAAACTAAATGGCCAGCAACTCTCTGTTACCAACATCGTAATTTCTCTCTGCAGTAGAGTTTTTTTTTATAGAAAAATACACATGGGCGCCATTTACCAGGTGACGGGCTCTGCGATAAGACTGCTCCTACCCCACCTTGGACGCGTCAACATCCACAATGAAAGGCTGTGACACATCCAGCTGCACCAATGTAGGGGTAGAAGCTAAACACTCCTTAACCACAGAAAAGGCTCGCAATGCCGAATCGGACCACACTAAGACATCCGTCCCTTTCTTAGTCATGTCAGTTAAGGGTCTCACCACTGTCGAATAGTTCTTAATAAATTTTCGGTAATAGTTGGTGAACCCCAAAAACCGCATAAGAGCCTTCAGATTTTTGTGTCGATCCCAGGCCAATGCAGCACGGACTTTCTCTGGATCCATACGAAAACCCAAAGATGACAACAGGTAGCCCAAGAACTGCACCTCCTGTACAGCAAAAACACACTTCTCCAATTTTGCATACAATTTATTATCTCTTAGGATCTGTAACACCTGTCTAACATGATCCTGATGCGTCTCCATGTCTGGAGAATAAATTAGTATGTCATCCAAATACACCAGGTGATGGAAAATGTAATTCACTAAATGCTGGAAAACCGCAGGAGCATTGGTAAACCAAAAAGGCATGACCAGGTTCTCAAGGTGACCCTCTGGGGTATTAAAAGCCGTCTTACATTCATCCTCTTCCTTGATCCTGACCAGATTATATGCCCCCTTTAAGTCCAACTTGGAGAACACCTTGGCACCAACAATCTAGTTAAACAAATCAGGAAAGGGGGTAAGGATCACGGACAGTAATCCGACTGAGCTCACAGAAATCCAGACATGTCCTAAGGGTTCCATCCTTTTTTTAAACAAAGGAAAACCCTGCTGCCACAAAAGATTTGGAAGGTCTTATGTGTCCTTTAGCCAAACTCTTGGTAATATACTCTCTCATGGCCGTTCTTTCGGGTCCAGAAAGGTTATACAACCTAGATTTGGGCAATTTAGCTCCAGGAATAAGGTGGATAGGACAATCATATTCCCGATGCATAGGTAAATCCTGGCATCCACTTTCAGAAAATACATTAGAAAAATCAGATATAAAAGAGGGTAATGTTTTAGTGGTTAAAGCAGAAAAATATGTATTCAGACAATTATCAACACAATAATCACCCCAATCCAGAATCTGTCTATCTTGCCAGTCAATGGTTGGATTATGCTTGCTTAACCACGATAAACCCAGAACCCACGGAGCAGGGAGACCTTCCATCACAAAGCACGAGATGAACTCCTGATGAAAGTCACCCCTTAATTGGATGTCATGCACCATCGGAGACAAACACTTCTGAGTTAGAGGTGCAGAATAAATGGCAAAAAAAGAAATGTTTTTCTCTAATGCACTCGGTGACAACCCGTTCATACGGACGAACTGACCATTAATCAGATTCATCCCTGCCCCACTGTTGATAAACACCTCAATCCCCACAGTCTATTGGTTTAAAAGGTAAAAAAATAAATAAAGTAGACATATTAGGTATTTCCGTGTCCGTAACAACCAGGTCTATTAAAATATCACATTACCTAACCCCTCAGATGAACACCGTAAAGAAATAAAAATAAAAACTGTGTCAACAAAGCCATTTTTTTTTCTAACCTTACATCACAAAAAGTGTAATACCAAGCAATCAAAAAGTCATACGCACCCCAAAATAGTACCAATCAAACCGTCATCTTCTACCGCAAAAAATTAGATCCTACATAAGACAGTCGGCCAAAAATAAAAAAATAACTATGGCTCTCAGAATATGGAGACACTGAAACATGATTTTTTTGTTTCAAAAATGCATTTATTGTGTAAAATTTTAATAAAGTAGACATATTAGGTATTGCAGCATTCGCAGCATCCTGCTGTATAAAAATATCACATGACCTAACCCTTCAGGGGAACACTGTAAAAAAAATAACTATAAAAACAGTGTCATTTTTTGTCACCTTACATCATATAAAGTGTAATACAAAGCGATCAAAAAGTCATATGCACCCTAAAATAAAAATAAACTATGGCTTTCAGAATATGGAGATACTAAAAAATCTTTATTTTTTTTAAAATGCTTTATTATGTAACACTTAAACAAACAACAACAAAAAGTTGTCATATTTGGTATTGTCGCGTCCGTAACAACCTGCTCTATAAAAATAGCACATGATCTAACCTGTCAGATGAACATCGTAAAAAACCAAAAAATAAAAACAGTGCCAAAACTTTTTTGTTACCTTACCTCACAAAAAGTGTAATATAGAACAACCAAAAATCACATGTACCATAAAATATGTGCCACTTTATCCCGTATTTTCAAAAATGGGGTCACTTTTTTGGAGTTTCTATTCTAGGGGTGCATCAAATGTGACATGGCAACTTAAAATTATCCCAGTGAAAGCTGCCCTCCAAAAACCACATGTCGCTCCTTTCCTTCTGCACCCTGCCATGTACCTGTACAGCAGTTTACGATCACAAATGGGGTGTTTCTGTAAACTGCAGAATCATGGTAATAAAAGTTGAGTTTTGTTTGGCTGTTAACCCTTGCTTTGTTAGCGAAAAAATTGATTAAAAATGGAAAATCTGCCAAAAAAGTGAAATTCTGACATTTCATCTACATTTTCCTTTATGTCTTGTGGAACACCTAAAGGGTTAGCAAAGTTTGTAAAATCAGTTTTGAATACCTTGAGGGGGTGTAGTTTCTAAAATGGGGCAATTTATGGGTGGTTTCTATTATACAGGTAATGAATCCCAGCAGCTGTGTCTTTTGTAAAGTAAGCTTCTTTTTATTTCATCAAAGCAAAAAGTCCTACAACCAGGACGCGTTTCGGCATGCAAGCCTTTCTCAACAGGTACATCCAAGAAAATAAATCAAACTATATATAGGATCTAGTACCGCCCAATAGGGACGTCTCCACCCTTTTTAGTGGGTGGTGTTTTGAACAATTGTCAATCAACTAATGAAACAAAGTAACATCAAGTGAAACAAAGTAACATATGGCAGAGATTATTTTCTACCTTATTGGAGAATCTACAAGTCCTTTTCATCACAAGGCAGAGGTCTAAAGAGAATACATAAGAGGTATATTAAACATTTATATATGTTTTAACATATTGACAAAAATCTCACAAATGTGTGACCTCATAATCCCTGTTCAGGCCCCTCGGGTGCAGTGTATCTAGGGTGTGGATCCAAAAAGCTTCTCTTCTAAGGAGTAGCTTCTTGACATCTCCCCCTCTCTTTGGTCTCTTCACCTGTTCTAATACTTGAAATCGCAATTGCGCGATAGTGTGTTTGAATTTGTCGAAATGATACGGAACCGGTAACATCAGTTTTTTTGTCCTAATATCAGATTTATGCTTGCTGATCCGATCCCTCACTGCCTGCATTGTCTCACCCACATATAACAGGCCGCAAGGACATTTAATAAGATATATTACATTTGCCGAATCACAGGTAAAAAAAACTTTTACTCCAAAGCTTTTACCAGTGTGTGGATGATGAAACGAAGGGCCTTTAATTACGTGGGAGCACTGTAGACAATGCAGGCAGGGGGATGTACCCATCCGTGGCATGGATATCCGCTGTTGTTTCAATATGGCTTTTGTGCTGCCCAAATCTGCATGTACCATTTTATCACGATAATTGGGATTCTTTTTATTGCAGATGAGGGGTAAATGCTTGAATTCATCAACCTGGGGATACGCTTTATTCAACAGTTGCCAGTGTTTCCTGACTATATTATCAATACCAACATTAAATGGATGAAACTTGTGGATAAGAGCAATTCTGGACAATTTGCCTCCATCTTGTAAGACCCTTTCCCCTTCTATCCCTTCTCTAGTTTCTTTTAGAATAGTCTGCGAATAACCACGTTCCAGAAATCTCTCTGTCATTTCTGTCATTCTTCTATTTTGTAAAACCAGGTCTGAGACTATTCGCTTTACTCTTTGATATTGCGATCTAGGGATAGCTTTTTTAAGGGACAAAGGGTGGGCACTTTTGAAATGTAGTATACTATTTCTGTCAGTGTCCTTGCGATGAATATCTGTAGATAAACAACCCCCAGGGTCCTTGATGACCCTGGTGTCCAGGAAACTCACCATGTTAGTATCAAAGGTGACAGTGAACTGTGAACCATCAACTGCGGTATTAAGATGATTCATAAAATCGGATAGGGTCTTACGGGAACCCGCCCATATGCAAAAAATGTCGTCGACAAATCTTTTCCAAATAATAATTTTTTTTTTAAATAACTCATTGTTGTATACATTGTTTTCTTCAAATGCCGACATAAATATATTTGCATAGGGCGGGGCCACGTTCGACCCCATCGCAGTACCACGCTTCTGGAGGTAAAACGTATCCATAAATAAAAAATTATTATTATAAAGTACAAGATGTAATAACTCGCAGAAAAATTCTTGTTCCATTATTGTATAATTTGTTCCACTGAGCGTGCCTGAAACAGCCTGTATACCCTCCTGATGACCAATAGAGGTATACAAACTAACAACATCAATAGTCACCAGGAGGCTCTCAAGGGGAACAGGACCCAAATCAGCTATAATCCTTAGAAAATGTAGTGTATCCCATAAGAATGATTTTTTGGATTTTACCAAAGGGGTTAAAACTTTTTCAAGGACAACAGCCGGAGGGGATAAGATGGATCCCACTGAGGACACTATAGGGCATCCTGGGGGATCAATCAAAGTTTTATGAACCTTTGGTAAAATATACAGGACCGGAGTCCTAGGAGTATGATTCACCAAAAACTTGCAAAGATGTTGATCAATTACACCTAAACATGAATAGTGTTCAACTATCCCCATGATCTTATGTTTTATTTCAAAGAGTCCAGACACCGAGACGACAGGTTTATAACTAAAGATGGAGTCTTACCTGCGACCTGATTTGTATCGTCTGGCTCTGCGTCGCCCCAGAGGTCCCGCCAGTGGTGCTTCCGCCTGCTCGCCTCCTCCTCCACGCGGACGCCGGCCGACTCTCCGGAAAAAAGGACGAGTATCGCGAGAGCCGACTGACTCGTTGCCGGAACTTGACTCAGATCGCAGGTAAGACTCCATCTTTAGTTTTAAACCTGTCGTCTCGATGTCTGGACTCTCCAGAGGGGCTTATCATTCAGCCCCACAGCGGACTTTGACACTTTTCAATTGGATGTCGACTTACAACACTTTTTCAGAAAACTAAGACTTAAGGCTCATTTTTCTGGACCCGTTGGAGAACAGTGGAGTACGGAGCCTATAGAGACACAATCTGGCTTACGTTTGGTAGACTTAGGTCTGAAAAATAAATCTACATTTATGCCCCCCAGACCTATCACCCTGTCGGAAACTTATATACAATTAGTCACTAGGGAGGTACGGGAACAATTAGACTCTATAAAGAGGGGTCAATTACACCTAAGACACAATGTTTCAGTTAGGGAGAAGTTAGTTAAGCTCTAATGGAGGATAAAAATTTGGTAATAAAGCCTGCTGATAAGGGTGGCTCCATTGTAATAATGGATAAAATGAAATACACACAGGAAGTTATGCGGCAATTATCAGACCAATCTACATATCAGTCATTTAATGGAGACCCCTCTTTGAAATAAAACATAAGATCATGGGGATAGTTGAACACTATTCATGTTTAGGTGTAATTGATCAACATCTTTGCAAGTTTTTGGTGAATCATACTCCTAGGACTCCAGTCCTGTATATTTTACCAAAGGTTCATAAAACTTTGATTGATCCCCCAGGACGCCCTATAGTGTCCTCAGTGGGATCCATCTTATCCCCTCCGGCTGTTGTCCTTGAAAAAGTTTTAACCCCTTTGGTAAAATCCGCAAAATCATTCTTATGGGATACACCACATTTTCTAAGGATTATAGCTGATTTGCGTCCTGTTCCCCTTGAGAGCCTCCTGGTGACTATTGATGTTGTTAGTTTGTATACCTCTATTGGGAGGGTATACAGGCTGTTTCAGGCGCACTCAGTGTAACCAATTATACAATAATAGAACAATAATTTTTCTGCGAGTTATTACATCTTGTCCTTTATAAAAAAAAAAAATTATTTACGGATACGTTTTACCTCCAGAAGCGTGGTACCACGATGGGGTCGAACGTGGCCCCGCTCTATGCAAATATATTTATGTCGGCATTTGAAGAAAACAATGTATACAACAATGAGTTATTTCAAAAAATGTTTATTATTTGGAAAAGATTTGTTGACAACATTTTTTGCATATGGGCGGGGTCCCGTGAGACCCTATCCGATTTTATGAATCATCTTAATACTGCAGTTGATGGTTTACAGTTCACTGTCACCTTTGATACTAACATGGTGAGTTTCCTGGACACCAGGGTCATCAAGGAACCCTGGGGGTCGTTTATCTACAGATATTCATCGCAAGGACACTGACAGAAATAGTATACTACATTTCAAAAGTGCCCACCCTTTGTCCCTTAAAAAAGCTATCCCTAGATCGCAATATCAAAGAGTAAAGCGAATAGTCTCAGACCTGGTTTTACAAAATACAAGAATGACAGAAATGACAGAGAGATTTCTGGAACGTGGTTATTCGCAGACTATTCTAAAAGAAGCTAGAGAAGGAATAGAAGGGGAAAGGGTCTTACAAGATGGAGGCAAATTGTCCAGAAATGCTCTTATCCACAAGTTTCATCCATTTAATGTTGGTATTGATAATATAGTCAGGAAACACTGGCACCTGTTGAATAAAGCGTATCCCCAGGTTGATGAATTCAAGCATTTACCCCTCATCTGCAATAAAAAGAATCCCAATTATCGTGATAAAATGGTACATGCAGATTTGGGCAGCACAAAAGCCATATTGAAACAACAGCGGATATCCATGCCACGGATAGGTACATCCCCCTGCCTGCATTGTCTACAGTGCTCCCACGTAATTAAAGGCCCTTCGTTTCATCATCCACACACTGGTAAAAGCTTTGGAGTAAAAGTTTTTTTTACCTGTGATTCTGCAAATGTAATATATCTTATTAAATGTCCTTGCTGCCTGTTATATGTGGGTGAGACAATGCAGGCAGTGAGGGATCGGATCAGCAAGCATAAATCTGATATTAGGACAAAAAAACTGATGTTACCGATTCCGTATCATTTCGACAAATTCAAACACACTATCGCGCAAGGAGAGGGGGAGATGTCAAGAAGCTACTCCTTAGAAGAGAAGCTTTTTGGATCCACACCCTAGATACACTGCACCCGAGGGGCCTGAACAGGGATTATGAGGTCACACATTTGTGAGATTTTTGTCAATATGTTAAAACATATATAAATGTTTAATATACCTCTTATGTATTCTCTTTAGACCTCTTCCTTGTGATGAAAAGGACTTATAGATTCTCCAATAGGGTAGAAAATAATCTCTGCCATATGTTACTTTGTTTCACTTGATGTTACTTTGTTTCATTAGTTAATTGACAATTGTTCAAAACACCACCCACTAAAAAGGGTGGAGACGTCCCTATTGGGCGGTACTAGACCCTATATATAGTTTGATTTATTTTCTTGGATGTACCTGTTGAGAAAGGCTTGCATGCCGAAACGCGTCCTGGTTGTAGGACTTTTTGCTTTGATGAAATAAAAAGAAGCTTACTTTACAAAAGACACAGCTGCTGGCATTCATTACCTGTATCTACTGGAGGCTGCTCCTCTCCCGTGCAGCGTGCAACACAAGGTGAAGTGCTGACCTGTTTCCCTCTTTGATGTTTCTATTATGCAAGCCCCACAAAGTGACTTCAGACCTGAACTGATCCTTAAAAATTGGGTTTTGGAAATTTTCTTTAAAATTTTAAGATTTGTTTCTAAACTTCTAAGCCCAAAGAACATATGATACCCACCAATTGTATACACCAGGTAGTAATAAAGTGAAAGGAGCCCTATCACATTTTACAAAAGTTGATGCCCAAACAATAGAACTAAGGCTCCGATTATTGGTACAAAAAAATCTCTTTATTAAATAAACACGATCACATAATCATAAAAACAGCAGTAAACAGGTATGTTATAGTGAGGAAAGACCCGAGGAGGACCGGGGGATCGACACACATGGGCTTACATAAATTAATAAAGAGCGCCACAACAGAGCCAGAAGAAGAAAAAAGTAAAAAGTAACTCTGGATGATTAAATCCAATAAGGGTATACATAGGCAGTGTTGAAATGAAAACAAGCTCAGAAAAAATACCCAGTGTTAGCGCGCCGATCCCTCAGTCTCCTTTTCCCAGCGCCGTTTCACCAGCAACCTGGCTTCTTCTGGGGATAAGAGACTAATGAGAACTCTACCTTTATATATCGCTCCCATAGATGTAATCAGTACACTAATCCTCCTTCGGTGTGTGATAGAAATGAGCTCACCAATGAGAGCTCACATCATGAGTCAAGTGGTAAAAACGGAGAGGGGATTGGAAAGAAATCGAATGGAAATCATTACAGGTCAGCATGCATCATCATGACACTTAGGTCACGTGACTACTGCGTCGGCATGTCGTCACAAGTGCCGCCCATCAGTATTCTAATGGTATCTGTTGGTTAGCCGCTCGAAGATCATATTCGCGTTACTAGCAGTGATAATAATAATAATCGTAATATGATCGCGATGTACATCCGAATCGTAAAAATAGTAATAATGATAATAATAATATAATCGTGATGTACATCCGAATCACATCTCCCATCATAATGAGAAACAGGAGATCGAAATAATCTTCGAATTGCTATGATACCTAATTCCCATAAAAAAGGGCAGGGGGAGGGAGGGAAGGAAGAGGGGAAGGGAAGGGAGGGTAAAGCAAGAGATAAATCATATGATTCCTGACATACCAGACCGTTGGGTCACATGATCGGAACATCCCGATAGTACCAAGCAGTGTAACAGTACATAATTGCACAGATTAAATTGAGGGGCCAATGTTATCGAATATAAATAAATAAATAAATAAATAAAGTGAAAAATGGTGATGAGGGTGAACAGTGATAATAAAAGAATAAGAAAAACAGACTTAGAAAAACAGAGGAAGTGAGAATTCATGATACATAATTTTATATAGTGAAATACAAATAATTCCTAATACATCGAATAAATAATTGAATAATAAAATTCATATTACATGATTTTATATGATAAATTACAACTGAATCCTAATATACACTGCTCAAAAAAATAAAGGGAACACAAAAATAACACATCCTAGATCTGAATTAATTAAATATTCTTCTGAAATACTTTGTTCTTTACATAGTTGAATGTGCTGACAACAAAATCACACAAAAATTAAAAAATGGAAATCAAATTTTTCAACCCATGGAGGTCTGGATTTGGAGTCACCCTCAAAATTAAAGTGGAAAAACACACTACAGGCTGATCCAACTTTGATGTAATGTCCTTAAAACAAGTCAAAATGAGGCTCAGTAGTGTATGTGGCCTCCACGTGCCTGTATGACCTCCCTACAACGCCTGTGCATGCTCCTGATGAGGTGGCGGACGGTCTCCTTAGGGATCGCCTCCCAGACCTGGACTAAAGCATCTGCGAACTCCTGGACAGTCTGTGGTGCAACGTGACGTTGGTGGATAGAGCGAGACATGATGTCCCAGATGTGCTCAATTGGATTCAGGTCTGGGGAATGGGCGGGCCAGTCCATAGCATCAATGCCTTCGTCTTGCAGGAACTGCTGACACACTCCAGCCACATGAGGTCTAGCATTGTCTTGCATTAGGAGGAACCCAGGGCCAACCGCACCAGCATATGGTCTCAAAAGGGGTCTGAGGATCTCATCTCGGTACCTAATGGCAGTCAGGCTACCTCTGGCGAGCACATGGAGGGCTGTGCGGCCCTCCAAAGAAATGCCACCCCACACCATTACTGACCCAATGCCAAACCGGTCATGCTGGAGGATGTTGCAGGCAGCAGAACGTTCTCCACGGCGTCTCAAGACTCTGTCACGTCTGTCACATGTGCTCAGTGTGAACCTGCTTTCATCTGTGAAGAGCACAGGGCGCCAGTGGCGAATTTTCCAATATTGGTGTTCTCTGGCAATGCCAAACGTCCTGCACGGTGTTGGGCTGTAAGCACAACCCCCACCTGTGGACGTCGGGCCCTCATATCTCCCTCATGGAGTCTGTTTCTGACCGTTTGAGCAGACACATGCATATTTGTGGCCTGCTGGAGGTCATTTTGCAGGCCTCTGGCAGTGCTCCTCCTGTTCCTCCTTGCACAAAGGTGGAGGTAGCGGTCCTGCTGCTGGGTTGTTGCCCTCCTACGGCCTCCTCCACATCTCCTGATGTACTGGCCTGTCTCCTGGTAGCGCCTCCATGCTCTGGACACTATGCTGACAGACACAGCAAACCTTGCCACAGCTCGCATTGATGTGCCATCCTGGATAAGCTGCACTACCTGAGCCACTTGTGTGGGTTGTAGACTCCGTCTCATGCTACCACTAGAGTGAAAGCACCGCCAGCATTCAAAAGTGACCAAAACATCAGCCAGGAAGCATAGGAACTGAGAAATGGTCTGTGGTCACCACCTGCAGAACCACTCCTTTATTGGGGGTGTCTTGCTAATTGCCTATAATTTCCACCTGTTGTCTATCCCATTTGCACAACAGCATGTGAAATTGATTGTCACTGAGTGTTGCTTCCTAAGTTGACAGTTTGATTTCACAGAAGTGTGATTGACTTGGAGTTACATTGTGTTGTTTAAGTGTTCCCTTTATTTTTTTGAGCAGTGTATAATTGAGTGATGACCAAAATACCTATCAGAAAATTACATTATCGATTGTGTGACCACTACACCTTATTAAGATGGCATGCATACCATGGTATTTATATAGAAAACAGTATATGATATATACTGTGACTATATAAAGTTTTTATAAGTACTAAAACGTGAGTGGAAAATGTATATCATATTGCAGTGACTCTAAGAAAAAATTTTTAAATACTAAGAGAATTTTTTGGGTATGTAAAAATACATAATGAGCTATAAGGACCTCGAATAAAAAAACAGGGATATCTGACTTCATATGAAGATCTAACACAATATACATATACAATTATCATCATAAACATGTCGAATAGCTGCATCATCATAAGTAAGACAAAAAAGAAAAACAAAGGAGAAGAAAGGAAATATTTATGTGTATTATATATATATATTCCAGAGTCCCGAATATTGGGTAAGTCACGATAGACCAAACAAAGGGGTCCTCCCAAACAGTCCAGCGCTATTAATGGAACCAAATGCAGCCAATGCCGCACCACCTGACTCATCCGAACACATCGCAGATACATGAATACTGGAACTGAGAGAAGGGGAGAACATAACATTGTTAAAACCATATAGAGTAATAAAAGAAATAAAAACAAGGGGCTGGACCGTGGCAGGAAACCAAAGACCAAGGGACCTATACCACATATTATAAATATGGGGCAAAGGACATATCATCATTTAATCCTCTAGGGACCATACAATCCAACTCATGGATCCATCTTACCTCCTTTTGTGCCAGGATTCTCCTCCAGTCACCACCGCAAGCTGTAGTATAGATACGGTCAATACCTTTCACTCGGAAGGTCGTACTGTCACAATTGTGGAATTATTTGAAATGTCTGGGAATAGGTTTAAGTATAGTCAGATCATTTTCGCTATGAGCCGCCTCTATACCAAGAACTTTTAATTTTAAGATTTGTTTCTAAACTTCTAAGCCTTCTAACGTCCCAAAAAAAGAAAATGTAATTTACAAAATGATCCAAACATAAAGTAGACATATGGGAAATGTAAAGTAATGACTATTTTAGGAGGTATCACTATCTATTTTAAAAGCAGAGAAATTGCAATATTGAAAATTGCAAATTTTTCCAAATTCTTGGTAAATTTGTCATTTTTTTAAATAAAAATTAAATATTTTGACTTAAATTTACCACTATCATGAGGTACAATATGTGACAAGAAAATAATCTCAGAATGGATTGGATAAGTAAAAGCATTTTAAAGTTATCACCACATAAAGTGACATGTAAGATTTGCAAAAAATGGCCTGGTCCTTAAGGTGAAAACTGTCAGGGTGCTGAAGGGGTTGAGATAAAAATATTTATCCCATACAGCAATCATTGAAACATAAAAAATTAAATAAAAAGTGTGCCCTCACACAGCACCTTATACATAACTACAAAAAAGTTCTAGGGGTCAGAATATGGCGACGGAAAAAATAAATAAAATCTTTTTCAAGGTCTTCATATTTTTTTCAATATTAAACGCAAGAAAAACAATACATATGTGGTATCGCTGTAATCATACTGAACTGGAGAATGAAAGTAACAGGTCAGTTTTACAATATACGGAACGCCGTAAAAACAAAACCCATAAAACTGTTACGGAATTGCGTTTTCTTTTTCCAATTTCAGCCTATTTTAAATTTTTTGTCCAGCTTCCCACTACATCATATGCAATTTTAAATGGTGGAATTAACAAATGCAATTTGTCATGCAAAAAAAAAAGCCCTCATACTGCTATGTGAATGGAAAAATCAAAAAGTTATTGCCCCAGAAAAGCAGGGACTAAAAAAGGAAAATGCAAAAACTAAAAAAACTGGGGCTCATAATTCGTTTCTAACGCCAGTCTCTGTATATCTCCCCCAATGTGACAAATTTGATCAATTTGGCACAAAGTACACCAAAACGGATTCAAGCAGAACTGACTTAAAATATTGCCCTCATGATAAATCCCCCACTCTGTGCCTGTAGTGAAATTACATACAGTTGCAATAAAAAGTATGTGAACCCTTTGGAATGATATGGATTTCTGCACAAATTGGTCATAAAATGTGATCTGATCTTCATCTAAGTCACAACAATAGACAATCACAGTCTGCTTAAACTAATAACACACAAAAAATTAAATGTTACCATGTTTTTATTGAACACACCATGTAAACATTCACAGTGCAGGTGGAAAAAGTATGTGAACCCTTGGATTTAATAACTGGTTGAACCTCCTTTGGCAGCAATAACTTCAACCAAACATTTCCTGTAGTTTCAGATCAGACGTGCACAACTATTTCAGTTCAGCAATATTCTTGGGATGTCTGGTGTGAATCGCTTTTCTTGAGGTCATGCCACAGCATCTAAATCGGGTTGAGGTCAGGACTCTGACTGGGCCACTCCAGAAGGCGTATTTTCTTCTGTTTAAGCCATTCTGATTTACTTCTATGCTTTGGGTCGTTGTCCTGTTGCAACACCCATCTTCTGTTGAGCTTCAGCTGGTGGACAGATGGCCTTAGGTTCTCCTGCAAAATTTCTTGATAAACTTGGGAATTCATTTTTCCTTCGATGATAGCAATCCGTCCAGGCCCTGACGCAGCAAAGCAGCCCCAAACCATGATGCCCCCACCACCATACTTCACAGTTGCGATGAGGTTTTGATGTTGGTGTGCTGTGCCTCTTTTTCTCCACACATAGTGTTGTGTGTTTCTTCAAAACAACTCAACTTTGGCTTCATCTGTCCACATAATATTTTGCCAGTACTGCTGTGGAACATCCAGGTGCTCTTGTGCAAACTGTAAACGTGCAGCAATGTTTTATTTGGACAGCAGTGGCTTCCTCTCTGGTATCCTCCCATGAAATCTATTCTTGTTTAGTGTTTTACGTATCGTAGATTCGCTAACAGAGATGTTAGCATATGCCAGAGACTTTTGTAAGTCTTTAGGTGACACTCTAGGATTCTTTTTCACCTCATTGAGCAGTCTGCGCTGTGCTCTTGCAGTCATCTTTACAGGACGGCCACTCCTAGGGAGAGTAGCAGCAGTGCTGAACTTTCTCCATTTATAGACAATTTGTCTTACAGTGGACTGAACAGCATGGCTTTTAGAGATACTTTTATAACCCTTTCCAGCTTTATGCAAGTCAACAATTCTTAATCGTAGGTCTTCTGAGAGCTCTTTTGTGTGAGGCATCATTCACATCTGGCAATGCTTCTTGTGAAAAGCAAACCCAGTGTGGTGTGTGTTTTTTATAGGGCAGGGCAGCTGTAACCAACACCTCCAATCTCATCTCATTGATTGGACTCCAGTTGACTGACACCTCACTCCAATTAGCTCTTGGAGATGTCATTAGTCTAGGGGTTCACATACTTTTTCCACCTGCACTGTGAATGCTTATATGGTGTGTTCAATAAAAACATGGTAACATTTAATTCTTTGTGTGTTATTAGTTTAAGCAGACTGTGATTGTCTATTGTTGTGACTTAGATGAAGATCAGATCACATTTTATGACCAATTTGTGCAGAAATCCATATAATTCCAAAGCGTTCACATACTTTTTCTTGCAACTGTATTTTATTCTCCTCATCCATGGTAGATTTTGTTCGAAAGACTCAATTATGCTGAAGAAAAGGCAGCAATTACAGGACCTATGCAATCGCTTAAATATTGAAAGGCTACTAACCAAGGCCCTATGTAACTTACTCAGCTCTGTAACTCCATTTAGTGCTGGAACAGTGGGAATTTTTGAGGCACTTGTAATTTCACCACAGTTGCAATAAGAGAATTTGTGATAAAATGCCTGGCAGTTATTGATGTCTCAACAAGAATGGAGAAGTGTGGTTGGTCCCCCACGATTCTTTTGTGCCTGGCTTGTTGTAAACTCATTCACTTAAGTGATCCCCTCTGACGTTAAAATTATAACATTTAAATTTTACTTTCTTATGAAAGCCTGAAAAGAATGGAAACAAGCCGTGTACACCAGCCGTGAATAGCAAGCTATATAACATTTGTGGTGCAATCAGACCCATGGGGGATGAATTAATTAAAGTAAACATCTACGTTAAGCTAAGGCCAATTAAATAATCAGTCAGTCATTGATATGCATGTAATCACGAGTACCAGCTTTTAGTCGTGGGACTCATTTGGACAATTACATTATATAAAGTACAGGACTCTATTCATATTGTAGCTGTCAGCTTTGTATCCTAGTAGAGGAGGATATCCAGTTCCTCCTATAAAACCTGCTGCTGACCTATCTCATATAATTTATGAACTGAGAGATTATTTTATTATTCACAGTTATTTCCAAGATGCAAAGGCATAGTAGTAGGAAGCATTGTAGAAGGGTTGCAACCAGGTCACAGTGGCTGGAGACTACATACCCCCTGACATAAAACAGCAGCCCTGTAATTTGTATAATATTGCTGGACAGACCCATTATATACATAGGGGTGGGTTAAATGTACTGTAGTACAGTGCTGGTTATAATTGTATCTGAGAGTGTCACCTCCTGCACTGCAATACTCTCTCAGTACACCAGAGGGCAATGTTTTCCAAAAGTTGGTTATATGTGGAAGATTCACCTTTTACATTGGATTGGTTGTAGAATAATTTCTATTTCCCTAAATCCATTGTTTGGATAATGAATAAAGAAAGCAATTGGAGCTGCAGGCTTGCAAATCTCCCATTAGTACTCTTTCTTTTATGCAGTGCGATTATTGCCTAAGCGATCGTTGATGTGAACATTGATTCCTGATAATTGCCCAGTGTAAACATGTCAAGCGATGGAACAAGGAATTAAAAACTCTTTATTTGTCACCGATCGCATCTTTCATGAAGACATAATAATTACAGTTTGTCAACAGCACAGCCACTCGTATAAACAGGAGATGTGTTTTCACTTGTAATGGAAATGAAGAGCCGTACAAACTCATGCCTCCCAAGTGTCCCTCTTTGCTCCTAAAATGTCCCTCTGCCTGATCTGGGAAATAAATATGCATTAATAAACTTACTAAATTGCTCCTAAGCTATTTCTAGTTCCTACCTGTATATTAGGACTCATCTTATGTATTTTTCATTATTTGTTACAATTTGGACCTTAAAAGATATATATTTAAATGGGGATTAAATGGGGATTCAAGTGCAAGAAAAAAAAAGTCATGGTGAAATACGGCAGAGACCGACGCTCTGATGTCGCGAATGTCCCACAGCCTGCAAAACACTCGTTGGATATCCATAAATACCTTCAACAGAGATCCTCCGGAGCCCAGCAGAAGCCACCCAAGATGGTGCCTAGAGACTCAGCAACGCCAGACAATGAAGATGACTCGGACCAACTTAGCGGCGGTACAAACAAGCAGGGTGAGTCGGACCTCGCAGCCACATCTAAAGCCTTCTTTAAAACAACCATCACACAGGCCTGACGCCCTGTGCTCTCTGAACTTTTAGAAATAAAAATGGAAATTAAGCATGTGGGTGCCAGAGTAGTGGGCCTTGAGTCCTCGTGCGCTGCCATTATATCACACTCCTCAGCCCTGAAAGCTAGATCTGCGGAACATCTTGCCCACATTAACAGGGCATTGACCCTGATAGAAGACCAAGAAAATAGAAACAGGAGGCGCAATACACGAATCAAAGGATTACCTGAATCCTGGTCAACTGACTCTCTCCAGAAAGTGGTTTTGGAAGTTTTCGGGGGGTTAATTGGTGAGGCTGCAGCTCGGGAAGTTATCATTAAAAGGGTACAAAGGTTTCTTAGATCCAAGCAATCGACCTCTGACCCACCAGGAGATGTGGCCTGCTCTCTTTTGTAGACACTGCAAAGATCTTAAATGCCGCAAGAGAATCCCCAGTGTCGTATGCTGGATCAGAGTTGGCATTATACCAAGATGTAGCCCCATCTATCCTTGCCAAGTGGAGAATACTCCGACCTTTACTTGAGCAACTGCGCCAGAAGATTATCACCTATTCATGGCTATACGCGTTTGGACTCTCCATATTGCATAATGGGAAATGAATATGTATACATGCTTTATTCATCCAACTCAGTATTCGGGCAGGAGCATACGGTGTCAACGTGTACGGAAAGGTTTGCGGCGACGGCCATTTTGCGCTAGTTTGTGCCTCGTCTGGCCACGCATCTCACTGCGCTACTCCACGCAATAAGTAACGTCATCGCGTCCGGTTACCTAGGCAACACGGACGCATTTCTTGTCCTAACCATAGGTAAGAACCACAACATATAAATGAACATAGATAAAAACTCATACATTGGACAGGTAAATTCTAAACAAACACACTCAAGTCGTTTCTGTCATTGAGTCCCAGGGGACCTAAAGCTTCAGCTTTCATTATTCAACTGGATTCCCTTTTCAGGAGTGCTTGGTGCCTGTTCCCGCCTCGGGACATATACGGCACCTGCTCTATCCCAGCAAAGGAAATACAGCGTGGATCTCCTCCATGCTTATTGTGGACATGTTCGATCAGTCTAGTGCAACCTTTGCCGGTGCTCCCTAAATCTTTCAAATAGAGGGCGGATGGTTTTCCCTATATAGAAGGCACCACATTGGCATTTTACCAAATAAACAATGTAATTTCTTTTGCAGGTGATAAATTGCATCACTTTATGTGAGACCCCTCCAAAGGAAAGGTACTTCATTTGACTATTATAACTGCAAAAGGAGCAATTACCACATTTGTGATTGCCCAGCGGTTTATTGGAAGATAGCCAATTGTCTGCCTTCTTACACCAAAACCTACTTCTTACTATTCTGTCTTTTATGGTGTGACACTTTTTAAATGCTATCAGTGGTCTATTGTCAATTGTACTTCCTAAGCCTTCCTCATTCTTCAAGATATCCCAGTTATTATAAATGGTACATTTAATCAGCTCAGCTGCGGAGCTATATTTAAAGGTGAATACAAATATCTCCTTTTCATCACGGACTCTGTCTCTATTCCTATATAGCAATTCCTGTTGTGTAAATAAACCTGCTTTCCTTCTAGCTGTTTCTAGATCTTTTTCCTTATATCCGCTATCAAGTAGTCTATTCTTAAGTTCTTCTGATTGCCTAGTGTATCCTTCTTCTGTATAATTAATTCTCCGCAAGTGTATAAATTGACCATAGGGTACAGATCTCTTGATGCTAGCTGGATGAAAGCTTCTGTGGTGCAGTAGGGAGTTCGTAGCTGAAGACTTACTGTAACCCCTAGTATGTAAGCCATCTTCTCCAGCTAATAGATGAACATCCAGAAACTCAAGGGAATTACCCCCAGAATTGAGGGTGAGTTTCATGTTCATATTATTGCTGTCATTTAAATAAGATACGAAGTCCCTACATTGCGTCTCAGTGCCCAACCAAATTATGAATATGTCGTCCACATATCATAAAAACAACTGTATATACTGTAATTGGGGGTTAGCCACTATAAACACGTACCTATCTTCAAACATGGCTAGGACTAAATTAGCATACGTGCATGATACAGGTGTACCCATTGCTGTTCCAAGCTTTTGCCTGTACCACTGCTCCCCAAACATAAAAACATTGTTGATGAGAATGAAAGTAACTCCTCCTGAGGAAGCGATACTATACGCGAAACGCGCGTCGAGGAGCATCTCCGCCCTGGCACCAGCCCCTTCCTTACACCGGTATGTTACCCCACTATTCTATGCACCTCTTGGTCGGTTGACTTTAGTTCTGGGCCTTAGTAGTGTTGCTATATAATATAGGGGGCACGCTTGTATTTGTCCATTGTATAATCTTGCCCTGATTGATCACCTTTTCATAGGATATTATTTCATTACGTACTGATCATCAGGGATATACTTATTTTCACATTGGGATAGGGCTGCTAGCAGGGTGGTGTATGACTGTGTTTTGTCCCTGCTTTTTATTTTTTGTGACATACATTGTTGTCCATGTTCATATTTTAATGATATATTAATAAAATTAGACTTTTTTATCATTCCATAGTGGTGTGTTATGCACTCCTTTTCTTGTTGTGTTATTTTGAAAGTAAGTGCTTCCTCAATGAATTGACAGTATATAGTGCTTTTATCTGTTTTGTCTAGCACTTCTCTAACTGCCTTGACACCTGCGCTATGTGGTATGCGAGTGTATAAACTTTCAACATCCAGTGACACCAGAGTGAACCCCTCTCGCCACTCAAAATCCTTGATGGCTCGGAGGAAGTCACTGGTGTCACTGAGATGTGTAGGAGCCCTGGATAATAGGGATTCCGTTACAGAACCTATGCCTGCCACAATGGGGCGGCCAGGCGGGGCTGTAAGGTATTTATGGACTTTCGGGACGAAGTACCAAGCAGGTTTATTAGGATGCTGCGGTATTAACTTTTCGAGCATGTCAGAGGGCAAAAAGTCTGCAGCTACATATTTAGACATCAATTCTTTTAATAATGACAAAATGCCGATCATGGGATCCTTCCCTAATTTCTCATAGCTAGCAGCACTAGATTGCCCCCCTTGTCAGCGGGTTTCACCACAACATCCTCCAAATCGCCGAGCCACTTCAAAGCAGCTTTTTCTTTAGCAGTAATATTCTCAAGCGTTGCTGGGTAAACTAAAGCTTTTATATCCCTCAAAACGCGCTTTTGGAAGATGTCGATGCTACTGTTGGCCGGCATAGGGGGTCAAAATGTGGACTTGATCCCACCTTTGAATCTTTCCCCTTCCACACTCGCATTCACTTTCTCCCGCAGGTCAGTATCAGTGAGTAGTTCTAAACAGCTTATTTCTTCTTCATTAAATGGGTCGGTAATATTAAACCCTAAATGAGCTGTATAGGCAGGTATCTCTCTCTGTTTAATGAATGACTTATTAGGTGGTGAATTTTTAAACATTTTTTTCAAGTGCAGCTTACGGACAGATTTATAAAGCTCAATCTCGAAGTCCTCAGGGTTAAATTGCTCTACCAGGCTGTATCCCAGTCCTAGATTGAGGGCTGAGATACAGTCCGGGGACAGTTCATAGTCCGTGAGGTTAATTATTGTGTTCCGATTGATTGGTATGTGACCCTTGCAAGGCACCGAGGCTCCTGCTTCCACGATACCTGTCTCCTCCTCCGGGTGGATTTTCTTTGCTCTCTTATTCCAACTTTTTCCCGCTCTTCGGGTCTTCTTTCTAAAGGGTCTTTTCCACCCATATGATTTCCTTGGCCCCCTTCTGAGGCACTTGAGTCGGAGTCTGTGGTCCAGAAGTCATTCCTCATTTTGCGTATTGGGCGTCTTTTCTGCTGCTTGCGTTTATTCCATTCGAACACTTTGCCATTATCGTAGTCACATTTATCCCTCAAAAATGTGTCCTTTCTTTAATTTTCACTTGTGTTAGGACAAATTTTTTATAAAAAAAATTCTCGAAGTTGAGGAATTTAGCTTCTGTTAGTCTCACTTTCACTTCCTGCTTCATTTTTTGCAGTTCCTCGTTTGCCACTGCATACTCAGCTTCATCTCTCTGAAGCACCAGCTGCAGGATCTGCATAGAGAAATCTGCATGTAAATCCTTCCATTTTGTAACGAACACTTCGTCCTCTTCATACTGCATAAGTTCCTTATAAATTCTCAGTTCTCTGGGAACTCTTTGACTCTCTTTGTACGATATGAGTGAGTTGACTGTCAAAAAAAGACGCACCTCCTTATCGGCCAGCTGTGCGGTTTTAAATTCCAGAGTTTTGATACTCATGGATTGTAGTGTGTCCTTATAGTTACAATCCATAAAAAACGCACCTGCTCCTTCTCTGCCCATATTCAGACAAAAATTAAGGGTTTAATATTACCAACCCATTTAATGAAGAAGAAATAAGCTGTTTAGAACTACTCATCATTGTGGCAGGCATAGGTTCTGTAACGGAATCCCTTTCCAAGTATGTACACTGGTTACTCAGACCCCTATTATCCAGGGCTCCTACACATCTCAGTGACAGTGTTGTTTTCAGCCATAGCAACATGCCCCTGCGCATTGGGATGTGCTGACTGACCCCCTTTTTCTTTGCAGTTTGTACTGGAGGTATGGCTGACACCTCAGTCGTGCACTCCTGACCAGCTCGTCTGCCCCATAGGCTGATTTTAATTAGTGTGAGTATATAGCTTAGCCTGCTCTCCCTCATTCACTGGAAGCCATTTGGCACCAGGAGTGGTATAGTGTGGACTCTCATTGCATTCTTTGGTGGCCATTTGGCACCAGGAGAGGTGTGGAGTGGGCTCGGCATGTATGTTGGTACCTGCATTCCTTGGATATAATGGAGGCCATTTTGGCACCAAAGATGATAGAAATTAAAGCAGGCCCAGCATGCATGTGGAACCTACACTCCCTGAATTGTATGGTAGCCGTCATGGCACATAACAGGTAGAATTTAGTGTTAGGAACCCGTCTTACAGAGATCGCCTTGACGTGCGGCAGACGGGCTCAAATAATTTTGTACAAAATAATTTGCCAAGCATCTCTAATTTATAAGTACAGCATTAGCAATTATTATGCAATTTTGAACTTTATTTGGTTTGCAGAGAGCTGTTGCATTGCATGTTTTGTTTTACAGTGTTGTTTTCAGCCATAGCAACGTGCCCCTGTGCATTGGGATGTGCTGACTGACCCCCTTTTTCTTTGCAGTGTAAAGTTTATACACTCGCATACCACATAGTGCAGGTGTCAAGGCAGTTAGAGAAGTGCTAGACAAAACAGATAAAAGCACTATATACTGTCAATTCATTGAGGAAGCACTTACTTTCATTCTCATCAACAATGTTTTTATGTTTGGGGAGCAGTGGTACAGGCAAAAGCTTGGAATAGCAATGGGTACACCTGTATCATGCATGTATGCTAATTTATTCCTAGCCATGTTTGAAGATAGGTACGTGTTTACAGTGGCTAACCCCTACTTACAGTATATACAGTTGTTTTTACGATATGTCAACAACATATTCATAATTTGGTTGGGCACTGAGATGCAATGTAGGGACTTCGTATCTTATTTAAATGACAGCAATAATATGAACATGAAACTCACCGTAAATTTTGGGGGTAATTCCCTTGAGTTTCTGGATGTTCATCTATTAGCTGGAGAAGATGGCTTACATACTAGGGGCCACCGTTAGTCTTCAGCTACGAACTCCCTACTGCACAACAGACGCTTTCATCCAGCTAGCATCAAGAGATCTGTACCCTATAGTCAATTTATACACTTGCGGAGAATTAATAATACAGAAGAAGGATACACTAGGCAATCAGAAGAACTTAAGAATAGACTACTTGATAGGGGATATAAGGAAAAAGATCTAGAAACAGCTAGAAGGAAAGCAGGTTTATTTACACAACAGGAATTGCTATATAGGAATAGAGACAGAGTCCGTGATGAAAAGGAGAGATTTGTATTCACCTTTAAATATAGCTCCGCAGCTGAGCTGATTAAACGTACCATTTATAATAACTGGGATATCTTGAAGAATGAGGAAGGCTTAGGAAGTATAATTGACAATAGACCACTGATAGCATTTAAAAAGTGTCACACCATAAAAGACAGAATAGTGAGAAGCAGGTTTCGGTGTAAGAACTGGGCAATCACAAATGTAGTAATTGCTCATTTTGCATTTATAATAGTCAAATGAAGTACCTTTCTGGGGGCGGGGGGGGGGGGGGGGGGGGGGGGGGGGGGTCTCACATAAAGTGATGCAATTTATCACCTGCAAAAGTAATTAAATTGTTTATTTGGTAAAAAGCCAATGTGGTGCCTTCTATATAGGGAAAACCATCCTCCCTCTTTTTGAAAGATTTATGGAGCACCTCAATTCCCTCAAGACCGGCAAAGGTAGCACTAGACTGATCAAACATGGCCACAATATGCATGGAGGAGATCCACGCTGTATTTCCTTTGCTGGGATAGAGCAGGTGCGGTATATATGTCCCGAGGCGGGAACAGGCACCAAGCACTCCTGCAAAGGGAATCTAAGTGGATAATGAAAGCTGAAGCTTTAGGTCCCCTGGGACTCAATGACAAAAAAGACTTGAGTGTGTTTGTTTAGAATTTACCTGTCCAATGTATGAGTTTTTATCTATGTTCATTTATATGTTGTGGTTCTTACCTATGGTTAGGACAAGAAATGCGTCCGTGTTGCCTAGGTAACCGGACGCGATGTCGTTACTTATTGCATGGAGTAGCGCAGTGAGATTAGTAGCCAGACGAGGCGCAAACTAGCGCAAAACGGCTGTCGCCGCTAACCTTTCCGTATACTTGGACACCTTATGCTCCTTCCCGAATACTGAGTTGGATGAATAAAGGATCTTTTTTTATCAGCACTGGTGAGTGCCGCCTCTTCTATTTTTCATCTTGAATTGTTACTATCTCTGAAGTTTGGGGCTGTGCACTACCATATGTGTTTAAAAGGGACAGGTGTTTGAGGACCCGGTGCACTTATCTTGGACACTCGGCATTGCCGCCTGCATTTACTTTTCTACTATTACCACATATGTATACATGTCCCTGGAGATCTTACCAAAACTTGGTCACTTCTTGACATGGAGACGCTTAAGATCCCTTCTTGGTTGCCAGCTGATACCACCATCACTATGCCATCACTACCGACGCAAGAACCCTGGCAGCCAACACCCAGGAACAGGCGACAGTGCCAGGGATAGAGGACGCCACAGGACTCACCAGATCCAACTTGAACAGTACCTTTTTTTCTTTTTTATGTGCTTGCAGCTACCCTATACTGATATAGCCCAAGGTGGGCTGTAGGCCGCTCAGTTCCCATCTTGCACCAGAACGACCACACAGTTCTTATATGTTACTTGTTGGGCCACAGCTCAGGATCTACAGATCTCTTACGGCCATCTCGTTAACATGGTTTACTCTATATACAATATATGCTCTAATATCTCATCTAAAAATGTTTTCTTTTATCCTTTACCCTGTTCTATGATATTTGCTGTTCCAGCTGTTAGTGCTGCTTGAAGGAACCAATGTCACTAATCTGTGGCGAGACAGTCCACACTACAAAATTGGTGCCCACAATCGGGTGGACAATGTGCAACTCCTTCCATCATTGGGGGAGTAGATTTACCAGCCCTAGAGGGAACCACCATATTAAGTAACTTGCCTGCTCCATGCTCACCCGATTGTCAGGCATTTGAATTGATTATGTTTGCCATGTTTTGTGGGTTTCTACGTGTTTTTCTATATCTCTTACTGTTATGTAAAATCTGTGTTTTATCGACTTTTTTTTTCTTTTTTTCAATATCTCATGTCTACTATCTAACGAAGCTGCAGATATACTGTTGTTCAGGACAGTAATTGTCTTTGCTTACACTTCCACCCGCCACTACTGCTACCCTTGCATTACTACCTTCTACAGCGTTTTTACATTTGTAGCAGGAGGTTCACGCCTCCTTTTTCCTCCTCTATTTTCCCCTTCTTCATACTCTTCATTTCTAACCCTTTTACCCTTTGTACTCGCTTCTTCTTTAGTACCTCATATTCTTACCACCCCTGCCTTCCCACCTTCCTCCACGAATGTATTGCACCATCACCACCTTTACCTGCAAGAGATTGGCTTAGAGTCTCCAACTGGCTCATCTGTGTTGTTTTTGCTGATCATTGATTGAGAAGAGGTAAGGAATTCGGTCAGCTGTTTGCTATTGTGCGTTTGCTAATGAGCCTAGCTCACTAAGGTGTTACATTTGTTGCTGGGGGAGGAGTTTGGGAAGGAGTGTGTGTATATATAGAGACAGACTCATTAGCTGGCCTAATTCATTAGCTGAAAGTACTAGCTTCAAGTACTACATTAAGTACTAGTAAAGAGATATTGCAGCAGACTGAAGAGATTCAAGAGATACTGCAAGAGATTGGCTTAGAGTCTCCAACTGGCTCATCTGTGTTGTTTTTGCTGATCATTGATTGAGAAGAGGTAAGGAATTCGGTCAGCTGTTTGCTATTGTGCGTTTGCTAATGAGCCTAGCTCACTAAGGTGTTACATTTGTTGCTGGGGGAGGAGTTTGGGAAGGAGTGTGTGTATATATAGAGACAGACTCATTAGCTGGCCTAATTCATTAGCTGAAAGTACTAGCTTCAAGTACTACATTAAGTACTAGTAAAGAGATATTGCAGCAGACTGAAGAGATTCAAGAGATACTGCAAGAGATTGGCTTAGAGTCTCCAACTGGCTCATCTGTGTTGTTTTTGCTGATCATTGATTGAGAAGAGGTAAGGAATTCGGTCAGCTGTTTGCTATTGTGCGTTTGCTAATGAGCCTAGCTCACTAAGGTGTTACATTTGTTGCTGGGGGAGGAGTTTGGGAAGGAGTGTGTGTATATATAGAGACAGACTCATTAGCTGGCCTAATTCATTAGCTGAAAGTACTAGCTTCAAGTACTACATTAAGTACTAGTAAAGAGATATTGCAGCAGACTGAAGAGATTCAAGAGATACTGCAAGAGATTGGCTTAGAGTCTCCAACTGGCTCATCTGTGTTGTTTTTGCTGATCATTGATTGAGAAGAGGTAAGGAATTCGGTCAGCTGTTTGCTATTGTGCGTTTGCTAATGAGCCTAGCTCACTAAGGTGTTACATTTGTTGCTGGGGGAGGAGTTTGGGAAGGAGTGTGTGTATATATAGAGACAGACTCATTAGCTGGCCTAATTCATTAGCTGAAAGTACTAGCTTCAAGTACTACATTAAGTACTGGTAAAGAGATATTGCAGCAGACTGAAGAGATTCAAGAGATACTGCAAGAGATTGGCTTAGAGTCTCCAACTGGCTCATCTGTGTTATTTTTGCTGATCATTGATTGAGAAGAGGTAAGGAATTCGGTCAGCTGTTTGCTATTGTGCGTTTGCTAATGAGCCTAGCTCACTAAGGTGTTACATTTGTTGCTGGGGGAGGAGTTTGGGAAGGAGTGTGTGTATATATAGAGACAGACTCATTAGCTGGCCTAATTCATTAGCTGAAAGTACTAGCTTCAAGTACTACATTAAGTACTAGTAAAGAGATATTGCAGGAGATAGTCAGGAGGTAGGCTGGAAGGTGGAAACAATACAAAAAAAAAAAAGGTAAGATTTGTTTGATTTAAAGTTACAAATTTATTTTTTTATTTTTTTCTCCTCTTTAAAATGGCAGACTTGGTTCAGTGCAGGAATTGTTGTGCATTTATTTCATGTTCCACTCTTTGGAGATTCGGATGCTGTCAGATCTGTAGACAGTTCTCCTTACTGCAGCAGGAAATTGCATTTTTGAAAGCTGAAATATTTAAATTATCTGTTAAACAAACTCCAGCTAGGACTGCTGCAATGCCGCTGCCACAGAGGACCCCCAGAAATGGCAGATGGGTTAATGTAGGTTCTGGAAGTCTTAGAGTGGTGGATAGAAGACATGTCCCACAGTCGGTGGTTCTCCATAATTCAATTGCAGCACTCTCAGAATGTAAGGACAACATGGATATGGACTCAAGCACAGAGGGTGAGAAACCATCGACTCCTATGTCTAATGTATGCAACAAAAAAGATAAAGTGAAGTCTCAAAGGATGCAGCTGTTGCTGGGTGATTCAATCATAAGAAGTGTGGAGCTTAAAGAAAATGGTTTTGTGAGATGTCTCCCTGGGGCTACTGCTAGAAGAGATAGAAGACGTATTATTAATATTGTTAAGCAAGCAAAGCAGGAAGGGGACGTGGATGTTCTTGTCCATCTAGGGACAAATGACCTGGCTTGCAATGAAGTGTCAGAGGTGAAAAAATCTTTTATCACACTTGGTAATGACGTACAGGATTTTGCATCCACCATTTCATTTTCTGAAGTTCTGCCTGTGCATAATGTTCAGAATGATAGGCAGAGGCGCATAAAGGAGTTCAACATATGGCTTGGTAAATGGTGTCAAGAGCAAGGATTTGGCTTTGTTTCTCATGATAGCTCTACTTGGAATAGAAAGGAACTGTACAAAAAAGATGGTTTGCATCTTTCTCTCAAAGGAACAAATGTACTTAGTGAACAACTCCAAGAATTTGCGAAAGAGTATTTAAACTAGGAAGGGGGGGCAAAAGAGTGAAAATAAAAGAGTCCAATTGCCCCCCGAAACAATGCCAGAACAGGCCAGAAGCACTGAGGTTAAGAAATGATAAGCTCAGAGTCCTGTCTACAAATGCTCGCAGTTTAGGTAAAAAAATCAATGAACTTGGGTCAATAATGGCATCTGAGAATGTAGATTTAGTGGCTGTTACGGAGACATGGTTTAATGAAAGAAATGACTGGGACATAACCATACCAGGGTACTCTTTATACAGAAGAGACAGAGAAGGCAAGAAAGGAGGAGGAGTGGCCCTGTATGTGAAAGATAGCATTAAATCTAACCTAATACAAGTTGGTGAGGCCAACATAGAGTCAGTTTGGGTTACGTTGCAGTTTGCTAACCATGCAGTAACTCGTGTAGGTGTGATATATAGACCACCTGGTCAAGTTAAAGAACTAGATGATCTACTAGTTGAAGAAATAGCTAAAATGACAATGAAAGGAGAAGTTATCATTATGGGAGATTTCAATCTTCCAGATATAAACTGGAAAACCAAAATAGCAAGTTCTACCAGGAGTACAGATATTCTAAATTCCCTACTGGGGTTATCTCTACAACAAGTGGTTGAGGAGCCAACCCGGAGGGAGGCCATTTTGGATTTGGTATTCACAAACGGGGATTCGGTATATGATGTCATTGTAGGCGAAACCTTGGGATCTAGTGATCACCAGTCAGTGTGGTTTAATATAAGAACTGTGAAAGAGTCCCACCACACAAAAACAAAAGTTTTAGATTTTAGAAAAACAGACTTTTCAAAAATGAAATTAGTCATAAATGAGTCCTTATCAGACTGGAACGGATTACATGGAGTCCAGGAGAAATGGGACTACTTAAAAGGTGCATTATTGAAGGCAACAGAAAATTGCATTAGACTCGTCAGTAAAAGCAAAAAAAGGAGGAGACCAATGTGGTACTCAGCAGAAGTGGCCCAAATCATTAAAAATAAAAAGCTAGCATTTTGTAATTATAAAAAAACCCAGAGCAATGAAGATAAGGAAATCTACAAGATTAGGCAGAGAGAGGCCAAGCAAGTTATAAGAACTTCTAAATAGTGATGCCGCGAACATAAAATTTTCAGTTCGCGAACAGCGAACGAGAACTTCCGCAAATGTTCGCGAACTGGCGAACCGGGCGAACCGCCATAGACTTCAATAGACAGGCGAATTTTAAAACCCACAGGGACTCTTTCTGGCCACAATAGTGATGAGAAAGTTGTTTCAAGGGGTCTAACACCTGGACTGTGGCATGCCGGAGGGGGATCTATGGCAAAACTCCCATGGAAAATTACGTAGTGGACGCAGAGTCGGGTTTTAATCCATAAAGGGCATAAATCAACTAACATTCCTAAATTGTTTGGAATAACGTGCTTTAAAACATCCAGTGTGTGTATACGATCAGGTATGATGTTGTATCGATCAGGTAGTGTAAGGGTTACGCCCGCATCACAGACATTGACAGACCAAACTCCCCTTTTAATGCACCGCAAACAGTTCATTTGCACAACCGCAAACTCCCCATTTGCACAAGGTTGGATACCAAGCTAGCCACGTCCCGGTGATGTCATTGAAGGTTTCTTCCTCCACCCAGCCACGTACAACACCAAGGGTCCCCGAAAGGTCAATTGAATTGATTTTTCGAACGGGGAGATGGTTAAAAAAACGCTGGCTCCCTCCCCTTTGTTTTTATCCACGGTGACTGCGTCTGCGCCGTGCAATTTACTGTCACACCCGATATGAGTGGTATTTTCTGTAGTACTATTCTCATCAGTTTAATCCCTCTAACGTCCCCAATCTGGGTGCCATTTATTGAATAGATTTTTCGAACGGGGAGATGGTATCAGTGGTTGGCACTGGCAGTGGGCACACTACAGTCAGTAGAAGCGGGCCTGACACACACTGGCAGCAGGCAAGCAACTGAAATTACACTAAAGTGTAAAAATTAAATGCCTTATTTATCGGCAAGCTACTGTGCCACCCGGTATGAGTGGTTGGCACTGGCAGTGGGCACACTACAGTCAGTGGAAGAGGGCCTGACACACACTGGCAGCAGGCAAGCAACTGAATTTAGACTACTGTCTAAAAATTAAATGCCTTATTTATCGGCAAGCTACTGTGCCACCCGGTATCAGTGGTTGGCACTGGCAGTGGGCACACTACAGTCAGTGGAAGCGGGCCTGACACACACTGGCAGCAGGCAAGCAACTGAATTTAGACTACTGTCTAAAAATTAAATGCCTTATTTATCGGCAAGCTACTGTGCCACCCGGTATCAGTGGTTGGCACTGGCAGTGGGCACACTACAGTCAGTTGAAGTCGGCCTGACACACACTAGCAGCAGGCAAGCAGCTGAAATTACACTAAAGTGTAAAAATTAAATGCCTTTTTTATGCAAAGTCCTGTGCCAGCCGGTATGAGTGGTGGGCACTGGCAGTGGGCACACTACAGTCAGTGGAAGTCAGCCTGACACACACTGGCAGGCAACTAACCTTAGATTAAAGTGTAAAAATTAAGTGCCTTTTTTTAAGCAAAGTCCTGTGCCACACGGAATGACAGGGGTGAGCACTGGCAGTGGGCACACTACAGTCTGTGGGCCTGCAGCTCCTCACACACAGGCAGGCCAGGCAACTGCAATATGTATATAAAGGAAAAAAAAAAAAGCAGACTAATGTTGCAGCCCTAAAAAGGGCTTTTTGGGGTGCTGTCAGGACGCTGTCCTTACAGCAGAGATCAGATGAGTCTTTCAGGACTGGAGTGGACACTGAATTCACTAGCCTAGCTATCGATTTCCCAATTAAATCAGCAGCAGTTACAGTCTCCCTCCTCTCACTAAGACTGCAGCTTCAGAATGAATCTAAAATGGATGCTGTGCAGGAGGTGGGAGGGTCTGGGAGGGAGGGTATGCTGCTGATTGGCTGGAATGTGTCTGCTGACTGTGAGGTACAGGGTCAAAGTTTGCTCAATGATGATGTATAGGGGGCGGACCGAACATCGCATGTGTTCGCCCGGCAGAGGCGAACGCGAACAAGCTATGTTCGCCGGGAACTGTTCGCCGTCGGATAGTTCGGGCCATCTCTACTTCTAAAGCGCAGGCAGAAGAAAAACTAGCTCAGTCTATGAAAAAAGGGGATAAGACATTCTTCAGATATATAAATGAAAAAAGGAAATTAAAACAAGGAATAACTAAATTAAAAACAAAGGACGGAAGGTATGTAGAAGAGAATAAAGGGCTAGCCGACTGCCTTAATGAATACTTCTGTTCAGTTTTTACAAAAGAAAAAGGAGAAGGACCTCCACTAGAAAGAATGACTATTAAATCGTTTGATGCATGTATCTTTACAGAGGAAGATGTTCTAAGTTTGCTGTCTAAGGTGAAGACAGATAAGTCACAGGGGCCTGATGAGATACACCCAAAATTATTAAAAGAGCTTAGTGGTGAGCTGGCAAAACCGTTAACAGATTTATTTAACCAATCATTAGTAACAGGAGTCGTCCCGGAAGATTGGAAATTGGCAAATGTCGTGCCCATTCACAAGAAAGGTAGTAGGGAGGAATCGAGCAACTATAGACCAGTGAGTCTGACATCAATAGTAGGCAAATTAATGGAAACCCTATTAAAGGATAGGATTGTGGAACATCTAAAATCCCATGGATTGCAAGATGAAAAACAACATGGGTTTACTTCAGGGAGATCATGTCAAACAAATCTTATAGATTTTTTTGACTGGGTGAATAAAATAATAGACGGTGGAGGTGCAGTAGACATCGCATATCTAGATTTTAGTAAGGCTTTTGACACTGTCCCACATAGAAGACTTATCAATAAACTGCAGTCATTGAGCATGGACTCCCATATTGTTGAGTGGATTAGGCAGTGGCTGAGTGACAGACAACAGAGGGTTGTAGTCAATGGAGAACATTCAAAACAAGGTAATGTTACCAGTGGGGTTCCACAGGGATCTGTACTGGGACCGATTTTGTTTAATATCTTCATAAGTGATATTGCAAAAGGCCTCGCTGGTAAGGTTTGTCTTTTTGCTGATGACACAAAGATATGTAACAGGGTTGATGTTCCTGGAGGGAAACGCCAAATGGAAAAGGATTTAGGAAAACTAGAAGAATGGTCAGAACTCTGGAAACTGAAATTTAATGTGGATAAGTGCAAGATAATGCACCTGGGGCGTAAAAACCCAAGGGCAGAATATAGAATATTTGACACAGTCCTGACCTCAGTATCTGAGGAAAGGGATTTAGGAGTAATTATTTCAGAAGACTTAAAGGTGGGAAGACAATGTAATAGAGCAGCACGAAATGCCAGCAGAATGCTTGGATGTATAGGGAGAGGTATAAGCAGTAGAAAGAGTGAAGTGCTTATGCCGCTGTACAGAACACCGGTGAGACCTCACTTGGAGTATTGTGCGCAGTACTGGAGGCCATATCTCCAGAAGGATATAGATACTCTAGAGAGAGTTCAGATAAGAGCTACTAAACTAGTACATGGATTGCAGGATAAAACTTACCAGGAAAGGTTAAAGGACCTTAATATGTATAGCTTGGAAGAAAGAAGAGACAGAGGGGATATGATAGAAACTTTTAAATACATAAAGGGAATCAACTCGGTAAAGGAAGAGAGCATATTTAAAAGAAGAAAAACTACCACAAGAGGACACAGTTTTAAATTAGAGGGGCAAAGGTTTAAAAGTAATATAAGGAAGTATTACTTTACTGAGAGAGTAGTGGATGCATGGAATAGCCTTCCTGCAGAAGTGGTAGCTGCAAATACAGTGAAGGGGTTTAAGCATGCATGGGATAGGCATAAGGCCATCCTTCATATAAGATAGGGCCGGGGGCTATCCATAGTATTCAGTATATTGGGCAGACTAGATGGGCCAAATGGTTCTTATCTGCCGACACATTCTATGTTTCTATGTTTCTATGTTTAACACTAAAGGCCTCAACTCACCTAAAAAGAGAAGCCACATTTTCCTCTTATGTCGTAAGAATAAAACCAGTATTCTCTTTCTGCAGGAGATCCATTTTAAATCAAACCGCATCCCCAAACTACCTAGCTTGCCTTTTTTGCAATGGTTCCTGTGAGAGATAGGCTTTATATCTCTATATATATAATGTGAAAATTCTGTAGTACACATTTTTGTCTTCTAGATGGCCGCAAACCAGATGTATGAGCCATGTGTGCATTCTTTTGTCTTAAGGTCAATAAGGGAGGGGGAAGGGGGGATTAGGTTGCAGTTTTCAAATCTACCTATGATCTCAGAGTTGAAGTTGCTGAAACCACTCCTATCAAGTTAAGGAGCTAATAGTCTCTTCTTAAAGAACACCCTTTTGTGATGTCATGTCTGGTATTTAGGTGAATGTAGCTTGAATAAAGTTCTCTCTCTTGTTCTGGCTCAGGTGGATGAGGAAGTGCTTTTCCATGAAACCAACTGTGTGTCTGATCTCATTATGAAAGTAGTATGGCGCATACATACTTGTACTTCAAATTGATTTGGCACCACACAAAAGAAGATGAGAATCGCATGAATTGCAATGACAAATTTGGTGTCCCTGGGTGGGAAGACAGCTTGCGTAATTTCCGATTCAAACGCCAAACCATCAGACGAGGTCACAAGCTGCAGCAAGGTAAGAAGCTTTATTCTTACAGAACCTTCTCTGACCCTTTTGCGCAAGTAGATTCTCAAGAGTTGATTTGGTGTTATCACTATAGAAGGGTTCAAATTATAGCTGATCTGTCCTTTAGAACGAAAGAAACCATTTGAATATTCCTTCTTTGTGTCGCTTTTCATGCTGTATTAATGTGCTTAGCAGAACGGAAGTTGTTAGACAGCTGAGTCGGATATCCGTGACATAGAATTGGATCCCAGCCAAGCTCTGACGAGAGGCTTGAGGATAGGATTAACACCAATTTGATTGGAAGTTATTGAGATTGTATTCCCTGATCGTAAGAATCTAGATTATGTAATAATTGAGTTCCCCTAATCTGAAGAATCTAGATAAAATAGTTTTGAGTTCCCCCAATTAGATGAATTTTTTAAAAGTTTTTTTGTGGTTTTCCCAATTAGGCCGTATCTAGGTTAAAATTTGTGTGGTTTGCCTGTTTAGGAAGAATCTAGGTTAAAGGTTTTGGTGGGTCCCCATTCAGGAAGAAGCTAGGAAAATGGGAAATTTGAATGTTACAGGATATAGTGAGGAGATGTTAACAGCAGCTCAGCAAATGCAAGAAAGAGGAAATGTTTCAGTTAAAAAGATGAAAGGATTTTGTCATACTTTGTAGCAGAGATATCCGGTATTATCCAGAAATACGTAGCATTGTGTAAGAATTCCCCCTAGGGGCTGCATATTGAAACTAAAGTATCCGTTATTAAGTTAAAATTGTTCGTGTGTGCAATTGGTATGCCAGAAACCAGTAGACTAAATGAAGGATTGTGGAAAGTGTATTGAAGGAAAAAAGAAGTTGGTTGAAGGATAATAGGCTGGTGCAAGCTGAATTATGGTGGAAATTTCTATGAAAGTGACTGATAGAAAGTTGAAGGAAGTTGAGAAAGATGGTCAGTGCAAGATGGAGGATTTTGAATCCCATAGAAACAAAAAATAAATAAAAATAAAAGAAACCATGTGGCATCCCATCCCCCTTTCTCAAAGCCATGTGGCATCCCATTCCCCTTTCTCAAAATCTGCTGTCCATAGTAAATTTTCCTGTTTTCTTCCCCCTCTGGAATGTGCTCCTTTCCAACAGGAACACCTCCCACCGTGCTTTCTGCTCCTTCTATCCCTTCCTTTCCATCCCCCTATTGTGCTCTAGGGAGATAGGGTTGAGCAAGTTCGGGTTCGTACCGAACTTTAGGATTTTCGGACCCCGGACCCGAACCCGAAAATTTCAGTAAAAGTTCGGGTTCGGTATTCTGCAAATTCTTGGCACTTTTTGAAAGGCTGCAGAGCAGCCAATCAACAAGCGTTTAACTCTGTGCCCTTAGAAGCCATCACAGCCATGCCTACTAATGGCCTGGCTGTGATTGGCCAGTGCAACATGTGACCCAGCCTCTTTATAAGCTGGAGTCACGTAGCGCTGCACGTCACTCTGCTGTTACTAGTGTAGGGAGAGGATGCTGCTGCTGTGAGGGAGAGAATAGGAAAGAAACTTTAATCAGAACTGCAATTGAACTCAGCGATCTACATAGATTTAGTTATGTGGGTGCAGTGCACAATCTTTTTACCCTGCCCTGAGCCCAGTGACAGAGCAAAATAACTTTTATCCATCTGTTAGTTAGGTGGGCGGCGGCGGCCATTTTATGCAAGCTCAGTGCACCCTTTTTGGGCAAAATACTTAATATTTGCTGCATCTGTGATTGTTAAAAACAAGCTTGAAATACTTCAATAATTTTCTGGCTTTGAAAAAACCCCATTTAGGGCAATATACTTAGTTTGCGGCCTTGTCTGCATCTGTACGTGTGAAATTCAAGCGTTATATACTGCTGTCATATTCTGGTATTAAAAAAACACACATTTAGGGCAAAAATCTTAATTTTGCAGCCTTGTCTGCATCTGTACGCGTGAGATACACGCTTTAGATACTGCTCTGCTATTCTGGTATTAAAAAAAACACCCATTTTGGGCAAAAATCTTAATTTGTGGCCTTGTCTGCATCTGTACGTGTGAGATACATGCTTTAGATACTGTTGTTCTATTCTGCTATTAAAAAAAACACCCAATTAGGGCAAAAAACTTAATTTTGCAACCTTTGCTGCATATGTCATTGTGAGATACACCCTTTAGATACTTTTGTTCTATTCTGCTATTAAAAAAACACCCATTTAGGGCAAAAAACTTAATTTTGCAGCCTTTGCAGCATCTGTCATTGTGAGATACACCCTTTATATACTGCTGTGCTATTCTGGTATTAAATAAACACCCATTTTGGGCAAAAATCTTATTTTGTGGCCTTGTCTGCATCTGTAAGTGTGAGATACACGCTTTACATACTGCTGTGCTATTCTGCTATTAAAAAAAACACCCCTTTAGGGCAAAAAACTAAATTTTGCAGCCTTTGCTGCATCTGTCATTGTGAGATACACACGTTAGATACTGTTGTTCTATTCTGTTATAAAAAAAACACCCATTTTGTGCAAGATCCTAAATTTGAGAAATATGAGGAGAGCGTCAAATAAGTGACATGGCCCCGGTCGTGGTGCTGCTGGTGGAGCTCCTGTTGCAGGCAGAGGACGTGGTCGATCTGTGCCAGCTACACGCACAAGTGATACACCTTCCTCAGGTGTGAGTAGGCGACAGAACCTTCAGCAGTATTTGGTCGGGCCTAATGTGGCTCTATGAATGGTGAGGCCAGAACAAGTACAGGCGATAGTAGATTGGGTTGCTGACAGTGCCTCCAGTTCCTTCACATTGTCTCCCACCCAGTCTCCTGTTAAAAGATCAGAGTTGGCACCTGCAGCTGATGTCCATCAGTCTTTCACCTCACCCCCTTGCAAATCAGCCAAGCATTCTGAGCCCCAAGTCATGCAGCAGTCTCTTCTGCTTTTTGATGACTCTGTTAGCAGGGTTTCCCAGGGCCATCCACCTAGCCCTGCCCCAGAAGTGGAAGAGATTGAGTGCACCGATGCCCAACCACTTATGTTTCAAGATGAGTACATGGGAGGACCATCGCAGCACGTCTCGGATGATGCCGAAACACAAGTGTTAACTGCTGGGGCTTTCGAAAGTGTGCAGACCGACAAGGAGGGCAGGGGTGAAGACTGGGTGGACGATGATGTGGAGTACGATAAGGTCCTCGACCCCACATGGAATCAAGGTCATGCGAGTGACCTGTGTAGTTCGGAGGAAGAGGCGGTGGTCGCACAAAGCCACCAGCAAAGCAGAAGAGGGAGAAGGGTGCAAAAGCGGAGTGGCCATCCCCTAGACAGTACGCCTGCTACTGCCCACTGCAGCAAGGGACCGAGCACACCAAAGCCAGCTCCAAGGAGTTCCCTGGCATGGCAATTCTTAAGACAATGTGCTGACGACAAGACACGAGTGGTTTGCACGCTGTGCAATCAGAGCCTGAAGCAAGGCATAAACATTCTCAACCTGAGCACAACCTGCATGACCAGGCATCTAAGTGCAAAGCACGAGCTGCAGTGGAGTAGACACCTCAAAAACCAAGAAAGGTCTCTGGCTCCTCCTGCTTCCTCTTCTGCTGCAGTCTCGGCCTCTTCATCCACCTCTGGAGTGACAGTGCCACCTGCCACCCAGCAAACAGAGGATCTGCCAGCAACACCAGCACCTGGGTCACCAAGCATCTCCACCATCTCCCAAACACTGGAGAGGAAGAGGAAGTTCCCCCCTAACCACCCGCGATCCCTGGCCCTGAATGCCAGCAGTTCAAATTTACTGGCCTTTGAAATGCTGTCATTCCATCTGGTGGAGACGGAGAGCTTTAAAAGCCTTATGGCGGTGGCTGTCCCACAGTACGTCGTGCTCAGCCGCCACTACTTTTCCAGTTGTGCCATCCCTTCCCTGCACAACCAAGTGGGGGACAAAATCAGGTGTGCACTGCGCAACTCCATCTGTGGCAAGGTGCACCTCACTACGGATACGTGGACCAGTAAGCACAGTCAGGGACGTTATATCTCCCTAACAGAACACTGGTAAATGCAGTGGTGGCTGGGCCTGAGGCGGATAGCAGTTTGGCGCATGTCCTTCCACCACCGAGGATTGCAGGGCGCTTCAGTTTGCTTCCTGTTGCTTCCTCCTCCTACTCCGCTTCCTCATCCTCTACCGGCTCCTCATCCGGTCAGCGTAACACCAACTTCAGCACAGCCAGGGGTAAACGACAGCAGGCAGTTTTAAAACTTATCTGTTTGGGGGACAAACCCCACACCATGCAGGAGCTGTGGACGGGCCTTGAACAACAGACCGATGAGTGGTTGGTGCCAGTGAGCCTCAAGCCCGGCCTGGTGGTGTGCGATAATGGGCGAAATCTTGTAGCAGCTCTGGGACTAGCCGGTTGGATACACATCCCTTGCCTGGCGCATGTGCTGAATTTTGTGGTGCAGAGATTCCTTAAAAATTAACCAGATATGTCAGAGCTGCTGCTTAAAGTGTGGGCCGTCTGTGCTTTTGGCGTTCTCACTCTGCTGCTGCTCAGCTGCTCACCTTTCAGCGGTGCAGCCTAACTTGGCCTTCCCGCTCACCGCCTCATATGCGACATGCCCACAAGGTGGAACTCCACCTTGCACATGCTGTCCAGACTGTGCGAGCAGCAGCAGGCGATAGTGGAGTTTCAGCTGCAGCAAAAAACGGGTGAGTCGCTCTGCGGAACAGCACCACTTCACCACTAATGACTGGGCCTCCATGCGAGACCTGTGTTCCTTATTGCGCTGTTTCGAGTACTCCACCAACATGGCCAGTGCCGATTACGCCGTTCTCAGCGTTGCTATCCCACTTCTATGCCTCCTTGAAAAAACGCTGCTGGCGATGATGGAAGAGGATGTGGCACAGGAGGACGGGGAGGAAGAGGGATCATTTCATAGGGTTTCCGGCCAGTCATTCACGAGTGGCTCCGAGGGTGGGTTCCTGCACCCACAAACACCAGGTACACAATTATCCAGCCAGGGCACAGTTCTGGAGGATGAGGAGGTGGAGAATGAGGAGGAGATGGAGGAGGAGGAACCATGTTCACAGCAAGGTGGCACCCAGACCAGCTCATGGCCATTACTGGTGCGTGGCTGGGTGGATACAGAGGACAAAGACGATACACCTCCCACAAAGGACAGCTTTTCATTGCCTCTGGGCAGCCTGGCACACATGAGCGATTACATGCTGTATTGTCTCCGGAACGACCACAGAGTTGCCCGCATTCTAACCTGTGCTGATTACTTGGTGGCCACGCTGCTGAAATTCAGCAATTTTTGGGTGTGATATACCACTGCTATACCTAGTAGACAGGTAAAAAAAAATCACTAATTTGTCTGTTACATTTTCATGTGACATTCCACATTTTTGGCCGTGATAGACGCCTGCTCTATCTAGTAGACAGGTTAATACATTTCACAAATTTTTCTGTTACATTCTTTTTTATTTTTTATTTTTATTTAACTTTCTTTATTAAGATTCCAATATTAACAGTCAACTTTATACAAACATATCCATATTAACATCTTTTTCAACCTAAATACCCCACCAAATCCCTCCCCCTCCCCCCCTACGATGCGTCCTCCCTTCACCACCACCCCTCCGTAACCTGACCGAGGGGAGATGGGGAAGGATGGAAAAAACGGAGGAGGCTCTAAGGATTCCACTTTCCCCAGATTCTAAACCATTTTATCTCGGTGTTTCTTTGCTTATACAAAATATATTCATATCTCTTATTGGTATTTACTAGATTTAGCCATGTATTCATACTGGGAACATCTCGCGAAAACCAAGAACGTGCTATCATAAGTCTTGCCAAGAACATTATCTTGAACATAAGATTTTTTTTATATTGCTGACAGCCCACCTTGGCAAGATCACCCAGTACCCGAAATTTAGCAGTAAAAGGAATCCGCACATTCAATTTTCCCCCTATATAATTATGAATAGTCCCCCAATATTGTTTCAGCTCTGCACAGGACCAAAACATATGCAAATAATCTGCATCAGGAACCTCACACCTATTATACCACATCTATTAAGCCAAAGAGGTGTGACATAAAGTCTATGTAGAATATTAAACTGTACCAACACGTGATTAAAATTATGTGAAACCAACTCTAAATCCTGAGCTAGATTCTCCTGATCATCCGAGTGAATCACTGAACATTCATTTTGCCAAGCCCTCTGTCCAGAGGAGCAAATATCTCCAAATCGTGCTATAACTTTTTATAGAGTTGAGAAATCTTCATCCTTTGCCCCAAATTCCCAATCAAATCGTTAAATTGTGTAGAAGTGTGTATTTCAAGCCTAATTTTTTTTTTATACTTAAAAGTGCCGATCTTAACTGTAAATACCGAAACCATAAGGCCTCTTTCACACGAGTGTCATGTTTTTTGCCCGGATGCGTTGAGGGTGCGCTCAGGGAAAATCGTGCGATTTTGCTTGCAAGTGCTTCAGTTTTGTATACGATTGTGTCGCGTTGTTGCGTTTTTCATGCGCGTGTGACATGCGGATGTCATGCGTTTTTCACGCGCGTGAAACAAACCTGAACTATTCTCTTTATTCACCTTTTTAATACCAACAGATATATAAACCCCCAGCATACATTATTTTAATGAAATGTCCTAATTTTTTTTTTAATTGCTTGTGTTGTTTTTTTTTTTATGCTCAATATGTAATGTTTTTATACATGTATGTGAAATATGCAAAAATACTTCATTACTATGAGTGTAAAATGTAAGCAATATTAAAAGCATGTCAGTATAAAAATCATAATGTATAAAGTTGTACTTGGCCTCATTAAAAAGTATGATGTCATGTGTCATGCGCCAAAACTCCATCTATATTGTCTATACCAGTGATGGAGAAGTTTATGGCATATTGGTACACCATTGACTTTTGCCAGGGTGCGGGTGACCATCTAGAGGGCTATGAGTGGTGCTTCTGGCACCCGTGTCATAGGTTCTCCACCACTGGTCTATACTATCTTGTGCCTATGTACCTAAAATTTAATATAATTTGTATATGAAGATATGTTTTATCAAATCTGAAATGTGCAATCAATGTTAATGTTATTTGGTTTGCATCTATTTTTTTTTGTGTAAATGATTTAAAAATATTTTTTAGATAGTTACGTGTATGTAGTTTATATTAATTATTAGTAAAATAGTACAATTATTAAAGTGTTATATGTGTGTGTGATACCTAAATTTTAATATTTAATGTGTTTAATAAAGAGAGAAAACAATAAATTTGGTGAAAATAAAACTCTGTTTATTTTAACAACAGTTATTTGTTTTTGGTTGCATATTGTAAACATTAAACATTTTAAAACGTAAAAGAGATAAACAATCAAGTCTTTACAAATTGAGAAATCGGCTAGGTGAAAAAGGGGGAGGCAGAAATTGTTGCCCATGGTAGGTTGGTTGGACAAGTGCTCCAGATAGCTGAGAGGGGCCAGCTACTGTGGATGATGGCCCAGGCTGCCCATATGAGCGATTTAGGGGCCCATGATTGTGCCTATTTTGTGTCATTTGTTGGGGCACCTGTGGACCCTGAATGTGGCGGGGACCAGACATGTAGACATTGCTGCGCCAACTTTCTAGCGCAGCAAAAAAGTCCCAAGGCTCATTTGGTGGGGTGGCAGCCTCCAGAACTATCCCAAGAGCAGATTGGGTTCTAAATATACGTTCTGGAGGCAGACTCCGCAAGAAAGGGGCTAGGCTTCTAACATAAAGATCAAAATGATCTTCCGGGGATGTGTAACTGCCTCAGCAGGACGCAGTGTTCTGCAGCGGCGGCCACGTAATGGCAAACTTGGGGGGGGGGCACAGCGGAGTCTGGGGGTTGAGAGCTGGTGGAGGTGGTCAGCCCTTCACCACTTTGTTCAGGACCTTCACATGCCGGAGGCTCCTCATTGCATGTCCTGGAGTCTTCAGCATTACTGTGTTCAGGCTCCTCCTCAAGGTTGGCCTCCGTTCGTTAACAAAAAAAAAAAAGGCAATTAATATATGACCATACCAATATGTACCCAAATAAAAATTATAATATTACTAGCATCAGCTAATTACTTTGCCAAAATAACACTGGTTTAAACAGGACCGATCAACACTCGGAACATGTGTTCTTTCAGTACTTCATGTATTACCCATTTAGTAGCATATCTGGAAATTCTATTGTGAAATGCTCAATGTTGTGCCACTCCTTTAAAATGTGAAAAATAGAAGTTATGAATGAATTGCTATTATCATTGGGGTTGTGTACATGCACACCTAAACATGGCAGCACTGATTGGATAGAATGAGTGTGTGCAGATACGCCACCACTACTTGCTAATACCCCTCTGTACCCTTTAATAATTATTGAAGTGTAAAGTAGCCATTTAAAGGGGTTCTGCTGTTATTTCAAACTGATTATCTATCCTTTGTATAGGTCATCACCATCTGATCTGCGGGGGTCCAACACCCAGGACCACCTCCGATCAGATGCTAAGGATCTATACAAAAGATAGATCATCATTTTAAAAAAACTGCAGAAACCATTTATTTATAACTTCTAGAAGGAATAATAAAGCAAGGACACTACATAAAGAGATATAAGAATATATGCTCAAGAATTTTGATGACATGGGGAACACAAAAAGCTAATTTAAACGCCAGGTCAGGAGTACTGACTGGTCATGTTTAATGAAGCAACATATTACATATGTGGTCATGCAGCTACATTATGGAACTTAGAAGTGCTATAGATGGCCTTTGCAAATAATCCAATTCCACTTGCAATATTTTCGGATTGCTTGATAGGGCCAACTATGACATTTCTAATTCACACATTGGTAGAAATTACATTACCCACATAGTACACATACAGTGTGTACTGATAAACAGGTTGTCATCATTGGTTATAATTTACTTACGGACACTGCTCTATTAATGGCCACAGGAACATCATGTGGTCCTTATACCGGTATGGCCTTTTCCTCGAAGTGCCGGAGCCACTGCATCCTTGCAGAATTCCCTTACGGAATTGGTCCCGGCAGCTCCTCCAGCGACTCTTTACTTCAGAAACTTGTAATAAAAATGGAAATAAAATAAAAATTACCACAAAATAACAAATTGCAGAGGATACCATGCCATGTGCTATGCTAAAAGGGAGGACAGATATAATCACACATGTATACATTGTCCAGTTTTTACTTACCAAGCCTCTCCCGTCTGTGGGCATTCCTACTGTCCCAAACTGTGGAAAACATTTATTTTGCAATTTCTGTCCAAGCTTCTTCTTTCTTGAAACGGTCAAGGTATTCGTCACACCTACTATCCCAAATACATGGCCACTCCTTCACCATGCTGATTAATTTGGGGACATCCATATCTTTTGGGACCTTTGGCATCTTTACTTTGGCTCCGCAAGAGAAGTCTCACAAGTAAATACCTCTCCCCTGCAGTGCCTGCAGACTGACACCTTTGAAGTTCACTTCCTGTCTTTCAAATCCATTCCCTGTTGCTAAGTTACTTGCGTGTACAACACAACGCAACGCAACAATCTGGATGCAATGCGTTTTTCACTGAAGCCCCATTCACTTCTATGGGGCCTGCGTTGCGTGCAAAACGCACAAAGAGGAGCATGCTGCGATTTTCACGCAACGCGTGAAAATCACCGCTCATGTGCACAGCCCCATAGAAATGAATGGGTCAGGATTCAGTGCGGGTGCAATGCGTTCACCTCCCGCATCGCACCCGCGCGGAAATCTCGCCCGTGTGAAAGGGGCCTTATAGTTTCTGTGACTTTTCTCTTTATTGATAATTCGTTGAAAGAAATATCATCTCCATTATCTTCTACCTGTGTCACATACAAAATATAACTTTTTTGCCAATACGGGTCCCTACCTAATTCAACTAAGGTTTGTAAGTGCTGATTATACCACAAAGGAGTACATCCCATTGAGCCCCTCACTCCACACCAAAGTCTAATAGAGTACCATGACTTCATAAAAAGATTCCTGGCAAATCTAAATTCCTTACCGGAGTCGATCAATTGAGCAGACTCTAATAAAGTAAAAAAATTATCATATGGAGATCTATTCACTAAATACCTACAGAGTGGGCTATCCTTCCACTCACGGAAAAAACTAAACTGTGCAGCTAAAAAATAGCGCCTGAAGCAAGGGAGATTAACTCCTCCCCCTCCAACGGCTTATACCAATGCTCTAATTTAAGGCCTCATGCACACGACCGTTCCATAGTTCCGTGTCCGTTTTTTCTTCCGTGGGTCTTCCTTGATTTTTGGAGGATCCATGGACATGAAGGAAAGTAAAAAAAAAGTCGTTTTGGTGTCCGCCTGGCCGTGCGGAGCCAAACGGATCCGTCCTGACTTACAATGCAAGTCAATGGGGACGGATCCGTTTGACGTTGACACAATATGGTGCAATTGCAAACGGATCCGTCCCTTATTGACTTTCAATGTAAAGTCAGGAGTCCCTATTAATATACCATCGGATCGGAGATTTCTCCAATCCGATGGTATATTTTAACTTGAAGCATCCCCATCACCATGGGAATGCCTCTATGTTAGAATATACCATCGGATTTGAGTTAGATCGTGAAACTCCTATCCGACAGTATATTCTAACACAGAGGCGTTCCCATAGTGATGGGGACGCTTCAAGTTAGAATATACTAAGAACTGTGGACATAACTGCCCCCTGCTGCCTCTGTGTTAGAATATACTGTCGGATCTGAGTTTTCACGATGTGAAATCTCAGATCTGAAAAAGCTTTTATGCAGACGGATCTGTGCGAAAGTAGCCTACGGACACGGATCACGGACGCGGATGACAATCTTGTGTGCCTCCGTGTTTTTTCATGGACCCATTGACTTGAATGGGTCCGCGACCCGTTGTCCGTCAAAAAAATAGGACAGGTCCTATTTTTTTGATGGACAGCAAACTCGGACGCGGATTATAAACTGTGCATTTTCCGAGTTTTCAAAGGACCCATTAAAAGTCAATGGGTCCTCAGAAAATCAGGGAATAACGGACACGGATGCACACAACGGTCTTGTGCATGAGGCCTAAGTCTTACATGTTTCCTCCCCAAAGTAAATCATTAATAATTCTTTCTATTAATTTAAAAAACCTATCCCCAATCCAAACTGGAGAATTCCTTAAAACATAGAGTAACTGGGGGAGAATCACCATCTTAACTAGAGATATTCTATGAGCCTTCGATAAGGGTAAACGAAGCCATGTTGTTATTTTTTACCTTAACTTATTGATCAATGGAATCAAATTAAGCGGGATAAAATCTTCCACCCTAGGAGAGATTGTAATACCTAAATACTCAAAGGACTCAGAAATTTTCAGTGTTCAGAGGGGTCTCATTGGGGAGTACAATTTTATCTATGGACGTAGTCATATTATCCAATGGCATGAGGGTAGTTTTTTCCCACTTTACATCCAGACCTGAAACTTCTCCAAAATGATTTATCGTTTGAATAATATTTAACAAAGTAGATTGTGTCTGTTGAATATAAAATAAAATATCATCTGCATATAAAGAAATTCGGACTTCCATTCCCGATACCCCAAACCCTAGAATCTTGGGAACTTGTCTAACTCTAGCAGCCAAGGGCTCAATATACAGGGAGTGCAGAATTATTAGGCAAATGAGTATTTTGACCACATCATCCTCTTTATGCATGTTGTCTTACTCCAAGCTGTATAGGCTCGAAAGCCTACTACCAATTAAGCATATTAGGTAATGTGCATCTCTGTAATGAGAAGGGGTGTGGTCTAATGACATCAACACCCTATATTAGGTGTGCATAATTATTAGGCAACTTCCTTTCCTTTGGCAAAATGGGTCAAAAGAAGGACTTGACAGGCTCAGAAAAGTCAAAAATAGTGAGATATCTTGCAGAGGGATGCAGCACTCTTAAAATTGCAAAGCTTCTGAAGCGTGATCATCGAACAATCAAGCGTTTCATTCAAAATAGTCAACAGGGTCGCAAGAAGCGTGTGGAAAAACCAAGGCGCAAAATAACTGCCCATGAACTGAGAAAAGTCAAGCGTGCAGCTGCCAAGATGCCACTTGCCACCAGTTTGGCCATATTTCAGAGCTGCAACATCACTGGAGTGCCCAAAAGCACAAGGTGTGCAATACTCAGAGACATGGCCAAGGTAAGAAAGGCTGAAAGACGACCACCACTGAACAAGACACACAAGCTGAAACGTCAAGACTGGGCCAAGAAATATCTCAAGACTGATTTTTCTAAGGTTTTATGGACTGATGAAATGAGAGTGAGTCTTGATGGGCCAGATGGATGGGCCCGTGGCTGGATTGGTAAAGGGCAGAGAGCTCCAGTCCGACTCAGACGCCAGCAAGGTGGAGGTGGAGTACTGGTTTGGGCTGGTATCATCAAAGATGAGCTTGTGGGGCCTTTTCGGGTTGAGGATGGAGTCAAGCTCAACTCCCAGTCCTACTGCCAGTTTCTGGAAGACACCTTCTTCAAGCAGTGGTACAGGAAGAAGTCTGCATCCTTCAAGAAAAACATGATTTTCATGCAGGACAATGCTCCATCACACCCGTCCAAGTACTCCACAGCGTGGCTGGCAAGAAAGGGTATAAAAGAAGAAAATCTAATGACATGGCCTCCTTGTTCACCTGATCTGAACCCCATTGAGAACCTGTGGTCCATCATCAAATGTGAGATTTACAAGGAGGGAAAACAGTACACCTCTCTGAACAGTGTCTGGGAGGCTGTGGTTGCTGCTGCACGCAATGTTGATGGTGAACAGATCAAAACACTGACAGAATCCATGGATGGCAGGCTTTTGAGTGTCCTTGCAAAGAAAGGTGGCTATATTGGTCACTGATTTGTGTCAGAAATGTCAGAATGTCAGAAATGTATATTTGTGAATGTTGAGATGTTATATTGGTTTCACTGGTAAAAATAAATAATTGAAATGGGTATATATTTGTTTTTTGTTAAGTTGCCTAATAATTATGCACAGTAATAGTCACCTGCACACACAGATATCCCCCTAAAATAGCTAAAACTAAAAACAAACTAAAAACTACTTCCAAAAATATTCAGCTTTGATATTAATGAGTTTTTTGGGTTAATTGAGAACATGGTTGTTGTTCAATAATAAAATTAATCCTCAAAAATACAACTTGCCTAATAATTCTGCACTCCCTGTAGATGTCAAATAAAAGAGGAGAAAGTGGACATCCCTGGCGAGTGCATCTAGTCATAGGGAAACTTCTTGTAAGATGACCATTTATATTAAGTCTTGCAGTGGGAGATCTATAAAGAAGTTTAATCATATTAATAAACCTAAGGCCAAAGCCCATTTTATGTAGCACTCTCCATAGGAACCCCCATTCAACTCTATCAAAGGCCTTAGAGTCGTCTATAGATAAAATAGATCGTGAGACCTCTCCAGATGTCTGTAGATTAGCAAAAAGACGATGTAGATTATAGTGGGTCTCTTTATTAGGAATAAAACCATTTTGGTCTGGATGTACAATTGCAAGAAAAAGTATGTGAACCCTTTGGAATGATATGGATTTCTGCACAAATTGGTCATAAAATGTGATCTGATCTTCATCTAAGTCACAACAATAGACAATCACAGTCTGCTTAAACTAATAACACACAAATAATTAAATGTTACCATGTTTTTATTGAACACACCAAGTAAACATTCACAGTGCAGGTGGAAAAAGTATGTGAATCCTTGGATTTAATAACTGGTTGAACCTCCTTTGGCAGCAATAACTTTAACCAAACGTTTCCTGTAGTTGCAGATCAGACGTGCACAACGGTCAGGAGTAATTCTTGACCATTCCTCTTTACAGAACTGTTTCAGTCCAGCAATATTCTTGGGATGTCTGGTGTGAATCGCTTTCTTGAGGTCATGCCACAGCATCTCAATCGGGTTGAGGTCAGGACTCTGACTGGGCCACTCCAGAAGGCATATTTTCTTCTGGTTAAGCCATTCTGTTGTTGATTTACTTCTATGCTTTGGGTCGTTGTCCTGTTGCAACACCCATCTTCTGTTGAGCTTCAGCTGGTGGACAGATAGCCTTAAGTTCTCCTGCAAAATGTCTTGATAAACTTGAAAATTCATTTTACCTTCAATGATAGCATTCCATCCAGGCCCTGATGCAGCAAAGCAGCCCCAAACCATGATGCTCCCACCACCATACTTCACAGTTGGAATGAGGTTTTGATGTTGGTGTGCTGTGCCTCTTTTTTTTCACACATTCTTCCAAACAACTCAACTTTGGTTTCATCTGTCCACAGAATATTTTGCCAGTACTGCAGTGGAACATCCAGGTGCTCTTGTGCAAACTGTAAACGTGCAGCAATGTTTTTTTTGGACAGCAGTGGCTTCCTCTGTGGTATCCTTCCATGAAATCCATTCTTGTTTAGTGTTTTACGTATGGTAGATTCGCTAACAGGGATGTTAGCATATGCCAGAGACTTTTGTAAGTCTTTAGCTGACACTCTAGGATCCTTCTTCACCTCATTGAGCAGTCTGTGCTGTGCTTTTGCAGTCATCTTTACAGGACGGCCACTCCTAGTGAGAGTAGCGGCAGTGCTGAACTTTCTCCATTTATAGACAATTTGTTTTACCGTGGACTGATGAACAGCAAGGCTTTTGGAGATACTTTTATAACCCTTTCCAGCTTCATGCAAGTCAACAATTCTTAATCGTAGGTCTTCTGAGAGCTCTTTTGTGTGAGGCATCATTCACATCAGGCAATGCTTCTTGTGAAAAGCAAACCCAGAACTGGTGTGTGTTTTTTATAGGGCAGGGCAGCTGTAACCAACACCTCCAATCTCATCTCATTGATTGGACTCCAGTTGGCTGAGACCTCACTCCAATTAGCTCTTGGAGATGTCATTAGTCTAGGGGTTCACATACTTTTTCCACCTGCACTGTGAATGTTTACATGGTATGTTCAATAAAAACATGGTAACATTTAATTCTTTGTGTGTTATTAGTTTAAGCAGACTGTGATTGTCTATTGTTGTGACTTAGATGAAGATCAGATCACATTTTATGACCAATTTGTGCAGAAATCCATATCATTCCAAAGGGTTCACATACTTTTTCTTGCAACTGTATAATTGATGTCATGACACTAGATAGCCTCATAGCTAGGATTTTAGACAGAAGTTTGACATCTGTATTAAGAAGAGGAATAGGTCTATACGACCCCAAATCATTAGGGTCTTTACCCCTCTTTAATATTACTGTAATCACTGCCTCTATCATTGTTTCTGGAAGGGCTCCCTCCTTTATTGAATCAGAGAGTGTTCTCCACAGATAAGGAAGAATAACCTCCCTATATTTAGGATAAAACTCATATGGGAGTACATCCAATCCAGGGGAGGAATTACCTGAACAGGCCTTGATTGCTTCCTCTATCTCTTGAAGACATAAATCCCTCTCCAGACATTCTTTTTGAGTATCTGTAAGAGCTGGAAGGGAAATAGAATCCAAATATGAGTCAATCGTAGGCTCTGGGAGGGCACTCTCTGATTTATATAATTCACTGAAATAATTTATAAATATTTCTATTATTCCCTCCTGATCTTCAATAATAGAACCATCAGGCGCGCAAATACTACAAATCTCTTACTTTGGATGCTGGCTAGTTATTACCCTAGCCAGCATCTTCCCAGAACGACCTGCCTCGGAAAAATATTTTTGTCCTTTGAAGAATAGCCTCTGTTGAGCTTTATCCAAAAGGAAGTCAGAAAAGGCCTGACTTGTCCTCTGCATAAGCTCTCTACCTTCCTCTGTTTTTAACTTGGCATATCTAGCCATTCCAGCAGCAGCTGCTTCCTCTAGTTCTTTCTCCTTCTTTGGATAACGGTTACACAAATTCGCAATTGTACTGATAAAGATCCCTCTCATAAACGCTTTAAACGCATCCCAAACATATTGAAATTTAGCTGAAGCATAATTCCTATCCCAAAAGGAAGTAATCTCATTTTCTATCTGGTCATGATTATCAATTATTAATAGCCAGTGGGGATTCAATCTAAATAGGGGTTTCACTCTAAAGTTATTCCTGACCATACATAGCTCTATCAAAAAGGGAACATGATCTGAAACGGATCTGGCCTCGTATTTCATCTGTTTAATACAGTTTAAATATCCTTTGTTTATCAGGGCCAGATCAATTCTAGACATAGAGCTTCCTGATTTACTAACACAGGAATAGGCTCTTTTTCCTTTTAATAGGTATTCCCAAACATCCACGAGGCCCACCACTTGGCAAAACCGAGTCAAGGGAGACCCCTGTGTCGGGGAATAACTATTCTCTCTCATAGAGATCCTATCCACATCTGGATTAATCACACAATTGAAATCCCTATTGACTATAACCAAACAATCAGGCCACTGATCCACAAAAGCTATCAAACGATTCAATATTTGCATAGAGAAAGGAGGGGGAATATAAATAAAAGCCAGGATACATAACTTCCCATCAAGCCTACCATGGAGAAAAACATATCTCCCCTGTTTATCAATAGAGGATGCCAAACATAAAACATGAATCTGTTTGTGGATTAATACTGTAACTCCTCTAGAGTACCTAGTATATGTAGAATTATAGACCTGTGTAGCCCACCTCCCCTCAAGTCAAAAGATCGTATCCTTTGTAAAATGGGTTTCTACCAGACTAACAATAGCTGGTAGATGTCTCCGTATCAAATCTAACACCGCCTGCCTTTTTATCTTCTACCCAAGGCCTCGAACATTTCACGTAAGTATTCTTGTAGTCATTAATTAATCTTAAAGTACCTAGGTACTAAACTCCTCAAGCCTCGCTCCATTCCCCACCTCAAAGGAAGACGCATCGCAGCCCACCCTCCCCTCTGACCCCCCCACCCTCACCCTCCCCCACCCACACACCCCATATCCCCCTTGATCCGTAACTAAAGGTAACAGACCTCTTTACTAGGACTATCCCTCCCCCACTCCCCCAACCGGACCTCCATCAGTAAGAAAAATAAAAAACATAGAGAACAGATTTTAAACATTATCCCTATCTAACCAATCAGTGGCCATATCTGAAGTGTCAAAAAAGAATACTGTTTCATTAAACACAATCCTTAGCTTGGCTGGGTACAGAAAAGAATACTTAATGTCCTTGCCCTAAAGGTGTTTTTTAACATCTAAAAAAGTACGCCTCTTATCTTGAACTTCTTTTGAAAAATCGGGAAAAAAAGAAAGTTTACACCCATTATACAAAATCGAAGGTGAATCCCGTGCTCGTCTCAAGATCATATCTCTTTCACAAGCAGCTAGCATCTTGATTATTACAGTCCTAAAATTCGTCTTTAATTGGCCCTTTCATTCGATCCTTTTGCTTTAATAACTTGTCCCACATTTTTCCGCTTCATCCCATGCAGCCATTGACCTCCCTTGGATGAGGTCTCCCTTTCTCAAGCTCCCTCTCCGGCGTGGAACCCTGATTCGCCGATAACCGTGATCAACATGGTAGGTTCAGAAAAGAACATCGAAAGTTGATAGATAAGATATCCAAATGGATGGTGGACGTCACAGGGACGTGCGATTAGGCAGAAGTTATCTAGAGTCAACAAAGCGGCAGCAGGTCCTCTCCTGGCTAACGTTTCCAAATCCAAAATACCCCAGTGACATTCCCTATAATTTTTTATTAATCATTCCAATAACAGGGCATCTTAAGAGTCCTGTGTTGTTATTTATCGTCACTACCTCCCCGAGTCGGGAGTGGGTAATTGCCGCGCGCCCCCTCCTTTCCTTCAATTCTTCCGTTTTAATAGCTTCTCCCACATTTCCACTCGATCACAATAAAACTTCATCCATTGATCTCCTTTGGATGTGGTCTCTCTTTCTCAGGCTCCCTCTCTGGCGTGGAACCCTGATTCGCCGCTAACCGTGATCAACATGGTAGGCGCAGAAAAGAACATCGAAAGTTGATAGAGCAGATATCCAATTGGATCGTGAACATCACGGGGACGTGCAACATGGTGGGGCAGTATGTTTGACACGCCTACACGAACTGACTGATGGTTCTGCCCCCTGCAACTTCTGGGTCTCCAAATTGGGCACATGGCCTGAGCTTGCCCTTTACGCCTTGGAGGTGCTGGCCTGCCCTGCAGCCAGTGTATTGTCTGAATGTGTGTTTAGCATGACTGGAGGGGGTTATCACAGGTTATATTTCCCAATGTTTTGGGGTGTACCCTAATTTAAAAATAATAAAAATGTATTTAAAACCAAAAAGCAGTGTAGGCTACCTCCTCCTCCTCCACCACCGCTTCCACCTACACTGCCACATCCACTGCCTCCTCAACCTCCTACTCCATATATACCTCGTCCTCCTAGATCAAGATTATTATTTTTTATTTTTACGTATTTTATGTTATTTAAAGTCATTTCCCTATCCACATGTCATGCTCTTAACCACATTTTGCTGGCATTTGCAGCCCTCTAGCCCTTTCCATGACATTTTTACAGCCATTTTAGTGCTCCAAAGTTCGGGTCCCCATTGACTTCAGTCTGCAGACTGTGAAGATACCAATGTGTTTTATCTATAGATCATCTATACAGGGCTTCAGTATTGATGTCTACAAATAACCTTTCCCAATTGTATGTTTCACTAGTTAAGAAAGTACCCGCAGTGATTGTCCTATGATGCTAAGTGGAAGTATCTTTGACCAATCCAGTCAATCTAACGTTGCACCCATTCTGAGTCCTTATTCAGATATGAGAGAAAAGAGTAGGGATATCTGCATAAATGTATGACATCTACCACCCCCAGTAGTAGCATCCACAAGTAGTAACATCCATATCTGCCCTACCTCAACCAAGTCTACCCCACCATATACCTAGGCACTTAACCCCTGAAGTTGCTCCTTCCAGACGTCCAAATAATGGCACTGATGAACCAATATATCGTCCTTGGTCCCCTACTAAAATGCCATGATGAGTAGAATTCCTAATCCAGAGGATTTACTTATGTTGTTTAGTAAAAAATTTGTTAAAATATAGAGAGTTTTCTCATGTTATTGGTGAGATTTGGAAAATTTTGTCCAATGTAGAGCTGGGGATTTAATGCATAGTGAAGATTATTAAGTCTGGGAGGAAGCATTTAAGTGATTAGCCTGTCACATTGTCTGAATATGCATCAGGACAGAACAGAGAGTATGGATAAAGTTTTCACTAGACTCCAGGAAAGTTGGGTGGATTTGGGTTTTTGACCTTACCTTAGATATGCATGAGAAAATCCATGAGAAAGGTCTAGTGTTGGCTAGGCCTGAGTGAAGTTCATTTTGTCCCACCATGTTGTTAATGTTGAATTGAACAAAGGCCTAAGGAGGGCGTGGCTGCCTATCAGTCCTCACTACTAGAAGAGGGAAGGAAGACTTTGTATGTACTTGCCCACTTCCTCGCCTGTGGGAGGAGCTACAAATGTTCAGCCCTTCAAGTGCAACGCCCATAGGGAATTAACAATCCAGAATCAAATGGATCCCTATTATCTATACAATCCTTAGGGTCTGCTTCCATTGCCTCATAGCAAACATGTTCCGTGATCTCTCATGGCTAAGGGTAGTATCACATGTGTAGGAGTAGATAGTAATGCAATTTCTACTCCTCTCACCAATTAATCACCGTCTTAAGGGTGTACAAAATTAGATCTGACTACTCTACTGCGTCTGGAGGGTGGAGGGAGTAGTAGTAGTAGTGCCTTCTGGAAGTAGTAGTGCCTTCTGGGAGTAGTAGTGCTTTCCCACCTCTATAAATTCAAATTCACATGACTGTCTCCAATTAATGACCAAATTTTTGAGTTTCTGGTAGATAATTTCAGGTTCTTGGAAGATGGATCATCTCTGGACAGAAGATGCTGTTCCTACTTAATCAGATGTTGTCAAGAAAGAACCATTCCCTCCAGCAATGTTAGTGCAGGAGACAGAGCTGAAGACACTCGCTGAGGTTTGCAAGATAGCTGAGGGTAAGACTGCTAGCATTAATATTAATCCAGGTATGCCTTCGGTATCACTCATTATTATGGTCTAATCTGGTGAAGCAGAGATTTTGTTTGATCTTGGGTAAGCCCATCAATAATGAATGCTGAGTGTATGAAAGATGTTTGATGCCCTGATGCTGCCTGAGAAGATAAAGGCTAACCTATTATCTGAAGTCTACGTTAAGTGGAAGTCTGTCTGATACAGGATGGCTTAGGGCCAGTGGACCTCCAAAAAGTTTGTCTTTTTCAGATACAGGCTACAGAAGCTGAAAGGAAACATCAAAGGATACAGGTAGAATTGAAGGTGAATGCTGTAATAATGATGGGAGAACTATGAGAGTTCCAGGAAGGCATATGCCAAGGTCATCTTACCCATTTCAGAGACTGCGGATTGACTACATTCAGAACAAAGGTGGAACAGTGTGAATATGTCTGTATTGATCTCTTTCCAGGATATTCGGAGATTTGGCCCTTAGCAAAAGCTACAACTAAAAGATACTGACTGAGGTGAGAGTACCTACCCCTGGGGCTTTCCTCCATCCGGTACACATCTAACCGGAAGATAGGCCTAAGTCCTTATGAAGTACTCTTTGGGAATGCCCCTAGATTAGGTCTCTATTTCCCCAACAGCTCTAGATGCAGCATTGTAGTTTTCCAAATTATGTTGTATGTTGCACAAATTGATTGTCTAATGTGTATTTACAATTTTCAGTTGTTTTCTAGAATCCAGACTGTATAGAAGCAATTCATTCTTTACAATCAGGAGATTGGGTAGTGGTGAAACGAGAGACGTGCGAAAATACCTAGAGCTACGGTTTGAAGATCCACATCAAGTCCTGATAACCGCCGCCACTGCTGTCGAATTGGAATAAGAGCCTGATTGGATCTACGTGTCATAATGCAATCAAGTGCCAGGACTATAAGAGCCATTATGTTTTGTTTGGTTTATATTGTACAAGGGGGAAATCACAGTCAAATCAAATTCCAACGGTGTTATATTATCAAGATGAGTCAGGAACAACTAAGTTGACTTTTGCAGTATAGTAGACTGTAAGACAGATGACAGATAGGACTCTTGGTTTTGGTCTGATAAGTACAACTGTGTGACTGGAACTGATCCAGTCTATGGTAATTGTGTTCAGATATGACCATACCAACTGTGGATATTGGAGATTAACAGAATCGAGTACTAGTCTGAAGTGTTGGGAATATAACCCAGTGGAAACTACCTCTAGAGTCAGTACAGGTTTGTCGCAAAGAATGACTGTCCTGAAGGGAACATCACCAAACAGTTGTAAACATAATGAATGTAATCCTCTGTTCCTGTCCATTAGAATTCCTATAAAGCAGAATTCGGGGATATATGTTTTAGGAGCATGTGTAAGTGACAAAGATCCCCTAGGCAAATTTAGAATGTTGGTAAGGGAAAAACCTCAAAGTTCAGTTGCATCTTGGCTCCTACATCCTTACCTATAATTGGCATTAAATATTTGGCCAATTTAAACATATGACAAACTGGCCTTAGAGACAGGATTTTATGCAGGAAAGCACTTTGGTGTTTCCCCTCCAGGATATTGTTCTTACATAATTCAGCTGAATAAGACAAGTAGTGACTCTGATAGTTCCTGACAGTTGGTTTATCAACCAAAATTATCAAAGGGCAGATATCTGGTGATTGTGTGGAGATTTGAAACTTCGACCCAGGATGCAGGTAGAATTAAGTGGCCAATGTACCCTGATCAAGTACTGATGCCATTTGTTCCATTCTCACCTCCTTAGTGGGATCAAATCAGAAAACAATGTCCGGTCACGACTAAGGAGATCACTCCCTACATCCTTTGACTCACATGTATACATGGATGCCATAGGAGTCTGTAGAAGAGTTTCTGACAAATCTAAAGCTAAAAGTCAGATAGTTGCAGGATTTGAGTCATTAATTCCCACGATTAGTAGTATAAAAAACTAATTGGATTAATATCTCTATTGTCATCAACAGAGATTTGTGAATTACATCTGTGATGCTGCGAAGGCAATGGTGGAACAACTGAGCTCTTTTTCGGTGATGAAAAGACTCGTCCTTGACAGAAGAAAAATGAGGGGTCTACAGGAACTGCTGCATCTACATTCCGGGCAACACTGCCCTTGATGGGAGGATCACCGAGGATCTAAAGAAACTAATGGACTTTATCAAATGAACTGACGGGAAAAATTCTGAAATTAATCACATCATGGCCAGAAAAATGTTTTGGGAACTGGTTCAGCGACTACAATGTTTTTAGCATTTGGTTTTAACAGGCTATTATATAGTTCTTAGGTTTAGGAAAATTGTTTTTAAGAATGTTTAATACATCCATGCCCACACTATATACTGTATATGTGCTGTGCCCCTGTCAAAGACAAAGATTATTACATCCTAAAGTAAATAAAACCTTGTTGATGGTTGCGGGGTAAATAGGACAAGGTTAAGAAAAACCTGAAGGAGTTGAGGGGACCTGGTGAGGCCATAAGGAGCGTCCAGCTTTTCGCTGTTTAGGGCGTTGGGAGAGTACCTCACTTTGCCTGTTCACCTTTGGTCTATTTCCTGCAAAAGGAGGGATTTGTGAGAGATAGGCTTTATATCTTTATATATATAATGTGAACATTCTGTAGTACACATTTTTGTCCACTAGATGGACGCAAACCAGATGTATGAGCCATGTGTGCATTCTTTTGTCTTAAGGTCAATAGGGAAGGGGGAAGGGAGGATTAGGTTGCAGTTTTCAAATCTACCTATGAACTCAGAGTTGAAGTTGCTGAAACCAGTCCTATCAAGTTAAGGAGCCAATAGTCTCTTCTTAACCACTTGCCGCAACTGTAACGCCGAAAGGCGTCATCGCGGCGGCTCCCCCAGGCTACGCTAACGCCGATTGGCGTCATCTCGCGTGAGCCGAGATTTCCTGTGAACGCGCGCACACAGGCGCGCGCGCTCACAGGAACGGAAGGTAAGAGAGTGGATCTCCAGCCTGCCAGCGGCGATCGTTCGCTGGCAGGCTGTAGATGTGTTTTTTTTAACCCCTGAAAGGTATATCAGACGCTGTTTTGATAACAGCGTCTAATATACCTGCTACCTGGTCCTCTGGTGGTCCCCTTTGTTTGGATCGACCACCAGAGGACACAGGTAGCTCAGTAATATGTTGCACCAAGCACCACTACACTACACCCCCCCCCCTGTCACTTATTAACCCCTTATTCACCCTTGATCACCCCTGATCACCCCATATAGACTCCCTGATCACCCCCCTGTCATTGATTACCCCCCTGTCATTGATTACCCCCCTGTAAAGCTCTATTCAGACGTCCGCATGATTTTTACGGATCCACTGATAGATGGATCGGATCCGCAAAACGCATACGGACGTCTGAATGGAGCCTTACAGGGGCGTGATCAATGACTGTGGTGATCACCCCATATAGACTCCCTGATCACCCCCCTGTCATTGATTACCCCCCTGTAAAGCTCCATTCAGATGTCCGCATGATTTTTACGGATCCACTGATAAATGGATCGGATCCGCAAAACGCATACAGACGTCTGAATGGAGCCTTACAGGGGCGTGATCAATGACTGTGGTGATCACCCCATATAGACTCCCTGATCACCCCCCTGTCATTGATTACCCCCCTGTAAAGCTCCATTCAGACGTCCGCATGATTTTTACGGATCCACTGATAGATGGATTGGATCTGCAAAACGCATACGGACGTCTGAATGGAGCCTTACAGGGGCGTGATCAATGACTGTGGTGATCACCCCATATAGACTCCCTGATCACCCCCCTGTCATTGATTACGCCCCTGTCATTGATCACCCCCCTGTAAAGCTCCATTCAGATGTCCGCATGATTTTTACGGATCTACTGATAGATGGATCGGATCCGCAAAACGCATACGGACGTCTGAATGGAGCCTTACAGGGGCGTGATCAATGACTGTGGTGATCACCCCATATAGACTCCCTGATCACCCCCCTGTCATTGATTACTCCCCTGTCATTGATCACCCCCCTGTAAAGCTCCATTCAGACGTCCGCATGATTTTTACGGATCCACTGATAGATGGATCGGATCCGCAAAACACATACAGGCGTCTCCCTGGAGCCTTCCAGGGGGGGTGATTACCCCATATAGACTCCCTGATCACCCCCCTGTCATTGATCACCCCCCCTGTCATTGATCACCCCCCCTGTCATTGATCACCCCCCTGTCATTGATCAACCCCCTGTCATTGATCACCCCCCCTGTCATTGATCACCCCCCCTGTCAGGCTGCATTCAGATGTCCGTATGATTTTTACGGATCCACGGATACATGGATCGGATCCGCAAAACACATACGGACATCTGAATGGAGCCTTATAGGGGGGTGATCAATGACAGGGGGGTGATCACCCCATATAGACTCCCTGATCACCCCCCTGTCATTGATCACCCCCCTGTCATTGATCACCCCCCTGTAAGGCTCTATTCAGACATTTTTTTGGCCCAAGTTTGCGGAAATTATTATTTTTTTCTTACAAAGTCTCATATTCCACTAACTTGTGTCAAAAAATAAAATTCACATGAACTCACCATACCCCTCACGGAATCCAAATGTGTAAAAATTTTTAGAGATTTATATTCCAGACTTCTTCTCACGCTTTAGGGACCCTAGAATGCCAGGGCAGTATAAATACCCCACATGTGACCTCATTTCAGAAAGAAGACACCCCCAGGTATTCCGTGAGGGGCATATTGAGTCCATGAACGATTGAAATTTTTGTCCCAAGTTAGCGGAAAGGGAGACTTTGTGAGAAAAAAATAAATAAAATCAATTTCCGCTAACTTGTGCCAAAAAAAAAAAAATTCAATGAACTCGCCATGCCCCTCTTTGAATACCTTGGGGTGTCTTCTTTCCAAAATGGGGTCACATGTGGGGTATTTATACTGCCCTGGTATTCTAGGGGCCCTAAAGCGTGAGAAGAAGTCTGGGATCCAAATGTCTAAAAATGCCCTCATAAAAGGAATGTGGGCCCCTTTGCGCATCTAGGCTGCAAAAAAGTGTCACACATCTGGTATCGCCGTACTCTGGAGAAGTTGGGCAATGTGTTTTAGGGTGTCATTTTACATATACCCATGCTGGGTGAGATAAATATCTTGGTCAAATGCCAACTTTGTATAAAAAAATGGGAAAAGTTGTCTTTTGCTGAGATATTTTTCTCACCCAGCATGAGTATATGTAAAAAGACACCCCAAAACACATTGCCCAACTTCTCCTGAATACGGCGATACCACATGTGTGACACTTTTCTGCAGCCTAGGTGGGAAAAGGGGCCCACATTCCAAAGAGCACCTTTAGGAATTCACAGGTCATTTACCTACTTACCACACATTAGGGCCCCTGGAAAATGCCAGGGCAGTATAACTCCCCCACAAGTGACCCCATTTTGGAAAGAAGACACCCCAAGGTATTCCGTGAGGGGCATGGCGAGTTCCTAGAATTTTATATTTTTTGTCACAAGTTAGCGGAAAATGATGATTTTTTTTTTTCCTTACAAAGTCTCATATTCCACTAACTTGTGACAAAAAATAAAAACTTCCATGAACTCACTATGCCCATCACGAAATACCTGGGGGTGTCTTCTTTCCAAAATGGGGTCACTTGTGGGGTAGTTATAGTGCCCTGGCATTCTAGGGGCCCAAATGTGTGGTAAGAAGTTTGAAATCAAAATGTGTAAAAAATGACCAGTGAAATCCGAAAGGTGCTCTTTGGAATATGGGCCCCTTTGCCCACCTAGGCTGCAAAAAAGTGTCACACATCTGGTATCTCCGTATTCAGGAGAAGTTGGGGAATGTGTTTTGGGGTGTCATTTTACATATACCCATGCTGGGTGAGAGAAATATCTTGGCAAAAGACAACTTTTCCCATTTTTTTATACAAAGTTGGCATTTGACCAAGATATTTATCTCACCCAGCATGGGTATATGTAAAATGACACCCCAAAACACATTCCCCAACTTCTCCTGAGTACGGTGATACCACATGTGTGGCACTTTTTTGCAGCCTAGGTGGGCAAAGGGGCCCATATTCCAAAGAGCACCTTTCGGATTTCACTGGTCATTTTTTACAGAATTTGATTTCAAACTCCTTACCACACATTAGGGCCCCTAGAATGCCAGGGCAGTATAACTACCCCACAAGTGACCCCATTTTGGAAAGAAGACACCCCAAGGTATTCGCTGATGGGCATAGTGAGTTCATGGAAGTTTTTATTTTTTGTCACAAGTTAGTGGAATATGAGACTTTGTAAGAAAAAAAGAAAAAAGAAAAAAATCATCATTTTCCACTAACTTGTGACAAAAAATAAAAAATTCTAGGAACTCGCCATGCCCCTCACGGAATACCTTGGGGTGTCTTCTTTCCAAAATGGGGTCACTTGTGGGGTAGTTATACTGCCCTGGCATTCTAGGGGCCCAAATGTGTGGTAAGGAGTTTGAAATCAAATTCTGTAAAAAATGACCAGTGAAATCCGAAAGGTGCTCTTTGGAATATGGGCCCCTTTGCCCACCTAGGCTGCAAAGAAGTGTCACACATCTGGTATCTCCGTATTCAGGAGAAGTTGGGGAATGTGTTTTGGGGTGTCATTTTACATATACCCATGCTGGGTGAGAGAAATATCTTGGCAAAAGACAACTTTTCCCATTTTTTTATACAAAGTTGGCATTTGACCAAGATATTTATCTCACCCAGCATGGGTATATGTAAAATGACACCCCAAAACACATTCCCCAACTTCTCCTGAATACGGAGATACCAGATGTGTGACACTTTTTTGCAGCCTAGGTGGGCAAAGGGGCCCATATTCCAAATAGCACCTTTCGGATTTCACTCGTCATTTTTTACAGAATTTGATTTCAAACTCCTTACCACACATTTGGGCCCCTAGAATGCCAGGGCAGTATAACTACCCCACAAGTGACCCCATTTTGGAAAGAAGACACCCCAAGGTATTCGCTGATGGGCATAGTGAGTACATGGAAGTTTTTATTTTTTGTCACAAGTTAGTGGAATATGAGACTTTGTAAGAAAAAAAAATAAAAAATAAAAATCATCATTTTCCGCTAACTTGTGACAAAAAATAAAAAGTTCTATGAACTCACTATGCCCTTTAGCGAATACCTTAGGGTGTCTACTTTCTGAAATGGGGTCATTTGTGGGGTGTTTGTACTGTCTGGGCATTGTAGAACCTCAGGAAACATGACAGGTGCTCAGAAAGTCAGAGCTGCTTCAAAAAGCGGAAATTCACATTTTTGTACCATAGATTGTAAACGCTATAACTTTTACCCAAACCATTTTTTTTTTACCCAAACATTTTTTTTTTATCAAAGACATGTAGAACAATAAATTTAGAGAAAAATTTATATATGGATGTCATTTTTTTTGCAAAATTTTGCAACTGAAAGTGAAAAATGTCATTTTTTTGCAAAAAAAATCGTTAAATTTCGATTAATAACAAAAAAAGTAAAAATGTCAGCAGCAATGAAATACCACCAAATGAAAGCTCTATTAGTGAGAAGAAAAGGAGGTAAAATTCATTTGGGTGGTAAGTTGCATGACCGAGCAATAAACCACTAAAGTTGTGGAGTGCCGATTTGTAAAAAAGGGCCTGGTCTTTAGGGGGGTATAAACCTGTGGTCCTTAAGTGGTTAAGGAACACCCTTTTGTGATGTCATGTCTGGTATTTAAGTGAATGTAGCTTGAATAAAGCTCTAAAGCTCTCTCTCTCTTTTTCTGGCTCAGGGGGATAAGGAAATGCTTTTCCATGAAACCAACTGTGTGTCTGATCTCATTATGAAAGTAGTATGGCGCGCACATACTTATACTTCTAATTGATTTGGCACCACACAAAAGAAGATGAGAATCGCATGAATTGCGATGACATTACATAGCTGCAATACTTCATCAGCCTCAAGAGGAATGTCAATAGCGGTCCACATATAGGTACCCCTGGTACTGAAATAATCATTCAAGGACACAGAAGGGAGGCTCCTGATGGTCAAAGGCGAGATAGGTACGCAGATGTTTACGCTAGATAACTTCTACGCACCCAACACAGGTCAAATCCCATGGTTACTGAAGGCCCTAGAAACGCTGCAGTTGTTTGCAGAAGGGATAAAAATACTTGGATCTGACCTCAATGTTACCCTAGACCCGAATGTGGACTCCTCTACGTGTAGGTCTCAGACACCAGCTAGGCTCTTAAGCAAACTTGGACCAAAGCTACGGAACCTGCATTTGAAGGATGTCTGGAGACTTGGTAACCCGTCCACGAGGGATTACACCTTCCACTCTATCCCTCATAACTCGTTTCAATGCTTAGACTATATATTTGTTTCAGCCTCAGCTCTCTCTCTCTTCTCTTTGGCCCGAATAGGCCCAATCACTATCTCAGATCATGCCCCATGTTCAGTGACATGCCTTTTTTCACAACTTTCCTGTGGAGAATGGATATGGAGACTGAATGAGTCTCTTTTGGATTCTGAAGCTAAACGCTTAAATGTCAGACAACAATGTCAATGGTTTTTTTAAGACAATTCCTCCCCCCAAACATCTCCATCACTGGTATGGGAGACCCACAAAGCCTACATAAGAGGAGTGCTAGTGGCAATGAGCTCAAGGGAGAAGAGACAGAAAAAACTAAAAATAGAACTTCTCTTGGCTCAAATAGCAAACACTGAGCGACTCAATAAAGACTCCTTCTTACAGAGTAGACGGGAGGAACTGCTCTACCTCAGACAACAACTTAAACAGATATTGGACCATAGAACGGCAAAACAGTACTTATATATTAAACAAGCTATATGCACATAGAGACAAGGGAGGTAAACTCATGTCCTCTCTGATCAAAAAATCAAGAGACAGGACGTACATCCACAAAATAAGAGAGCCTGATGGGCCCATGCTCAGACAAACTTCTGACATAACCAAAGCATTTCTCGTATAACCTGCGAAACTCATCAGACACTTCTCAACCACAATTTCTAAATTATTTTCTGAACTCATTACACCTACCTACAATATCTCCAGAAGAAACGGCCACCCTGATATCCCCAGTGACTGTGGAAGAGGTACAAACTGTGCTTCATAGCTTTCCCCCTGGAAAAAGCCCTGGCCCAGACGGGCTCCCCCTTCTTTACTACAAAAAATTTGAAGACATCTTATTACCACACCTAGTGACTCTTTGTAACCATTTACTCTCAGGAGGAGCCTTTTTCCCACAAGCCCAAGAGGCATACATCACACTAATACATAAAACCGGGAAGGATCTGCAATCTTCCACCCTATTTCTCTCCTAAACTTAGACCTGAAGATCTGGGCCAAGCTATTAGCTATCCATATTAGCTCTTTACTTCCTCGTCTCATTGGAATGGAACTGGCAGGATTCATTAAAAATAGAGAGGGAAGAGATAAATTGTGCAAGTTACTCCATGTTATTATACACATCGCACACAAACACAAGAGGCCCCTAGCGCTGCTAGGAATAGATGCTGAAAAAGCATTCGACCGTGTTAGATGGGTCTTTATGGAAGCCACCCTTCACAAGTTTCAATTTCCTCCTCAACTGATCTCGGCCATATTCACTCTCTATGCGCAACCATCTGCTCATATCAAAATAAATGGCAACCTATCCCCTCCTTTCAATATCACGAACGGGACGAGGCAGGGTTGCCCGCTGTCCCCCTCTTGGTTTATTTTAGTGGTAGAGACCTTGATTCAGCGCAGCCGGAATCCTCCTTGTTGAAAGAGATACTGAGCACCGATTGCAATTTATTGGTGCTCAGATGGTTTGGGATGGACTTGGGTCATGTGACGTGGGCCACGTCATGTGATCCACTTGTTCTGCTATTTAAACAGGCAGCCTGCTGGTCACAGGTTGCCTGTGAATGGTCTTGCTACCCTCACCAGCATTTTCATATTGTGCCTTCTGTGTGTTTTGGACCTCGGCTCAGTTTTTTACCTCGACCTTGTGACCTCCCTGGAATTGACGTGACCTCTTGGCTTCAGACTCCGGATTGTGTTTTGACTTCATTATCGGATTGCTCCCTGTGTACCTGCGTGACCTCCTGGCTTTGATTTTGTCTTTTCTGACTTTGTTACGGTACTTCTGTTATCTTCTTAGGCTCCTGCACATAACTAAGCGAGGGACTGCCGCCAAGTTGTACGCCGTCGGTTAGCACGGGCCTTGCAGTAGGCAGGGACAGAGGTGGGGTGGAGTTTAGGGTTGCACTTTAATCTACCCTCTGTCGTGACAGATTCGCAGGCCTTACCTATACCATAGACCCTATGCTAGTCCTCACGGACCAGGTACATAGTCTCACCCAAATGGCAGAGAGGCTACAGCAGCAGGAATTGCACCAGGCCCCACCTGTAATGGCCTCCTCCACTCAAAATCTTGAACCTCATGTCAAACTGCCTGACTGTTTTTCAGGGGATTTCCTGACATTTAAAGAAAGCTGCAAGCTTTATGTTCGTTTACGTCCACATTCTTCGGGTTCCGAACAGCAAAGGGTAGGCATTACCCTTTGCTGCAGGGAGATCCGCAAGAATGGGCCTACTCCCTCCCCGTGGACTCCCCCTGCCTAACTACTGTTGAAGCATTTTTTCAAGCCTTAGGGGTACTCTATGACAAACCCGATAGGTTTTGTAGAGTCCCAGTTAAAGTCGCTTTGACAGGGGGACAGACCTGTTGAGGAGTACTGCACCCAGTTCCGGAGATGGTGCGTTTCGTCTGGCTGAAATGAAACCGGCACTAAGGTGTCAATTCAGGACTGGACTCTCCGATGAACTGAAGGACATGTTGGTGTGTTATCCCACCCCTGAACAGACTATGACCCTAGCTGTCAGACTAGATCGACTTATTAGGGAAAGACGTCAAAAACTTCTGACTTTTCCACAGGTGGTGGTCAAACCAGACTCTTCACCCTTAAGAGTCAAAAGCACCAAAAAAGAATCCTACACTAGCTGGGATAATGTGTGGATGCGAATATAAAAATAGTTAAATCCCTGCGAAAAGTGCACCACAATGATATGCAACTGACAACACTGTCTAATCCTTCAAGCTGATGTTAAGAACTGAAACTTTAGCCAATGTATTCCTGTCAGGAACACATCGGAGCCCTTTTTCACAACCGTCAAGGTATCTCAATGTGGCATGGGTTCCCACCACTAGACTACCTACGGTGTGTGAACACGGTCTGAGAGGTGCTAAGATACAACTTACATATCATGCACCTTTCGCAGTGATTTAGGTATTTTTATATTCGCATCAACACATTATCCCATCTTGTGTAGGATGCTTTTGTGGTGCATGTGGTCCACTGCCAACATCCTCCATTGTATGCATTTTTGCTGGGGATTGCTGTTAGCAATGGATCACATGCGGAGGAATTGCTCCCCGGTTATAAACACGCCACAGTGTTTGGGGTTTTTGAGCATTTCCTCCCATTTAGGCCACTTTATTTCAGTTATTTTTCTTGATATGTTTAGAATGTGCCATTGCATACTGCTGGTAGCATTCTGTTGCACCTGGTAGCCTGTGTCACATGGCCTGTTATAGGTGGGGCTTGCAGCCTTATTCCTTCTCTCACTACCTGAGTGATTTCACTATGGAGGTATGTGGGAGCTTGGCTGTAAGTTGTATCTTAGCACCTCTCAGACCGTGTTCACACACCGTAGGTAGTCTAGTGGTAGCAACCCATACCACACTGAGATACCTTAACGGTGGTGCAAAAGGGCTCTGATGTGTTCCTGACAGGAATACATTGGCTAAAGTCTCAATTCTTAACATCAGCTTGAGGGATTAGCCAATATTGTCAGTTGCATATCATTGTGGTGCACCTTTCGCAGGGATTTATGTATTTTTATATTCGCATCCACACATTATTCCATCTAGTGTAGGATGCTTTTGTGGTGCATGTTGTCAGCTGCCGACATCCTCCATTGTATGCATTTTTGCTGGGGATTGCCGTTAGCAACGGATCACATGCCGAGAAATTGCTCCCCGGTTATAAACACGCCACAGTGTTTGGGTTTTTTGAGCATTTCCTCCCATTTAGGCCACTTTATTTCAGTTATTTTTCTTGATATGTTTAGAATGTGCCATTGCGTACTGCTGGTAGCATTCTGTTGCACCTGGTAGCCTGTGTCACATGGCCTGTTATAGGTGGGGCTTACAGCCTTATCATCTCTCCCACTACCTGAGTGATTTCACTATGGAGGTATGTGGGAGCTTGGCTGTAAGTTGTATCTTAGCACCTCTCAGACCGTGTTCACAAACCATAGGTAGTCTAGTGGTGGGAACCCATGCCACACTGAGATGCCTTGATGGTGGTGCAAAAGGGCTCCGATGTGTTCCTGACAGGAATACATTGGCTAAAGTCTCAGTTCTTAACCCAGCTTGAGGGATTAGCCAGTGTTGTCAGTTGCATATCATTGTGGTGCACCTTTCGCAGGGATTTATGTATTTTTTTTATTCGCATCCACACGTTATCCCATCTAGTGTAGGATGCTTTTGTGGTGCATGTGGTCCGCTGCCGACATCCTCCATTGTATGCATTTTTGCTGGGGATTGCCATTAGCAACGGATCACATGTGGAGGAATTGCTCCCCCGGTTATAAACACGCCACAATGTTTGGGATTTTTGAGCATTTCCTCCCATTTAGGCCACTTTGTTTCAGTTATTAACCCAGAAGAACCTATGCAACTTGGGATGACCAGGAGGGATCTTAGACGTCAAAAGGGTGCCTGTTTCTACTGCAGAGAATCTGATCACTGGGTACGCCTTTGCCCCAAAATTCCTCCCTCCAAGAGATCCTCCAGGCCTGATGATCAGAAGGATAAGGTACTCCCAGAGGTAGTAAAAGAAAAAGTATTGTTGCCAGTGATTATTTCTTTGGGCATGTGTAAAGGGTCTGGGAAGGCGTTCATTGATTCTGGGTCCGCCTCTAATTTTATAGACTATAATTTTGCCTCGTCATTGGGATTATCTATTTTGTCTCTTCCAAAGCCTATACACATTATAGCTATTGATTCCACTCCTTTGGTGGGCAGTACTGTGGAATATTGTACGCCTGAGGTAACCTTGACGGTGGGGGTTAGACATATGGAGAGTTGTTCCTTTTTTATATAAAATTTTTTACCTGTGGAAGTAGTTTTGGGCATGCCCTGGCTTTAAATTCATAATCCAATTATCAACTGGTCCACGGGTGAATTAGAGAAATAGGGACAAAAGTGTGAGTCATGCTGTTTACCGGTTATTAAAGCTGGAATCGCTTCTGAATCGAATAACCTGCCCCCTTACATCAGTGACTTCGGTGATGTGTTTTCCAAGTCTCATGCTGAGTTCCTCCCTCTCATAGACTGTATGATTGTGCTATCGAACTTATTCCAGGATCCAAGTACCCTAAGGATCGTAGTTATAATCTATCTGACCCTGAACGGAGGTTTATGGGGGACTATCTGAAGGAAAGTTTACAAAAAGGTCATTTTAGACCTTCGGTTTCCCCTATGGGGGCAGGATTTTTCTTTGTTGAAAAAAAAGATGATGGATTAAGAACTTGTATTGATTATCGAGAGTTAAACAAAATTACTATCAAAAATCAATACCCTTTGCCGTTGATTCCAGACCTGTTTAATCAGGTCCTTGGAGCCCAATGGTTCACTAAACTCGACCTCAGGCGAGCATATAATCTAATTCGTATCAAGGAGGGGGATGAGTGGAAAACTGCTTTTAATACCCCTGAGGGGCATTATGAATATCTAGTGATGCCATTTGGTTTAAGCAATGCCCCAGCGATTTTTCCAGAATTTGGTCAATGATATTTTCAGGCAATTAATTGGAAAATTCTTGATAGTTTATTTAGATGATATTTTGTTAGCCACACTAGACGGGTACTAGAGGTTCTTCGAGAAAACCAACTATTTGCTAAAGGTGAAAATGTATATTTGGGGTACAGAAAATTTAGTTTTTGGGGTGTGTTCTCACTCCCCAATCCTATAAGATGGATCCAGCGAAGGTGCAGGCGATTCTGGAATGGGTGAGGCCCTCCTCTCTAAAAGCGTTACAAAGTTTTTTGGGTTTTTCTAATTACTACCGGAAATTTTTGTTGTCGTTAAGCCTCTCACTGAACTAACTAGAAAGGGAGCGGATTTAGTGAATTGGTCTCCTGAAGTCACTAAGGCTTTTGAAACACTCAAGAGATATTTTGTTAACACTCCTATTTTGGTCCAACCTGACCAAGAGAAGCCATTTGTGGTCGAGGTCCACGCCTCCGAGGATGGGGTAGGAGCGGTAGTCTCCTAGGGGTCATCAACTTTCACAAACCTGAGACCGTGTGCATTTTTCTCTCGTAAGTTCTCTCCTACCGAGAGAAATTATGATATTGAGAACCGATAATTGCTTGCTATTAAGTTGGCATTTGAGGAGTGTCGTAATTTTTTGGAGGGGGCCCTACATCATGTTACAGTTCTTACTGACCATAAAAATCTCATGTTTTTGGAGTCTGCTAAATGTTTAAATCCCAGGCAGGCCAGATGGGCATTGTTCTTTATACGTTTTAATTTCTGTATTACTTTCAGGCCAGGAAGTAAAAATATTAAAGCTGATGCCCTGTCCTGAAGTTTCAGTGCTTCCCAACCTCCTGACACTCCACCTGAACCTATATTGCTGGCAGGAGTCATTGTGGCTTCGGTCTCCGATGATTTGACGACTGAAATTTCTGCGGAACAACACTTGGCTCTGGTACAATCTCCGAGTGATAAATTATTTGTCCCATTTAAGTCTCCAACTGTTGGGCGAGTGCCACATCTCTGTTTTTAGTGGACATCCGGGTATTAATGCCACCAAGGAACTTGTTTCCAGGATTTATTGGTGGCCTTCCTTGTCTACAGATGTCCACTCATATGTTTCCGCATGTGAGGTTTGTGCCAGGTCCAAGACTCTTAGGTCCCATCCTGTGGGTGAGTTACGACCACTGCCCATATCGAATAGACCGTGGTCCCATATTTCTATGGATTTCATAACCGACTCACCGGTTTTTGAGGCTAAGTCAGTTGTGTGGGTGGTGGTGGACAGATTTAGTAAAATAAATTGTACACTTCATCCCTATGTCAAAATTGCCTAATGCCAAGACTCTGGCTTCCCTGTTTGTTGATCATGTTATGCGTTTACATGGAATCCCAGAGAATGTGGTATCGGATAGAGGTGTCCAATTTGTTTCAAGGTTTTGGAGGGCTTTTTGTCGTAAATGTAACATCTCTTTGTCTTTTTCTTTGGCCTTTCATCTGGAAACCAACGGTCAAACTGAAAGTTTGAACCAGTCTCTAGAGCAGTATTTAAGGTGCTATGTCTCCGATAACGAACAGCTGTTGGTGAAAGATCTGCCTCTGGCTGAATTCACTATTAACAACCAGGTAAATTAATCTACTGGTATGTGTCCTTTTTACTGTAATATTGGTTTTCATCCGCAATTTAGTTATTTTTCGCCATCCTCTTAGCAAATTCCAGAGGCTGTAATGGCTAGAGAACTGTGCACAGTCTGGGCCCAGGTTCAGTCGAACCTGAGAAAAGCCCAGGAGATTCAGAAAAGTAACGCAGATAAAATGCACTCTCGAGTAGATTTTGGGTTGGGTGATAAAGTGTGGTTGTCCACCAAGAATTTGTCTTTGAAGGTACCTTCGAATAAGTTTACAACACGGTTCATTGGGCCTTATGAGATTGTGGGCATTATTAATCCTGTATCTTTTGAGTTAACATTACCCGACTCCTTTCGTATCCATAATGCTTTTCACAAGTCTTTACTTAAAAAGTATGTGTCGCATGTATCTCCTTCACTGGAAGCTCCACTACCAGTGAGGTGGCCGGTCAACCAGAATTCGAGATCTCTAAGATTATTGATGCGAGAAAGGTCCGGAACTCTCTGCAATATTTGGTCCATTGGAAGGTCTTTGGTCCTGAGGACAGGTCTTGGGTGCCGGCTAGTAAGATGCATGCTGCAAGGCTGGTGAGAAGGTTCCATCTAACTCAACCGGAAAAACCCGCTCTAGTAATTATGGGTCCGGTGGCACCTCGTGGAAGGGGGGTACTGTAACGGGGAGCCGGTGACATGCTTCCTCCTTGCAGCGCTGCCAGCATCCCGCATCTGTGCAGGAGCGAGAATGCGGCCTGCGTCCTCATCTCCATGGGGACCAGCGGGCGGGGAGGACCCGGCAGGTGGCCAGCATCCTCCTAGCTGAAAGAGGTACTGAGCGCCGATCGCAATTTATCAGCACTCAGATCGTTTGGGCTGGACTTGGGTCACGTGACGCTGGCCACGTCATGTGACCCACTTGCTCTGCTATTTAAACAGGCAGCCTGCTGGCCACAGGTTGCCTGTGAATGGTCTTGCTACCCTCACCAGCATTTTCGTATTGTGCCGTCTGTGTGTTTTGGACCTCGGCTCTGTTTTTGACCTCGACCTTGTGACCTCCCTGGAATTGACATGACCTCTTGGCTTCAGACTCCGGATTGTGTTTTGACTTCATTATCGGATTGCTCCCTGTGTACCTGCGTGACATCCTGGCTTTGACTTTGTCTTGTCTGTTACGGTACTTCTGTTATCTTCTTAGGCTCCTGCACATAACTAAGCGAGGGACTGCCGCCAAGTTGTACGCCGTCGGTTAGGACGGGCCATGCAAGTAGGCAGGGACAGAGGTGGTGTGGAGTTTAGGGTTGCACTTATACCTACCCTCTGTCGTGACACTTCATCACTCAAATATTTAGGGATCCAGCTACCCAGTAGATTAGCAGACCTCTATAAGCTCAACTTTCTCCCCCTCTTAACTGTCCAGTCAGTCTGTGACAACACATTCACCCTAAAAACGGATCAGGTCATATTAGCTAGAGCAAGCTCAAACTACAAGCCTTCCAAGAACAACTTACTTACCCATTTACCAGCAGCTGCCAAAGCCTTAATCCCTTTGCACTGGCTTAGCCAATTCCCACCATCTCATGGGGAATGGGTTGCGAAAGTGAACCAGATTTGTTAATTTGAAGAACTTACTAGCATAATCAACAGAAATAGAGAGTTATCTTAAAGTGTGGTCTCCCTGGAGGAGATTTTAAGATGGGCCATCACCACAACTGTGCAATCCACCCCCCCCCCCTCCTCCTCCTCCTCCTTTTCCCTTACCCTTCCTTCTCATATACATACTTTTTCCACCTACAATGTGAATGTGTACATGGTGTGTTCAATAAAAACATGGCAACATTTAATTATTTGTGTGTTATTAATTTAAGCAGACTGTGATTGTCTATTGTTATGACTTAGATGAAGATCAGATCACATTTTATGGCCAATTTGTGCAGAAATCCATATCATTTCAAAGGGTTCACATACTTTTTCTTGCTAATGTATGAATCTCAGTTTGAGCATGTTGCTATTTAAACTTAATGTTAGGAGTCATCACTTTAGGAACTTATGTGATAGTTCCTGACTTGACCAGCTGCGTCTGGTACTTTTCTTTTCTTGTCCTTTATTATTGCAAAAATGTGAAGACACATTGTTCTGGCATGACTTTATTATAAATAAAGAATTATGAAAAAAAAATAAAAGAACTTTTACTCACCTCACCGATCCCCGACCACTGCAATTCTGATGGTGCCAGTTCCTGATACTATCTTGAAATCGCTGTAAATGCTGCTGAGGTAATCACTGGCTGCAGCAGAAACCCACCTCAGCCAGTGATTGGATCTATCACACAATCAGGTGTAAATGTCCCTCATCCAAAAAGTTGGGTGGTATGCTACAGTGAAGGGGGCACATCTGGGCATAACTACTGAGAAGAGGGCACATGTGGGCATAACTATTGTGAGGGATATTACTGTGAAGGGGCATATGTGAGTATTACTACTGTGAAGGGGGCACTTGTGGGCATGACAACTGTGAAGAGGGCACAATGTGGGCATAATTACTGTGAGCGGCACAATGTGGGCATAATTACTGTGAGGGGCACAATGTGGGCATAATTACTGTGAGGGGGGCACAGTGTGGGCATAACTACTGTGAGGGACACAATGTGGGCATAACTACTGTAAAGGGGTACAATGTGAAACCAACCAAAGAGAAAAAAAACAATAACCCCATGGAAAATGAGAGAACACACATATAAAATATATATGTAGTTTATTAAAACCAAATATAGTAAATATAATATAACACAAAGGCACAAGGTAAAGGGGGATGGGACGCCCCGTGTAACGGGACCGTGAACCCCCACCCTCACATATACCTGACTAACAGGGAGGAAGTGTCATAAAACACTAAGTGTAAAACCTCATGTAGATGGGAGAGTTGTAGATTCGCTCAGAGTGACATATAAACATATATGTATTGCACACATGTAGAGGATCGATAAAGTCACACATAACAAACTTGCCCACTACTGGTAACATAGGTGGCCATCACGTAAATACAGACAGCCAAATCACATCACTAAATACAGGTGGAGCAAGAGTGGTATGTGCAAGCAATAACACTACAATATTATACTAGCCATGTATGAAGCAAGACATAAGTTACCCATGATATGCGGGAACACAGGGTATGGAAGACAGAATGGGGCAAATATCGTAAATGTATTCTAAACAATACAGCATTCTCGGGTAACAGTAGATGGACAGCATAATACTCGAGAAGTAAACGAAAAGTAACATAACATATCTCAGGTACAATGTATCTCCCATTACACTACATGTCAAAACGGGTCAGCTTTTCAAATCCAATATTTATAAAGCTATAGAGAATAATGATAAAATAACTACAAAGTACAATAATAAAGTATTGGCAAGCAAGAGGGGATATATTTCCCCACTCAGTCATACCACATGATGCGTAGCTGAAGGTAATCTATACCATAAGTGACAAACTAAAAATATACCCATATAATAGATACAGTGATGTCATAAAACAATATAACATGATCATAGTGTAATAATACATGATTAATTAAATGATTGAAAATTGATATACAGGAATGAGAAACAATCAATAACAATAAATGAAAATTTCTCATCCCCCCCTCCCTATTCTTATTCCATATATAAATAAATAAAATAATGCATATACCAAATACAATTCATATATAGGTGTAATACATATCACAATATCTAAACACAAAGTGTAAACTATCAATCCAGTCCACATTCTAAATACATAAAATACACAATACAAAGATGAATACCGTGAATATAATGAGTGAAAGCAATAAAGTGCAATATGGCCCTGGGAACATAGCCACAGAGCATGTCCCTACAAAATTAATAGATGCTAGGTACATAATAAGTGCCATTGCCCCAGCTGCATCACGTGGTAGCCAAATACTAACAACAAAGGGTTATAGAGAACAAGGAGCAGCGGCCAAAACCCCACACATGTGTGTAGATATTGGGATGTTGATGGATATCCATAGCTCCAGAAGCAGTTTTTCTTCTCTGGGCCCGAGTCTCACATATCTCCAGTAGGACCACAGCAGAATTAGGTATACTATGGAAAAAAAATAACAATAAGTACATAATAGGGGGACAACCAACAATGAAAGTTAAAAAACACGATTTATAGAAAAGACTTGAAGCGAACTGTCTCGTTTAGACCTCTAGGGATCTCGCTCTTGAGTAGAACAATACATTTCGTCTCCAGCTGCAGGAGACGCTTGCTTCTTAACCACCTCAGCCCCCAGTGCTTAAACACCCTGAAAGACCAGGCCACTTTTTACACTTCTGACCTACACTACTTTCACCGTTTATTGCTCGGTCATGCAACTTACCACCCAAATGAATTTTACCTCCTTTTCTTCTCACTAATAGAGCTTTCATTTGGTGGTATTTCATTGCTGCTGACATTTTTTGTTATTAATCGAAATTTAACGATTTTTTTTGCAAAAAAATGACATTTTTCACTTTCAGTTGTAAAATTTTGCAAAAAAAACGACATCCATATATAAATTTTGCTCTAAATTTATTGTTCTACATGTCTTTGATAAAAAAAAAAATGTTTGGGTAAAAAAAAAAATGGTTTGGGTAAAAGTTATAGCGTTTACAAACTATGGTACAAAAATGTGAATTTCCGCTTTTTGAAGCAGCTCTGACTTTCTGAGCACCTGACATGTTTCCTGAGGTTCTACAATGGCCAGACAGTACAAACACCCCACAAATGACCCCATTTCGGAAAGTAGACACCCTAAGGTATTCGCTGATGGGCATAGTGAGTTCATAGAACTTTTTATTTTTTGTCACAAGTTAGCGGAAAATGATGATTTTTTTTTTTTTTTTTTTTCCTTACAAAGTCTCATATTCCACTAACTTGTGACAAAAAATAAAAAGTTCTATGAACTCACTATGCCCATCACGAAATACCTTGGGGTCTCTTCTTTTCAAAATGGGGTCACTTGTGGGGTAGTTATACTGCCCTGGCATTCTAGGGGCCCAAATGTGTGGTAAGGAGTTTGAAATCAAATTCTGTAAAAAATGACCTGTGAAATCTGAAAGGTGCTCTTTGGAATATGGGCCCCTTTGCCCACCTAGGCTGCAAAAAAGTGTCACACATCTGGTATCTCCGTACTCAGGAGAAGGTGGGGAATGTGTTTTGGGGTGTCATTTTACATATACCAATGCTGGGTGAGAGAAATATCTTGGCAAAAGACAACTTTTCCCATTTTTTTATACAAAGTTGGCATTTGACCAAGATATTTATCTCACCCAGCATGGGTATATGTAAAAAGACACCCCAAAACACATTCCTCAACTTCTCCTGAATACAGAGATACCAGATGTGTGACACTTTTTTGCAGCCTAGGTGGGCAAAGGGGCCCATATTCCAAAGAGCACCTTTCGGATTTCACAGGTCATTTTTTACAGAATTTGATTTCAAACTCCTTACCAAACATTTGGGCCCCTAGAATGCCAGGGCAGTATAACTACCCCACAAGTGACCCCATTTTGGAAAGAAGACACCCCAAGGTATTCCGTGAGGGGCATGGCGAGTTCCTAGAATTTTTTATTTTTTGTCACAAGTTAGTGGAAAATGCTGATTTTTTTTTTTTTTTTTTTTTCATACAAAGTCTCATATTCCACTAACTTGTGACAAAAAATAAAAAAACTTCCATGAACTCACTATGCCCATCAGCGAATACCTTGGGGTCTCTTCTTTCCAAAATGGGGTCACTTGTGGGGTAGTTATACTGCCCTGGCATTCTAGGGGCCCAAATGTGTGGTAAGGAGTTTGAAATCAAATTCTGTAAAAAATGACGAGTGAAATCCGAAAGGTGCTCTTTGGAATATGGGCCCCTTTGCCCACCTAGGCTGCAAAAAAGTGTCACACATCTGGTATCTCCGTATTCAGTAGAAGTTGGGGAATGTGTTTTGGGGTGTCATTTTACATATACCCATGCTGGGTGAGATAAATATCTTGGTCAAATGCCAACTTTGTATAAAAAAATGGGAAAAGTTGTCTTTTGCCAAGATATTTCTCTCACCCAGCATGGGTATATGTAAAATGACACCCCAAAACACATTCCCCACCTTCTCCTGAGTACGGAGATACCAGATGTGTGACACTTTTTTGCAGCCTAGGTGGGCAAAGGGGCCCATATTCCAAAGAGCACCTTTCGGATTTCACTCGTCATTTTTTACAGAATTTGATTTCAAACTCCTTACCACACATTTAGGCCCCTAGAATGCCAGGGCAGTATAACTACCCCACAAGTGACCCCATTTTGGAAAGAAGAGACCCCAAGGTATTCGCTGATGGGCATAGTGAGTTCATGGAAGTTTTTATTTTTTGTCACAAGTTAGTGGAATATGAGACTTTGTATGAAAAAAAAATAAAATAAAAAAATCATCATTTTCCACTAACTTGTGACAAAAAATAAAAAATTCTAGGAACTCGCCATGCCCCTCACGGAATACCTTGGGGTGTCTTCTTTCCAAAATGGGGTCACTTGTGGGGTAGTTATACTGCCCTGGCATTTTCCAGGGGTCCTAATGTGTGGTAAGTAGGTAAATGACCAGTGAAATCTGAAAGGTGCTCTTTGGAATGTGGGCCCCTTTGCCCACCTAGGCTGCAAAAAAGTGTCACACATGTGGTATCGCCGTATTCAGGAGATGTTGAGGAATGTGTTTTGGGGTGTCTTTTTACATATACCCATGCTGGGTGAGAGAAATATCTTGGCAAAAGACAACTTTTCCCATTTTTTTTATACAAAGTTGGCATTTGACCAAGATATTTATCTCACCCAGCATGGGTATATGTAAAATGACACCCCAAAACACATTCCCAAACTTCTCCTGAGTACGGCGATACCAGATGTGTGACACTTTTTTGCAGCCTAGATGCGCAAAGGGGCCCAAATTCCTTTTAGGAGGGCATTTTTAGACATTTGGATCCCAGACTTCTTCTCACGCTTTGGGGCCCCTAGAATGCCAGGGCAGTATAAATACCCCACATGTGACCCCATTTTGGAAAGAAGACACCCCAAGGTATTCAATGAGGGGCATGGCGAGTTCATAGAAATTTTTTTTTTTTGGCACAAGTTAGCGGAAATTGATATTTTTTATTTTTTTCTCACAAAGTCTCCCGTTCCGCTAACTTGGGACAAAAATTTCAATCTTTCATGGACTCAATATGCCCCTCACGGAATACCTGGGGTGTCTTCTTTCCGAAATGGGGTCACATGTGGGGTATTTATACTGCCCTGGCATTCTAGGGGCCTAAAGCGTGAGAAGAAGTCTGGAATATAAATGTCTAAAAAATTTTACGCATTTGGATTTCGTGAGGGGTAGGGTGAGTTCATGTGAGATTTTATTTTTTGTCACAAGTTAGTGGAATATGAGACTTTGTAAGAAAAAAAAATAATAATTCCGCTAACTTGGGCCAAAAAAATGTCTGAATGGAGCCTTACAGAGGGTGATCAATGACAGAGGGGGTGATCAATGACAGGGGGGGTGATCAATGACAGGGGGGGTGATCAATGACAGGGGGGTGATCAGAGAGTCTATATGGGGTGATCACCACAGTCATTGATCATGCCCCTGTAAGGCTTTATTCAGACGTCCGTATGCGTTTTGCGGATCCGATCCATCTATCAGTGGATCCGTAAAAATCATGCAGACATCTGAATGGAGCTTTACAGGGGGTTGATCAATGACAGGGGTGTAATCAATGACAGGGGGGTGATCAGGGAGTCTATATGGGGTGATAACCACAGTCATTGATCACGCCCCTGTAAGGCTTCATTCAGACATCCGTATGCGTTTTGCGGATCCGATCCATCTATCAGTGGATCCGTAAAAATCATGCGGACATCTGAATGGAGCTTTACAGGGGGTTGATCAATGACAGGGGGGTAATCAATGACAGGGGGGTGATCAATGACAGGGGCGGTGATCAATGACAGGGGGGTGATCAGGGAGTCTATATGGGGTGATCACCACAGTCATTGATCACGCCCCTGTAAGGCTTCATTCAGACGTCCGTATGCGTTTTGCGGATCAGATCCATCTATCAGTGGATCCGTAAAAATCATGCGGACATCTGAATGGAGCTTTACAGGGGGTTGATCAATGACAGGGGGGTAATCAATGACAGGGGGGTGATCAATGACAGGGGGGTGATCAATGACAGGGGGGTGATCAATGACAGGGGGGTGATCAATGACAGGGGCGGTGATCAATGACAGGGGGGTGATCAGGGAGTCTATATGGGGTGATCACCACAGTCATTGATCATGCCCCTGTAAGGCTTTATTCAGACGTCCGTATGCGTTTTGCGGATCCGATCCATCTATCAGTGGATCCGTAAAAATCATGCGGACATCTGAATGGAGCTTTACAGGGGGTTGATCAATGACAGGGGTGTAATCAATGACAGGGGGGTGATCAGGGAGTCTATATGGGGTGATCACCACAGTCATTGATCATGCCCCTGTAAGGCTCCATTCAGACGTCCGTGTGCGTTTTGCGGATCCGATCCATCTATCAGTGGATCCGTAAAAATCATGCGGACATCTGAATGGAGCTTTACAGGGGGTTGATCAATGACAGGGGTGTAATCAATGACAGGGGGGTGATCAGGGAGTCTATATGGGGTGATCACCACAGTCATTGATCATGCCCCTGTAAGGCTTCATTCAGACGTCCGTATGATTTTTACGGATCCGATCAGTCTATCAGTGGATCCGTAAAAATCATGCGGACGTCTGAATGGAGCTTTACAGGGGGTTGATCAATGACAGGGGTGTAATCAATGACAGGGGGGTGATCAGGGAGTCTATATGGGGTGATCAGGGGCTAATAAGGGGTTAATAAGTGACGGGGGGGGGGGGGTGTAGTGTAGTGTAGTGGTGCTTGGTGGGACTTTACTGAGCTACCTGTGTCCTCTGGTGGTCGATCCAAACAAAGGGGACCACCAGAGGACCAGGTAGCAGGTATATTAGACGCTGTTATCAAAACAGCGTCTAATATACCTGTTAGGGGTTAAAAAAAACACATCTCCAGCCTGCCAGCGAACGATCGCCGCTGGCAGGCTGGAGATCAACTCTCTTACCTTCCGTTCCTGTGAGCGCGCGCGCCTGTGTGCGCGCGTTCACAGGAAATCCCGGCTCACGCGAGATGACGCGTATATGCGTCGCTGAGCGCAGGGCTGCCACCTCCGGAACGCGAATCTGCATACAGCGGTCCGGAGGTGGTTAATATCACCTCCACGACAGCCCATGGAGACCCTATCAATACCCCTAACCTGTAACCCTCGGGGGTCACCATTATGTTTATCCCTAAAGTGTAGGGCTATAGGTTGAAATTGGGTCAACTCATCATGTTCAGTGGTAGCTGCTTGGCGGATTTTACTTGCATGTTCAAATATCCTCACACGCACCTCCCTAGTGATCATCCCAACATATAGGAGATTGCAAGGACATGTGATCAGGTATATCACAGATGCAGTTCTGCATGTGATATAATGTACAATATGATAATCCCGTCGACCCTCAGAGTCCATGAATGTAGAGGACCGAACCATATATCTACACGCCTGACAGTTGTTACAAGGGTAAGAGCCCCATTTAGGGCCCTTACTCCCAAAGATGTAGGATGGCGATGGGGATACATAGTGACTGTTGGTAAGCATATCACACAGGTTTTTGGAACATCGCCACGTAACCTGGGGATATTCTCGAAGTGTTGCCCGCAAATCATTATCTGAGAGCAGTATGGGCCAGTAATTGGTAAGTATTTCACGTATTTTGCGCCACTGCGTATTAAAAGGCGTAATAAACCGACAGCTGGTGTTGTCGGTCTTTTGTCTATTACTGGCCAGGAGAGAGTCCCTATTTGTGGATTTGGCACGTGCATAACCCCTCTTGATGTCACATTGATTATATGCTCTATTTTGAAACCTCCAGGACAGCTCCCCAGACTGAGCCTCAAATTTCTGATCGCTTGAACAGACACATCGAAGACGCAAGAATTGTCCCACCGGAATAGCCCTGACCGTCTGTGGGTAATGTGAGGACTTGGCATGTAGGAGGGTGTTAGTGGAAGTCGGCTTCCTATATAGATCCGTGGAGACCCGACCGTCCCCCTCCTTACCGATCAGAATGTCAAGAAACTCCATCCTATCCTGGCTGTAGTGCCATGTCAGTCTGATGTTGAGGGTATTATCATTGAGTCGCTGGAGGAAGGTCAGAAGCTGCCCCTCTGTGCCGTGCCAGATGAAAAGTACATCGTCGATATACCGCGACCACGAGACCACAGAGCCATAATCCGGGAGACTCTGGACTATCTCCCTCTCCCACAGTCCGAGGAACAAATTAGCGTACGAGGGCGCACAAGTCGCCCCCATCGCTGTTCCCCGGAGCTGTAGGAAGAGGCCTTCCTTAAATGTAAAGTAGTTGTGTTTCAAGATAAAGTCCAGAATCTCAATCACAAACACAATAATCTCTGGATCTATATTTGCCATTTGCATAAAATATTGGCAGGCTCTGATCCCGTGGTCGTGGCATATCGACGTGTAGAGGGCCTCAACATCACACGTGACCAACCACATGTCCCCCTCCAGCGACACCCCATTGAGTTTCCTCAATACATCAGAGGTATCCTTGACATAGGACGGTAGGATCTCCACGCATCCCCTCAGATAAAAATCCACAAATCTACTCACACGTTCACAAAGACTCCCCACCCCGGACACAATAGGGCACCCGGGGGGGGGGGGGGGGTTTGTAACTGTTTGTGAACTTTAGGCAAAAGATACAGGGTAGGTGTCACCGGATGGTCAACCACCAGACCCTCCTTAAGTCATTGTGAGAGTATATTATTTTCAACCCCAGAGTCTAAAATCTGATCCAGTTCAACCTTGAACCTGGTGGTGAGATTGCTGTCTAGTCGTTTGTAACATTCCTTGTCCCCTAACTGTCTAAATGCTTCTTTCTCATACATCTGTTCTGGCCAGATCACAACATTTCCCCCCTTGTCCGCAGGCTTAATAACGATATCCTTTAAACCACGCAGCTCTTTAAATGCCTGGTATTGGTCACGAGTAGAGTTGAGCGAACACCTGGATGTTCGGGTTCGAGAAGTTCGGCCGAACTTCCCGGAAATGTTCGGGTTCGGGATCCGAACCTGACCCGAACTTCATCCCGAACCCGAACCCCATTGAAGTCAATGGGGACCCGAACATTTGGGCACTAAAAAGGCTGTAAAACAGCCCAGGAAAGAGCTAGAGGGCTGCAAAAGGCAGCAACATGTAGGTAAATCCCCTGCAAACAAATGTGGATAGGGAAATGAATTTTAAAAAAAATAAAAAAAATAAAAATGACCCAATATCAATTGGACAGAGGTCCCATAGCAGAGAATCTGGCTTCACGTCAGCAGAGAATCAGTCTCTTCATGCCATAGCAAAGAATCTGGCTTCATGTCAGCACAGAATCAGTCTCTTCATGCCATAGCAGAGAATCTGGCTTCATGTCAGCACAGAATCAGTCTTCATGTCATAGCAGAGAATCAGGCTTCACGTCACCCACCACTGGAACAGGCCACTGTCACACATTTAGGCCCAGGCACCCAGGCAGAGGAGAGAGGTCCCGTAACAGAGAATCTGGCCTTATGTCAGCGCAGAATCAGTCTTCATGTCATAGCAGAGAATCAGGCTTCACGTCACCCACCACTGGAACAGGCCACTGTCACACATTTAGGCCCAGGCACCCAGGCAGAGGAGAGAGGTCCCGTAACAGAGAATCTGGCCTTATGTCAGCACAGAATCTGTCTTCATGTCATAGCAGAGAATCAGGCATCACGTCACCCACCACTGGAACAGGCCACTGTCACACATTTAGGCCCAGGCACCCAGGCAGAGGAGAGAGGTCCCGTAGCAGAGAATCTGGCCTTATGTCAGCGCAGAATCAGTCTTCATGTCATAGCAGAGAATCAGGCTTCACGTCACCCACCACTGGAACAGGCCACTGTCACACATTTAGGCCCCGGCACCCAGACAGAGGAGAGAGGTCCTGTAACAGAGAATCTGGCCTTATGTCAGCACAGAATCTGTCTTCATGTCATAGCAGAGAATCAGGCATCACGTCACCCACCACTGGAACAGGCCACTGTCACACATTTAGGCCCAGGCACCCAGGCAGAGGAGAGAGGTCCCGTAACAGAGAATCTGGCCTTATGTCAGCGCAGAATCAGTCTTCATGTCATAGCAGAGAATCAGGCTTCACGTCACCCACCACTGGAACAGGCCACTGTCACACATTTAGGCCCAGGCAGAGGAGAGAGGTCCCGTAGCAGAGAATCTGGCCTTATGTCAGCGCAGAATCTGTCTTCATGTCATAGCAGAGAATCAGGCATCACGTCACCCACCACTGGAACAGGCCACTGTCACATATTTAGGCCCAGGCACCAAGTCAGTGGTGTAGTACAGTCGATATGAACCACATGAAGTTTCACCAAATATCCAGTCTGCAGGTTTGCAATAGGGTCATACCAATATACAGGAGCTGCAGCAATGATCACTTGTTAAATATAGTTCCATATATTCATAAGCTGTTAGCAGAGAGTCAGGACATGCTAAATAAACCTCTTCAAATGTGCTATTAGATAACTGAGGAAAGTTTTAACAGACAGAGTCTTTACAGTGGACTCTTCCAGAAAGCCCCCTGTGTATTCTGCTACTTGGTTTGGTCTCCTCAGTGCAGACATTTACTGTGAAGGAGGTAGGATCTCTGTCTAAGTTCTCTAAAGCTAAAGTTCATTTATCCATTGTAAAAAGTTATAATATATACCCATAATAGTTCTGTAGAATGTAAAGAGGTGACTGTATGTTTTTTTAGCAGCCTTTAAACCCTGCAGCACATGCTAGGCTGAGTAGATGATGTACAGTTAGAGAGCCATGTGTTCTTCCTAAAATGGCTGCAAGACATGCTGTATTCCAGGTCACCCTGCTGCAATATCTTTGTAAATGATTTTCTCTTGTTCATTTTTCTGTATGCTTTGTTATATCCTGTAACATGTATGTGGGAATGTAATATAATGACTGCCTGTTATGATATAGGTGGGCTGGTGACCTGGCTGTATACCACATAGTGGCAGTGTTTCCCTGTTGTATTACAGGCTCCAGCCAAGTGCACTCCACCTCAATAAAGCTTTAAACCACAGAAGACCTGAGTGTCGTCCCTTAGAGTCCACTTAGAGTTTATGCCTGGAGGAGCTGGTGACCGAGTGAGTGTGAAAGCTGGAGGTGTCGCAGATGGTGCAAGGAAAAGAGGGTTACATTTGGTGCCGTGACTCGGATGTCATCATTCTGCTCAAAGTGACCAGTGAAGATACCTAAAGTCACCAGTGTGCGAGTTCTGAGGTGATTGTGCCACGGCGGAGCTGCTAGGCGGCAGATTGACCTTATTAGCGGTTTATATCCTCTCAGGAATAGAAGATGAGTGGACGAGCCAGAGCCCGCGGAAGAGCACGTGCCAGGGGGCAGCCCAGCCAAGGACAACCTGGACAGGAGCAAGAGGCTCAAGAACCTAGACGCATTGAAAGACCCCAGCAGCCACCAGCCGAGCCTTTGCTTGTGGGAAGAGGGCGCCAGAGAGGCCCGCCAGTAGTGGAGAGACCTCCGACTGATGTTCTGCAGCTTTCAGCTGGATTTCAGGACATATCCCTCGGAGAACGGGGTGGCCGCAGGCGTGACTTCCATGACCTTGGAGTGAACACCCGGCAGACCATTGAATAGAAATGTGAGACCTGTTTTTTTTTTGCACTGTGTGACAGGTTAAGGTTTAATCACAGAATCAGACTTCTATCTGCACGGTAGCGTGTGTCTTAGGTTTTTCTGAATGACACTATCAGTACCTTCAATGTAAGATATCCTTTTTGGGATAGATTTCAAGTAGGCCTCCAATACCAGAAACTAGTTATTTTGAGAATGGCAAATTTGGGAATAGTTTTTCAACCCAGAAAAAAAAGTGTGCTTTTACGGTCACTACAAATAACTTGACCAGCTAAAACAGTACAGATTTGCTTGAATAGAAATGTGAGACCTGTTTGTTTTTGCACTGTGTGACAGGTTAAGGTTTAATCTCAGAATCAGACTTCTATCTGCACGGTAGCGTGTGTCTTAGGTTTTTCTGAATGACACTATCAGTACCTTCAATGTAAGATATCCTTTTTGGGATAGATTTCAAGTAGGCCTCCAATACCAGAAACTAGTTATTTTGAGAATGGCAAATTTGGGAATAGTTTTTTAACCCAGAAAAAAAAGTGTGCTTTTACGGTCACTACAAATAACTTGACCAGCTAAAACAGTACAGATTTGCTTGAATAGAAATGTGAGACCTGTTTTTTTTTGCACTGTGTGACAGGTTAAGGTTTAATCTCAGAATCAGACTTCTATCTGCACGGTAGCGTGTGTCTTAGGTTTTTCTGAATGACACTATCAGTACCTTCAATGTAAGATATCCTTTTTGGGATAGATTTCAAGTAGGCCTCAAATACCAGAAACTAGTTAGTTATTTTGAGAATGGCAAGTTTGGGAATAGTTTTTTAACCCAGAAAAAAAAGTGTGCTTTTACGGTCACTACAAATAACTTGACCAGCTAAAACAGTACAGATTTGGTTGAATAGAAATGTCAGGTCTATTTTTTAGGCGCTGGGTGACAGGCTCAACTTGCCCCTGATGTAGTATATGGCCAAAAAATAACCACACTGTTGATGGTTAAATGCACTTGGGTGACACAGGCTCAGCCTGCACCAGATGTAGTATATGGCCAAAAAATAATCAGACTGTTGATGGTTAAATGCACTTCGGTGACACAGGCTCAGCCTGATTCCCTGTACTTGTATAGATCGTTTTATTACACATATCTGTCAGGTCTACATGTTTTTCGTGTTTTACGGTGTTTTCTCCTTGTATACATGTATTTGTTCTGTTATATGAGAGACTGTATCATTATGTATAATCGAGTAGGAAATGAAGAGTGCATCCAGTTATGGGCTAATTATGGCCTAACTTGTATTATTGACCCACATGATCTGACTGGATGCTTTTTGGAGTATGTAGAATAATGATTACATGTATACCATTGACAGCACTTTCCTGTATATATATTATGTTTGTATCCCACTATTCTTTTTCTCACTCACTATATAATCAGATCATCTGTATGATCGCTATAATGATACTGCGGTTCCATTGTTATGGACCCCCAGTACATCACATGCTCTTTATGTATTTGCCACGGAGTTACGCTATAGCTAGCCTTTCTCATGGTTCCATTTATATGGACCTCCTATATGTCACTTTTTTACTTGATATGTCACTATGTGTGTTGATCACGCAGTTATGTTATTTATTATTAGATCTATGATCACGTTATTTTTTATTATTATTTTTTGATTTATATTAGATATCTACTGAGGGGTTTCTCCCTATATGATAATTCCTGTGAGCGTGGGACCCTGTGTGGATGCAGCGAGTACGTGCCTGTAGCATTGTGGCAATTTTGTGATCATGTCCCATTATCTAGTCTTTTTTAGAGCGGCGGATTGCGGCTCACCTGCGTTCCACGGGGGCCGCGGGGTGCGCATGCGCTGGGCGACGCCATCTCGACGCGCTCCGTGACGTCTGTATGTGCCGCCGCGCATGCGCGGTGCGCAGACGTGGACGCGCTGGGAGATGGCGCCGTGTATCATGGTGCTTCCCGCGCCCGATCGAGTGGTCCGCAGGTGTGCAGCATTCAGGTGATTCTTGTCCATCGCCCCACCCCCATTTCATTCTATATATACCCTGCCTATGCATTATATAGTACCTCCTGACGAAGCCGTTGAGGTGAAACGCGCGTCGAGGTCTCGCGCCCAGGGCCGGTCATTCATTTTGCCACCATGTCTTCAGGTTCGTCCTATATTTAGCGCGGTTCCATGCTACTTGCGGGGTACCCTTGTATGTATCCACGCTGGGTCCCTTGTACTTTGGTGCACGTTAGTTATGGTTTGACTTCAGCCTAGTGATTTTGTATTCATCATATCACTGTTTTTGGCTGATTGTGACATTTACATCATACCGTGCATGCTTGCTACGACTCTGGGGTTACTATATCTGGCCTGTGGTACTTGTGTACCATACCCTTATTAGGGAGACCATATATGTGATATTTATCTGGTTGCCCAGAGTCTTAGCTTTTGCTTTATTGGTCGTACCTGTTTTGTGCTTCACATTGCGCAAGAACTGTGCTTTATTTTGCGCAGTTCTTTGGTGGTTCCTATGAATTTACTTACCCTGTGCTTCTCCGTGTACTGTATTACATCCTGTTGTTCTCCATTATTTATATTTTATAATAAATGATACCTTTTGATATAAACATTCCACTTGTTTGGCTTTTAGTTTACACAGGCTCAGCCTGCAGCTGATGTAGTATATGGCCAAAAAATAACCAGACTGTTGATGGTTAAATGCACTTGGGTGACACAGGCTCAGCCTGCACCAGATGTAGTATATGGCCAAAAAATAATCAGACTGTTGATGGTTAAATGCACTTCGGTGACACAGGTTCAGCCTGCAGCTGATGTAGTATATGGCCAAAAAATAACCAGACTGTTGATGGTTAAATGCACTTCGGTGACACAGGCTCAGCCTGCAGCTGATGTAGGATATAGCACAAAATAACCACACTATTGATGGTTAAATACACTTGGTGATAGCTTGTGCTGGCGCACCACAAGTCACAAAATGGCCGCCGATCATCCCAGAAAAAAAGTGATCTAAAAACGCTCTGGGCTGCCTCAAAAAAGTGAGCAAGTCAATACTAGCACTTCAATGATCCACAGCTGCAGATCGATCACAGAATGAAGTCTTTTGGAGGAGTTAATCACTGCCTAATCTCGCCCTAACGTCGCAGCTGCAACCTCTCCCTATGCTTGAATCAGCAGAGTGACGTGCAGCGCAACGTGACCCAAGCTTATATAGAGGCTGGGTCACATGCTGCACTGGCCAATCACAGCCATGCCAATAGTAGGCAAGGCTGTGATGGCCTCTTGGGGCAAGTAGTATGACGCTTGTTGATTGGCTGCTATGCAGCCTTTCAAAAAGCGCCAAGAAAGTGCCGAACACCGAACCCGAACACAGACTTTTACGAAAATGTTCGGGTTCGGGTCCGTGTCACGGACACCCCAAAATTCGGTACGAACCCGAACTATACAGTTCGGGTTCGCTCATCCCTAGTCACGAGTCAAATTTTTATGGCCAGAATAACCCGCCAGTTGTTCAAAATCATGTTTAACCAACTTGACAAAAATTTATCTTTTTGGAGTTCTTCCTGTACCGTTTGCCGGTTGCCTCCACATTTCTGGTTCTCCTTTTTGGTCTGGGGGTGCTCGGTGTATGTTGATATCCGGTTCTGACTGTGCCGCCTTCTAGTACCCCCCGCGTTCCTAAAAAAGGCTCTCCACATGTCTCATCAGATGTCAATGAGATTCCCGATAGGGATGCTGTAACCGACCCACTCCTATCATGCCTTTGCTGCCACCTATACACTCTATTGGACTGGAAGTCCATGAGGTCCCTTTGGAACTTCTTGGATTTCTGTTCCTGAATGTTCCTTTCCCAGGTGTCCAGATCTGCCTTAAGTGTGGTATCAAAGTTATCAAAGTCCTCTTTAATGAGAATCTCCTGTAACTTCGCCTTGACTGTATCAATTTCTTTCTCTGTCTGCTCAAGCGACCCCTGATCGAGCCCAATCAGGAGCTCAATCAAAGTCCTGGAGCAATTATTGAGGGAATCTTCCCGCCTCTCAGTGAACACTGGGTCAGTGGTTTCCAGGGTGGGAAAAACCTGAATCCGTAAACCCTGGGCATGATGTTTCTGCTCAAGTAACTTTCCAGAGCCGCCTTGTTCCACCAGAGCTTAAGACAGACACCTGTGTGTAATCTCTACCTCCTGACGAAGCCTTTCTCGGCGAAACGCGCGTTGAGGTGCAGCTCTGGTCATACTTCCTGTGTTCCCGCATATCATGGGTAACTTATGTCTTGCTTCATACATGGCTAGTATATTATTGTAGTGTTATTGCTTGCACATACCACTCTTGCTCCACCTGTATTTAGTGATGTGATTTGGCTGTCTGTATTTACGTGATGGCCACCTATGTTACCAGTAGTGGGCAAGTTTGTTGTTATGTGTGACCTTATCGATCCTCTACATGTGTGCACTACATATATGTTTATATGTCACTCTGGGCGAATCTACAGCTCTCCCATCTACATACGGTTTTACACTTAGTGTTTTTTTGACACTTCCTCCCTGTTAGTCAGGTATATGTGAGGGTGGGGGTTGACGGTCCCGTTACACGGGGCGTCCCATCCCCCTTTACCTTGTGCCTTTGTGTTATATTATATTTACTATATTTGGTCTTAATAAACTACATATATATTTTATATGTGTGTTCTCTCATTTTCCATGGAGTTATTGGTTTTTTCTCTTTGGTTGGTTTCAGTATATTATACTAGACCCCAGTGTATTCTGTACACCCAATTAGAGTTTTCTTATAGGTTGGTCCAAGGGGAACAATGTGGGCATTACTACTGTTAAGGAGGCACAGTGTGGGCATTACTACTGTGTGCTGGCATGAAGGAGGAATACTACTGGGGGCATTAAGGGGACTGGGTGTGTTTAGATATGCTTTGGGCAGAGTTACAGGTGTGGCCTAGCATGACGAAAAATTGCACTGCATGCGCTGCACATATTGTCCCTCTTTGCATACCTCCCAACTTTTGAAAAATGCAAACGATGACAAGATGTGCACAAAGTTGCGCACAAGATCCTGTGTACAAACGTCCTTCCTGATATTCTCCCAGCAAGAAACTCTTGTAAAACCAGTGCTTATGAACTTGCTTTTGGGGAAGGCCAAACAGGGCTGTTCTGGCACGACCATGAAACCACAGCAGGGCACGACCAGAGACGTTTTCTAATTAAATTTTAACCCCTTACGGACACATGACGTACCGGTACGGCATGTTTCCCGAGTCCTTAAGGACAAATGACGTACCGGTACCGGTCATGGCTTTAAAACGCGATTGCGGCGCCGCGGGGGTTAATCGGAACAGGATGACCGCTGTAACAACGCCGGGCCTTCTGTAACAACGCCGGGGGGGGCCCCGTATTGGCGATCGCAGAAAACCGTAGGTCGATTCAGACCTGCGGTTTGCTGCGTTTCCGGTCCATTCGGGTCTCCGGTGACCCGATGAACCGGAAAAAGACTGCGATCGGTGGCGTGATTACACACCACCAATCGCAGTACGAAGATTTGGAGAGGCGGTGCTGGCCATGGTGGCGGTGCTGATGCATAGAAGGGATAGAAGGGAAAAGTTAGTTAGGAAAAAAAAAAAAGCACTTTTATCTAAATTTTTTTTTTGTTTCAGCTTTCAGACCCTAGACCCCCCCTGCCACTTGCAGTGCAGCCGAGATGAGGACATTTTGGGGCCTCGTGCTGCATATGGGTCTAGTGCAAAAACCCAGTGTCAGGCAATACTGGAGTGGGGACGTCCTCTACCAGACCCCACTCTACAGCATGGCCATGACACGCTCCCGGTTTGAGGCCATCCGGAAATGTCTGCATTATTCAGATAATGCAGCATGTCCCCCCCGAGGTGATCCTGCCTATGACCGTCTGTATAAGATACGGCCGGTCATCGATCACTTCGGGGCCAAATTTGTACAGGCGTACGTACCTGGAAGGGAGGTCGCGGTTGATGAGTCTGTCGTTGCATTCAAGGGGAGACTCAGTTTCCGCCAATACATTCCCACTAAGTGGGCGAGGTATGGCGTGAAGCTATACAAAATTTGTGAGAGTGCCTCAGGGTACACTTACAAATTTCGTGTGTACAAGTGGCGAGATTCCCGTATTCAACCCCCAGAATGTCCCCCCACTCTGGGTGTTAGCGGGAAACTCATGTGGGACCTTATGTACCCACTGCTAAATAAGGGTTACCACTTGTACGTGGACAACTTTTATACTAGCATTCCCTTGTTCAGGTCCCTTGCCGCCAGATCCACGTTCTCTTGTGAGACCTTGCGGAAAAATCAGCACGGCCTCCCTGCCCACCCCCTCCAGGTACCTATCCCCAGGGGTGAGACCCGTGCACTTACCAGTGGAAACCTGTTGCAGGTCAGATATAAGGACAAGAGGGATGTCCTTGTACTGTCCACAATCCACGGTAATGGCATCACCCCTGTCCCTGTGCGAGGTACCGCGGCAACGGTCCTCAAGCCTGATTGTATCGTCAACTACAATCGGTATATGGGAGGAGTTGATCTCTCTGATCAAGTCCTCAAGCCATAAAATGCCATGCGCAAAACCCGGGCATGGTACAAAAAAGTTGCGGTCTACTTGGTACAGGTTGCCTTGTACAACTCTTTTGTACTATTCCGAAGCACTGGCAGCACAGGGACATTCCTCCAATTCTATGAGGCAGTCCTCAAGGACCTGATCTTTTCGGACCGGGAAAGAGCAGGCCGGAGTACCTCGGGAACTGAAGGCGCCCGGATCGTCCCTGAGAGGGGGATACGGAAGGACACCACCACTCAATGTGACACTTGCCCCGATCATCCGGGCCTCTGCGTTATCGATTGCTTCAGGGAGTATTACACTTCCATGGAGTACTAAATTTTTATAATCCCCAACAGTCCCCTAGAGAACATAAAAAACTATGGCTCTCAGACTTTGGAGACACGGAAACAATTTTTTCCCCAAAAAATATTAGTTTTAGTGCAGGCATCCTCAAACTGCGGCCCTCCAGATGTTGTAAAACTATAACTCCCAGCATGCCCAGACAACCTACAGCCTTTAGCAGGGCATGGTGGGAATTGTAGTTTTACAACATCTGGAGGGCCGCAGTTTTAGGATGCCTGCTTATTGTTTCCATCGCCGCGTCCGTAAAAATCTTCTCTATAAAAATAACATTTAACCCAACCCCCCCGGATGAACAGCGTTAAAAAAAAAAAAAAGTGGAAAAAAAGCCATTTTTTGTCACCTAACATCACAAAAAGTGTAATAGCGAGCGATCAAAATATCATATGCACCCCCAATTAGTGCCAATAAAGCCTCCATCTCATCCCGCAAAAAATGAGCCCCTACATTAGATAGTCGCCCAACTAAAAAAAAAAAAATATTAGCTCCCAGGCTATGGAGATACTAAAATAATTTTTTTTGGTTCCTAAAATGATAATATAGTGTAAAATCTAAATAAATTCTAAAATGTAGACATATTAGGTATCGCCGCGTCCGTAAGAATCTGCCCTATAAAAATAACATTTGACAATACCCCTCGGATGAACAGCGTTAAAAATATAAAATAAAAACGGAGCCAAAACACCCATTTTTGGGCAAAATTTCCATTTGAATCCTTTTTTTCTGGTAATAAAGCAAGGGTTAACAGCCAAACAAAACGAAATATTTATTGCCCTGATTCTGTAGTTTGCAGAAACACCCCATATGTGGTTGTAAATAGCCACACGGCAGGGCGTAGAACGAAGGGAACGCCATATGGTTTCTGGAAGGCTGATTTTGATGGACTGTTTTTTTTGACACCATGTCCCATTTGAAGCCCCCCCTGATGTAGCCTAGACTAGAAACTCCAAAAAAGTGTCCCCATCTAAGAAACTACACCCCTCAAGGTATTCAAAAGTTACTTTACAAACTGTTAACCCTTTCGGTGTTCCACAAAACTAAATAGCGAATGTGGAAACTATTTTAGAATTTACATTTTTTGTTACCTTGCCTCAAAAAAGTGTAATATAGAGCAACCAAAAATCATATTTACCCCTAAAATAGTCCCAAAACAACAACCACCTTATTCCGTAGTTTCCTAGATGGGGTCACTTTTATGGAGTTTCTACTCTAGGGGTGCATCAGGGGGCTTGAAAGGGTACATGGTGTAAATAAACCAGTCCAGCAAAATCTGCCTTCCAAAAACCATATGGCATTCCCCTTCTTCTATGTCCTGCCGTTTAACCAAAAAGTAGTTTATGACCACATATGGGGTGTTTCTGCAAACTACAGAATCAGGGCAACCCATACTGAGTTTTTTTTGGCTGTTAACCCATTTTTTCCAGTAATAAAGTAAGGGTTAAAATGGAAAATTTTCCAAAAAATAGAAATTCCAAAATTGTTTCTCTATATGCCATTAACTTTTGTGGAACACCTAAAGGGTTAACAAAGTTTGTAAATCCAGTTTTGAATACCTTGAGGGGTGTACTTTCTTAGATAGAGTCACTTTTTGGAATTTCTATTCTAGGAGTGCAAATGGGACATGGTATAAACAAAACCAGTCCTGCAAAATCTGCCTTCCAAAACCCATATGGCATTCCCCTCTTTCTATGTCCTCCCGTTTGGCCAAACAGTAGTTTAGGACCACATATGGGGTGTTTTTGCAAACTACAGAATCAGGGCAACCCATATTGAGTTTTGTTTGGCAGTTAACCCTTACTTTACTGCTGGAAAAAATGGGTTAAAATGGAAAATTTTCCAAAAAATAGAAATTCCAAAATTGTTTCTCCATCTGCCATTAACTCTTGTGGAACACCTAAAGGGTTAACAAAGTTTGTAAACCCAGTTTTGAATACCTTGAGGGGTGTACTTTCTTAGATTGAGTCACTTTTTTGGAATTTCTATTCAAGGGGTGCAAGGGGGGGGGCTTGAAATGAGACATGGTATAAACAAAACCAGTCCTGCAAAATCTGCCTTCCAAAACCCATATGGCGTTCCCCTCCTTCTATGTCCTCCCGTTTGGCCAAACAGTAGTTTAGGACCACATATGGGGTGTTTTTGCAAACTACAGAATCAGGGCAATCCAGGGCATGAGTTTTGTTTGGCAGTTAACCCTTGCTTTTTTCCTGGAAAAAATTGATTATATTGGAAAATTTTCCAAAAAATTGAAATCTTGTGGAAGACCTAAAGGGTTAACAAAGTTTGTAAAATCCGTTTTGAATACCTTGAGGGGTGTAGTTTCTAGAATGGGGTCATTTTTGGATGGTTTATATTATGTAAGCCTCACAAAGTGACTTCAGACCTGAACTGGTCCATAAAAAGTGGGATTTGGAAAATTTCAGAGAAATTTCCAAATTTGCTTCTAAACTTCTAAGCTATGTAACATCCCCAAAAAATAAAATATCATTCCCAAAATTATACAAACATGAAGTAGACATATGGGGAATGTAAAGTCATCACAATTTTTGAGGGTATTACTATGTATTACAGAAGTAGAGAAACTGAAACTTTGAAATTTGCAAATTTTTCCAAATTTTGGGTAAATTTGGCATTTTTTGATGCAAAAAATTTTTCTTTTTGAGCCAATTTTAGCAGTGTCATGAAGTACAATATGTGACGAGAAAACAAACTCAGAACGGCCTGGGTAAGTCAAAGCGTTTTAAAGTTATCAGCACTTAAAGTGACACTGGTCAGATTTGCAAAAAATGGCCTGGTCCTTAAGGTGAAATAGGGCTGTGTCCTTAAGGGGTTAATTAGAGGATTAAGGCGTGATGATGTTTACACAGTTGCAGAGAGAGCTGAGCCTGTAGGTGTAATGGAAACACCCCCGTTGCTCCTAGAGGCTCATTTGCATATATTAAAATATAATTTTTCTCAACAATGCTGGCACATATGTACATGGGACCAACACAGATGCCTTCATCTGCCAAGTGCTCATGCAACAGTAAGCCAGTGTAACGGTCGCGTACACACACACACAGGGGGAGGGAAGTGACCACTGCGCTCCACCCTTACCCCTGGCCCTGCCTACTTGCCTCGCGAGTCCTAATGACAGGGGACAACTGGACAGCAATCCCTAACTTGGAATAAGTGCAGGGATGACAGACAGACAAACAACAGGACGTGAACGGACTGAGTCAATACCAGGAAAGCTACAAAGTACAAATGGAGCAAGCAGAGAATTGTCAGGAGAAGCCGGGGTCATAAATACCAGGAGAGACATGAAGTACCAAAGGAGTCAGCAGAGGATCGTCAGGAGGAGGCCGGGGTCAAATACCAGGAGAGCAGCAAAGTACACAAGGAGCAGGCAGAGGATCGTCAGGAATTAAGCAGGAGGTAAGTACGCCAGGAAAGACCAAATCACAGGTGGAACCTAAATTAACAGGCAACCTGTGGCCAGCAGGCTGCCTGTATTTATAGTGGGGAGTGAGGGTCATGTGACGTGGCCAGCGTCACATGACCGACAGACCAATCAGTCGAGAACCGAGTGATCAGCTCGGCGCTCAAGGCAGACTAGGAGCAGGGAACCACCCAGCTAGTAAAGCCGCCCTGGGAATGAGGTCAAACACAGATCCTCATTCCCAAAGCTAAGCAACAGTTCTGCGGGCAATGGGGGACCGAGTGCACCTTCGGAACCCCGTTACAGCTAGTTTAATAAGTATAAACCTGCTGATGGATGCCCTTTAATGGTATATTTAGCAGATTTGCGTGGTTATTTGTGATACAGTAAATTACTGCTTCTGCCTGATGTTCACATACTGCTGTGGATTTGGTGCAGTTTTTGTCCATTGAATGTAATTTTCTAGAACTGTTTCTCTAAATGATCTGCAAGTATTGATCATAAGAAAACTGCTGTAAAAACCGCATTTATTAACATACATTGCACTGTTGCAGTGCTGAAGAAAAAGCAGAAAATAAATTCAGGTGGTTGTAATGCAAGAGTGCAGTGTTGTAAAAAATCCCTTCTATATGAAAAATTCGACTTTTTCGTTGTTTTTTTGTAATACTTTTATGACATTTTGTTTTAAAGGGGTTTTCTAGGTTAATGATATTGATGATCTATTCCCAGGATAGGTCATTAATATCAGATCACTTGGGGTCCGACACATGGCACCCCCACAATCAGCAGTTTCCTGCAGCCTCCGGAGCCAGAACTAACACTTTGAACGGAGCCATAAGCACAGCTCCATTTGAAGCCTAGGGTTACTATAGCTCAGCTCCCATTTAGCTTCTGAGGATAGACTGCGCCAGGGATCAACAACCTTTAGCCCTCCAGGTGTTCTGAAACTACAACTCCCAGAGTTGTAGTTTCACAGCAGTTGGAGTGCCAAAGGTTGCTGACCCCTGTACTACACTGCACTACAACAGTTGGTAATGATGTGATCCTGCTTACAACCTGCTATCATGGCTGAACAGCCTGACAGGAACACTCACCAATATGGTATATACAGGTGAAACTCCAAAAATTTGAATATCGTGCAAAAGTCCATTTATTTCAGTAATGCAACTTAAAAGGAATTGCATTAATGCAACTTAAAATTAGAATTTTGTGAAAAGGTTCAATATTCCAGGCTCAAAGTGTCACACTCTAGTCAGCTAATTAATCCATACCCCCTGAGCAAAGGGTACCTCAAAATTGTGACTGTGGGGTTATATAAACTGTAAGCCATAATCATCCAAATTATAACAAATAAAGGCTTGAAATATCTCGCTTTGCATGTAATGAGTCTATCTCTTATGTTAGTTTCACCTTTTAAGTTGTATTACTGAAATAAATGAACTTTGCACAATATTCTAATCTTTTGAGTTTCACCTGTATATGCAGTATGGTATATGTAAGTGAAAGAGCATAGTGTGTAATGAGGTCCTGCCCCATCACACCACCCAGGGGAGCTCTGCAAGTGGAGACAACCAGTCCGGCTACATTCTAGGACTGTTTGCCTGCAGCCACCTTAAATAATTCCCAAATAACCCCTTTAACCACCTCAGCTCCCCTAGCTTAAACACCCTTAATGACCAGGCCACTTTTTACACTTCTGCACTACACTAATTTCACGGTTTATTGCTCGGTCATGCAACTTACCACCCAAATGAATTTTACCTCCTTTTCTTCTCACTAATAGAGCTTTCATTTGGTGGTATTTCATTGCTGCTGACATTTTTACTCTTTTTGTTATTAATCGAAATTTAACAAAATTTTTGCAAAAAAATGACACTTTTCACTTTCAGTTGTAAAATTTTGCAAAAAAAAAAAGACATCCATATATACATTTTTCTCTAAATTTATTGTTCTACATGTCTTTGATAAAAAAAAGTTTGGGTAAAAAAAAAATGGTTAGGGTAAAAGTTATAGCGTATACAAACTATGGTACAAAAATGTGAATTTCCGCTTTTTGAAGCAGCTCTGACTTTCTGAGCACCTGTCATGTTTCCTGAGGTTCTACAATGGCCAGACAGTAGAAAAACCCCACAAATGACCCCATTTTGGAAAGTAGACACCCTAAGGTATTCGCTGATGGGCATAGTGAGTTCATAGAACTTTTTATTTTTTGTCACAAGTTAGCGGAAAATGATGATTTTTTTTTTCCTTACAAAGTCTCATATTCCACTAACTTGTGACAAAAAATAAAAACTTCCATGAACTCACTATGCCCATCACGAAATACCTTGGGGTGTCTTTTTTCCAAAATGGGGTCTCTTGTGGGGTAGTTAGTTATACTGCCCTGGCATTCTAGGGGCCCTAATGTGTGGTAAGTAGTTTGAAATCAAAATGTGTAAAAAATGACCTGTGAAATCCGAAAGGTGCTCTTTGGAATGTGGGCCCCTTTGCCCACCTAGGCTGCAAAAAAGTGTCACACATCTGGTATCGCCGTACTCAGAAGAAGTAGGGCAATGTGTTTTGGGGTGTCTTTTTACATATACCCATGCTGGGTGAGAGAAATACCTCGGCAAAAGACAACTTTTCCCATTTTTTTATACAAAGTTGGCATTTGACCGAGATATTTATCTCACCCAGCATGGGTATATGTAAAATGACACCCCAAAACACATTCCCCAACTTCTCCTGAGTACGGCAATACCAGATGTGTGACACTTTTTTGCAGCCTAGATGCGCAAAGGGGCCCAAATTCCTTTTAGGAGGGCATTTTTAGACATTTGGATCCAAGACTTCTTCTCACGCTTTAGGGCCCCTAAAATGCCAGGGCAGTATAAATACCCCACATGTGACCACATTTTGGAAAGAAGACACCCCAAGGTATTCAATGAGGGGCATGGCGAGTTCATAGAATTTTTTTTTTTTGGGCACAAGTTAGCGGAAATTGATTTTTTATATTTTTTTCTCACAAAGTCTCCCTTTCCGCTAACTTGGGACAAAAATTTCAATCTTTCATGGACTCAATATGCCCCTCACGGAATACCTTGGGGTGTCTTCTTTCCGAAATGGGGTCACATGTGGGGTATTTATACTGCCCTGGCATTTTAGCGGCCCTAAAGCGTGAGAAGAAGTCTGGAATATAAATGTCTAAAAAATTTTACGCATTTGGATTCCGTGAGGGGTATGGTGAGTTCATGTGAGATTTAACTTGATCAATGACAGGGGGGTGATCAGGGAGTGTATATGGGGTTATCACCCCCCTGTCATTGATCACCCCCCTGTAAGGCTCCATTCAGACGTCCGTATGTGTTTTGCGGATCCGATCCATGTATCCGTGGATCCATAAAAAACATACGGACGTCTGAATGGAGCCTTACAGGGGGGTGATCAATGACAGGGGGGTGATCAATGACAGGGGGGTGATCAGGGAGTCTATATGGGGTGATCAGGGGTTAATAAGTGACAGGGGGGGTGTAGTGTAGTGGTGTTTGGTGCTACTTATTACTGAGCTGCCTTTGTCCTCTGGTGGTCGATCCAAGCAAAAGGGACCACCAGAGGACCAGGTAGCAGGTATATTAAACGCTGTTATCAAAACAGCGTCTAATATACCTGTTAGGGGTTAAAAAAATCGCATCTCCAGCCTGCCAGTGAACGATCGCCGCTGGCAGGCTGGAGATCCACTCGCTTACCTTCCGATCCTGTGAACGCGCGCGCCTGTGTGCGCGCGTTCACAGGAAATCTCGCGTCTCGCGAGATGACGCATATATGCGTGACTGTGCCTGGAGCTGCCGCCTCCGGAACGCGATCCTGCGTTAGGCGGTCCGGAGGCGGTTAAGGTCTAAGAGGATGTGACTGTAAGGTTCCTGACCCCTCTTGCAACCTGGCTCTCTCTTGTGAATAAACTCAATACATCCTTTTGGAGTGAGCTTGTATTAGGGTACATTCCCACACACAAAAAAAAAAACGGCTATCAACGGATAAACTGTCAGTATATAGAATGGCCTCATAGTGCCCTAGGACATAAAATGGCCCCCATAGTGCCCCCAAGATAAATAATACCCCTCAGTAGTGCCCCCATTTTTAAATAATGCCCCAACAGTGCCTTGTAGATATAATGCCCCCTAAGACCCCTCATTATGTATAATGCTCCCCTTTTGTGCCTATATATATATATATATATATATATATATATATATATAATGCTCCCCCTTTATGCCCCGATATATATATATGCGCAGACCTTTTAAAATGCAAAAAATACTGTATACCGGATACGTTTTTTCAGAGGACACCGGAGAGACGGATCCGGTATTGCAATGCATTTGTGAGCCGGATCCGGATCCATCTAACAAGTGCATCTGTTTGTGTCCGGATTGCCGGATCCGGCAGGCAGTTCCGGCGACGGAATACTCTGCCGCAAGTGTGAAAGTACCCTTAGACAAATTATAGTTTTGTCAAAATGATCAGATATTTATTATATTTGATTATAATTAATGTTTTAAAAGGGCGGTGTCTGATACAACAGATATGACAATATTTGTAATTCTCACCACTACTTTTATATTTTACTGCTATATTATACTGTATAAAATAGGTAAGTAGAACAAAAACCCTGACACAAAAAAATCTTGGAACGTGTATCGTATAACCTATAATCATTGTCCATCAGGTTGAATAAGAACAAGTAGATAATATTTAGTGAAGCAAATGTAACTATAATACAGTATATCCCATTGCCTGCCCTGCAGCACAGGCTGATAGGGAATGATTCATGTGACTTGTGAACTAACTGAACTGGATGAACTATTGAACTAATATACTCCAATTCTTACAATCTACAAGTCTGAAGAGTGCAGAGTCTGAAGAGTGTAGAGGTACTGACAGAGTGTAGAGAGATGAAAAGTAGGGCATTACCTAGCATACTTAGCACAGAGTGGGGTACAGGAGCCAGCAGCAACACTGGACCATTGGACTAACAAAAATAGGTGAGCTGCATGAACCTACACCTGCATACTGTATACACAGTCTCTCACACATGGGCTGTGTCATACTTCCCAACTTTTGAAAAACACAAAGTGGGACAATATGTGTGGCATGCGTAGTTCACAGTGGGAATTTTTTTCATACTATGCCACACCTCTAACTCTGCCCAAAACCAAACTATAAACACCCAGTCCCCTTAATGCCCCCACATATTAAGTTCTCTCCCTTTGTGCCAGCACATAGTAGTAATGCCCACATTGTGCTTCCTTCACAGTAGTTATGCCACGTGTGCCTCCTTCATAGTAGTTATGCCCACATTTTCCCCCTTCACACTAGTTATGCCCACAGGTGCCCCCTTCACAGTAGTTATGCCCACATTGTGCCCCCTTAACAGTAGTTATGCCCAGATATGTGCACTCTCACGGTAGTTATGCCCGGATATATGCCCCCTCACAGTAGTTATGCCAGATATGTGCCCCCTCACTGTAGTTATGCCAAGATATGTGCCCCTTCCACAGTAGTTATGGCCAGATATGTGCCCCCTTTACAGTAGTTATGCCCAGATATGTGCCCCCTCACAGTAGTTATGCCAGATATGTGCACCCTCACAGTAGTTATGCCCAGATATGTGCACCCTCACAGTAGTTATGCCCAGATATGTGCCCCCAGGAAGGAAAAAAAAAAAACAGTAAATACTTACCTGGTTCCACCAATGCTTACAGCCCAGCGGCCGGCATTCCCCGGCAGAAGGCAGGATACTATTACACATTGCGCTGCTGTGTAAGAGGAGTGCAGGCTGATTCCCGGCCTGTCCTGCTTCTCCTACACAGAGCAGCTTGATGTGTGATGGCTTCATGCTGCTGTGGGGGAGTGCCGGCAGTTGAATGGTCAAGCTGGGTGCAGATGGCTCTCTGCTTCACCATTACAATCAGCTGTCACTGCGTCCTATGGACACAGAGACAGCTGAGAGTGGAATATACCTAAGGCTACTTTCACACTCGCGTTAAGCTTTTCCGGCAGGGGAACACATACATCCAAAAAAGGCCAATGGGACTCAGAATATATATAAAAGTATCTTAGACTTTATTAGTATTGTAGGAAGGAACAAGGGGCCGTCATTGATGGTCGATATGTGTCACCGAGGTTCCTGGCCTCGGTGAGGTAAGAGCCGGTTTTGACACTTCAGCTGTTTAGTATGGCTGTTAAGCTGATCCGGGATGGCTATTACTGGAAGTAAGATACTGGGCACTCTCTAGAATAAAAGGAACCTCACAATTTATTATCAATAAGACATATAAACATATAGACAGTTCATTTAATACCATTAAAACACCATAACATAAAATCCGGATAAATATAATAAAATATAGATATAAAACTAGATTCCTATTAGTCTAAAAAATATATATAGGAATAAGACCGCCTCTGATTGTTCGGGGATAAAAGTGGCCACTGAGGAAGGGGTGATAACAGACCCCGAAACGCGTTTGGTGCTAGGATCCCCCCTGATGGACATTGATTTTCCGTGCTAAAGTATCATAGATACCCGGATCAACTGTGTCTCACTGCAGACCTTATGCGCACTCCAAAAGGATTTTTCTGAGGAGTATCACACCCTCATCCATAAATCAAATCCAGCGCAGAAAAAGAAGCCTGCAATATCCATCGAGCGCCGGCTCTTTTACTGATAGAGCGGCGCCTACGAGACAGAGAGGGGAACGAAACTCATATGTGATATCCCTGAACTCAAAGTACCGGCACAGCAGCGGAATAAAGCATTTCAACTGAACAGTGAGTAAAGCGGGACGCCGCACAACTAAATCACTGTATTGAAAATCTGAGATTTCATTTCATTTGCGGAGGAGAAGTTATATTTGGGCTATCAATACCCTAAAGAATATTTTCTACAGTATACCCAAACTCAAAGTTGGAGGAACATTTATTTAAAAGACTTTTTATCCCCGAACAATCAGAGGCGGTCTTATTCCTATATATATTTTTTAGACTAATAGGAATCTAGTTTTATATCTATATTTTATTATATTTATCCGGATTTTATGTTATGGTGTTTTAATGGTATTAAATTAACTGTCTATATGTTTATATGTCTTATTGATAATAAATTGTGAGGTTCCTTTTATTCTAGAGAGTGCCCAGTATCTTTTTTCATTTGCACATTTTATCAAAGGAAGGGTGATTCCTTTTTACTGAGAGCACCTCTACCATAATCTGCTCCAAATCCAGTGCGTCACCTCTCTTTATCTATATTACTGGAAGTAGCCAATGTGCTGGGTGGGTGGCAACTCCCCACGTTCCAGGCCGGGTCTTGGCAGGCTTAAAAAGCAGTCAGCACTATCAGGTGGTGTGGATTTTACCTCCATCTGACAGTGAAGCTGTGGAGCCTCTGTGCTGAAGGCTGAAGACTGCAAATAGGCGTGCAGGCCGCCTGGAAGACTGCCAGTGAACTTTTCTGTGGCTGAGCATTCAGCCGGGTGTAAACTGTTTTGTTTTGCGGTGTATGAACAAGCACCAAGACTGCTATGTTTTGCTGAGTGTGAATAAAACACTGAAGTTTGATTTCCAACCTGGTTTCTTGCCTCTATACTGCGTCCGCTAACCTGTCTACCAGAGCAAATCCCCACAGTATGTATAAATAAATAATCAAAAGAAAAGAGAGTAACATGATGGAAATGATACAGAGAACTCCTGATGAAGCCTTTGAGGTGAAACGCACGTCGAGGTGTTTGTGCCTCGGGCAGTGTTCCGGATCAGTAGTGAGCCATGTCACAGGGTATGTTCCATTAATATGCTTATATGTTTCCTTTGCTATGTATGAGATACATTAGATTTATCTATATACAGTATATATAAAGAAGGACATTTTTATATATATACACAGTATATATATATATATATATATATATATATATATATATATATATATATTCCGCGATCACTCAAAAACGCAACAATTGATTTCAACGAAACTTGGTATACACATCCCTTGCTACCTGGAAAGAAATCTTGTGGGGGTCACAGCTCTCTAGGACGTAGCGTTCCTGAGATATTGCCAAAAAATTACCTGCATTAGCCAATACAAGCCTGCAAGTATTTCTCTTCAAATCCCAACTGCCATACAAACGGTCACACGTCCATTATCAGCCAATAAAAGCTTGCAGGCCCTTAGTCTCCACATACACACAGTTTTAATCCAGGTTTCCATAACAACCCAGCCATTTTTCTTCACTGCTGTAGGTCAGATTTAGGCTAGGGCTACACAATGACAATAAGTCACACGACACATAGGGCACAACTACGCTACTACATGCATCAATCTTGGATGGATTTTTTGCGACTGTCTGTCGCAGTTGCAGCATGTCGCAGTGCGACACCATAGCCTATCATTATAAAAATTGTTGCGTGGAATGTTCGACAAGGGGGGCTACCCTCCCTTACGTAGGGTCCTTTTCTGCTAAAATACTGGGGTGGTAGTTGCCACCTTCAGCATAACAGCAACTGCACCACAAAGCAGAGATTTTATATTGTGTGACCCTGAGATTATGCTTCATTGTACAACATTCTTATAACTTTGCGCAATATGACCCTTGTATAGTCTTGTATTATACTGTAGTGTATGGTTCTCTTATGCACTGTAACCCATGCACTGTCTTTTTCTGAAAAACTCTTCAATAAAAACATATTGAACGATAAAATTGTTGCGTGACATTGGTACAACAAAATGTCACGCGACACATGACGTCATGTAGCCCTAGCATTAAAGGGGCAGGGAGCGATGGAGGTCACTGTTAAGGGGGCAGGGGCCACTAATAAAAGGGGCAGGGTGCTGTAAAGGACACTGTTAAGTTGGCAGGGGCCACAATTAAAGGGGCAGCTGCTGTGGAGATCACTGTTAGTGGGGCAGGGGCCACTATTAAAGAGGCAGGCCACTGTAGAGGTCACTGTTAAAGGGGCGGGCACTGTGAAGTTCACTGTTAAGGGGGCAGGGGCCACTATTAAAGGGGCAGCTTCTTTTAAAGGGGCGGGCACTGTGGAGGTCACTTTTAAAGGGGTGTGCACTGTGGAGGTCACTGTTAAAGAGGCGGGCACTGTAGAGGTCACTGTTAAAGAGGCGGGCACTGTAGAGGTCACTGTTTAAGGGGCAGGCACTGTGGAGGTCACGGTTAAAGGGGCGGGCACTGTGGAGGTCACTGTTAAAGGGGCGGGCTGCTGTGAAGGTCAAAGTTAAGGGGATGGGCTGCTGTGGAGGTCCCATTTTAAATGGGATGGACTGTATTGAAATAGTTATATTACCTTACAGTGCAGCCCCCAGTGATGTCTTTCCGCTTTATTTTTTTTTCAAAGGACCCCCCCTTTAGTCCACTGTGGTCCCCATTTGTTTTGGCACCTCATATGCTAATGAGGCAATTCGGTTCAACTAAGCGGGGACTTGAATTTGTCCGGGGCGTGGTTATCTTCTCCCTGGCTGTGAGTGCATCCAATCAGAGTGCCCCGCTCTTAGCCAGGGGGAAGGAGCTCAAGTTTTCGTGAGATTCGCGAGAACTTGAGCTTTTACACATCCCGAGCCGTGCGCCATCTCGGAGTCCCCAGTGGAGAGCATCGCAGCGGCATAGGCGGCAGCAGCATCCTGTGGGTAAGTATGAAAAACAACCCTAGAAAACAAGCAACTTGTTCAACCTATACTCCCCCTAGGCAAATGAGCATGACGTAAAGTTTTACAAATTTACCTCCCACCACCCCCCTAAGGGATTCCAAGATGGCACACGGCTCGGGAGAACTTGAGCTCCTTCTCCCTGGCTAAGAGCGGGACGCTCTGATTGGATGTGCTCGCAGCCAGGTATAAGATAACCGCGTCCAGGACAAATTCAAGTCCCCGCCTAGTTGAACCGAATAACCTTATTAGCATATGAGGCACCAAAACAAATGGGGACCACAGCGGACGAAAGGGGGGGGAGGGTCCTTTGAAAAAAAAAAAAGCGGAAAGACATCACTGGGGGCTGCACTGTAAGGTAATATAACTATTTCAATACATGTATCCTGGTGAAAGGTCCTCTTTAAGAAGGTTGGGCACTGTGGGGGGGTTCAATGTTTAGGGGTGGAGGGGCTGTGGAGTTCACTGTTATGGGGGATACTGTCGATATCTTTTAACGACACACACAAACATTAAGTGAAATAGATAAAATATACACGTGCGAAGCCGGGTCCTTCTGCTAGTACCCTATACAATATTAGGCTTGCATTTTTGATTATATGGACCTTTTTCGCGGCGCTATTGTATAATCACATGTATTAGACGTCTATGGCGTTTCTCTGTGACACAGTAGGCATTATTTGATATTTGTCTATATGAATATGAATTGGGTGATATATCAAGTAGCACCGCTGCTATATTTTTAAAGGACATTTGATGACTTTATTGCTTTTCGGAACATTGCCCCCTGCTAAGTTCTGTCACGGCTGTATGTGAGCAACAATAGTATACACAGTAAAAGAGCTACTGACCGGACCCAAACTAGGGAGGATAAAGGGTGACCCCTGTCCGACCCTCAAAGCTCTCCCTATGCTGCTAAAGCACATGCCCGGATCCAAATGGCGGAACGAGGCATGCCCACGTGCCTAAGACTGATGACCACTGTAACCCCTACAATAGTGGAAGGGGCACGGCCACCGGTGCCCTACTCAGTATATGGAGGGAACCGTGGCCACCTCAGATCCAGTCAGAAAATAATCAGGTACACAACAATGTCTGTACACTTAGCTGAAGGTGTTGCAGCCGCAGAGAAGACGGATCCAAGGACAGCTGGCAATATCCGGAGTGCTTGCTGCAGCAGAACACAGGTCCAGTGAACTGATAGCTACAAGTGAAGATACTAAAGCAAGAGCTACAACTGAAATGAGAACTATAATCCACGCCCTACAATAGGAGGAGGGGTGATATAAAGAGAGGGAAATCAAACGCATGAGGAACAGCTGGGAGGAAGGAAACCAAAAGTAAACAGAGCAGTGAGAACTCCTCCCAGCTCTAGTAGTGAAATCATCACAGGGGTGGAGAAACAGAGCTGTGAGAACGTCCCAAAGCTCTGGTAGTGACAAGTTCTCTGTATAGTTTCCATCGTGCTACTCTCTGTTCTTTTGTTTATTTATTTATTTATAAATACTAATAAAGTCTAAGATACTTTTATATAATCTGAGTCCTATAGGCCTTTTTTGGATGTAGGTGTAACGATGTTCCATGGGATTTTGATATTGACTATCAAGATGGTGAAGTTTTTGCTGGTTATTCAGGTTTCCCTGCTGGATCCATACTACACACTTGTGCTGCTGGAAGTCCGCCCCGACCCCATTCACTGTAATAAGGACCGGCTGGATTTCCGGAAGCACACATGTGCAAATAGTAGTACAGATCCGGCAGGCTGTTCCCCTGCCGGAACAGCCTGCCGGAAATGCTTAACGCGAGTATGAAAGTAGCCTTAGCCATTTCTGGACTGTGGGACAGCCACTGAAATCAGTGACGGTCCCGTCAGATCTGAGACAGTTGGGAGGTATGGCTGTGTCTAGGCAGTGTAATTCCAGAGGTTTTAATTTTTATTAGATTTGTATTTTCTGGGCTGTGTTGTGTTTTTCTTTTCCTAACAGTGAGGTAGTGTGACAGTGAGTGATCCCACTAGTTACTATATCATCACTGTCTATAATCCGCCCACTTGCTTTAGTTCCTGATAAATTAATTTACAAACCGGATTCCAAAAAAGTTGGGACACTATACAAATCGTGAATAAAAACTGAATGCAATGATGTGGAGGTGCCAACGTCTAATATTTTATTCAGAATAGAACATAAATCACGGAACAAAAGATTAAACTGAGAAAATGTACCATTTTAAGGGAAAAATATGTTGAATCAGAATTTCATGGTGTCAACAAATCCCCAAAAAGTTGAGACAAGGCCATTTTCACCACTGTGTGGCATCTCCCCTTCTTCTTACAACACTCAACAGACGTCTGGGGACCGAGGAGACCAGTTTCTCAAGTTTAGAAATAGGAATGCTCTCCCATTCTTGTCTAATACAGGCCTCTAACTGTTCAATCGTCTTGGGCCTTCTTTGTTGCACCTTCCTCTTTATGATGCGCCAAATGTTCTCTATAGATGAAAGATCTGGACTGCAGACTGGCCATTTCAGTACCCGGATCCTTCTCCTACGCAGCCATGATGTTGTGATTGATGCAGAATGTGTTCTGGCATTATCTTGTTGAAAAATGCAGGGTCTTCCCTGAAAGAGATGACGTCTGGATGGGAGCATATGTTGTTCTGGAACCTGAATATATTTTTCTGCATTGATGGTGCCTTTCCAGACATGCAAGCTGCCCATGCCACACGCACTCATGCAACCCCATACCATCAGAGATGCAGGATTCTGAACTGAGCATTGATAACAACTTGGGTTGTCCTCTTGTGCTCTCTCCCTCCAGATGACATGGCGTCCCAGATTTCCAAAAAGAACTTCGAATCGTGACTCGTCTGACCACAGAACAGTCTTCCATTTTGCCACACTCCATTTTAAATGATCCCTGGCCCAGTGAAAATGCCTGAGCTTGTGGATCTTGCTTAGAAATGGCTTCTTCTTTGCACTGTAGAGTTTCAGCTGGAAACAGCGGATGGCACGGTGGATTGTGTTCACTGACGATGGTTTCTGGAAGTATTCCTGAGCCCATTCTGTGATTTCCTTTACAGTAGCATTCCTGTTTGTGGTGCAGTGTCATTTAAGGGCCCGGAGATCACGGGCATCCAGTATGGTTTTACGGCCTTGACCCTTACGCACAGAGATTGTTCCAGATTCTCTGAATCTTCGGATGATGTTATGCACAGTCTTTGCAATTTTTCGCTGGGTAACACCTTTCTGATATTGCTCCACTATCTTTCTGCGCAACATTGTGGGAATTGGTGATCCTCTACCCATCTTGGCTTCTGAGAGACACTGCCACTCTGAGAAGCTCTTTTTATACCCAATCATGTTGCCAATTGACCTAATTAGTGTTAATTGGTCTTCCAGCTCTTCGTTATGCTCAAATTTACTTTTTCCAGCCTCTTATTGCTACTTGTCCCAACTTTTTGGGGATTTGTTGACACCGTGAAAATTGGAATCAATGTATTTTTCCTTTAAAATGATACATTTACTCGGATTAAACGTTTGATCTGTCATCTACGTTCTATTACAAATAAAATATTGACATTTGCCATCTCCACATCATTGCATTCAGTTTTTATTTACAATTTGTTTAGTGTCCCAACTTTTTTGGAATCCGGTTTGTATGTCAGGGGTGTGAACTAAATGTTTTAGTTCACTTTGAAGATTTATTTATTTTTTAAGTTTATTTTGAACTGATTGTTTGTGAACTATCCATAGACACAGACAGTAGAGGAGAATCTAACTCATTCAGAAGCAGCCACAGGATTATGGAGGATATTACAAAGTGATACTGACCTGTATGGTTGTGAATAAAGCACTTAGGAAGTTTATATATCAACCCATGTAGCTGTAGCAGTCTCTTTGTGTGTGTGTGTGTGTGTGTGTGTGTGTGGCAGGTGCAGCACTACAAAGTGCATTTTGCCCTGTGGCATTAGAAAAATTCTGATATCTCAGACTTTTTAGTCTAACCAGTCTGTCTAGTACTCTGTAATTCCTCTAGCGTCGTTCTATGGAAACAGTAGGTTTAACCTCTTAAGGACACAGGGCATACAGGTACGCCCTGATGTCCTAGTACTTAAGGACACAGGGCGTACCTGTATGCCCTGTGTATTTCCGATCACCGCTGCGCGGCGGGTGGTGATTGGAACTGGGTGCCTGCTGAAATCAATCAGCAGGAACCCTGGGTCAATGCCGAGTGGGGTCCTGTGACCCCCCAAATCGGAGATCGTTGCGGATTATCCCCTTCTATGCTGCTACAGCGGCATAGTGGGGTTGGTGTTTGAGGGAGCGCATCGAGTCCCCGCGCTGCTGTGCTGGGGACCCGATGTCTCAGAAGGCTGCCCGACACCGTGCAGAGGCTGCCCAATGCCTTACACGGAATCGGGACCTGCCTTCTATGGGAGCCGAGGAGATCCAGCCTCAGGCTACTCACTGTAGTACACAAACAGGCAATGTATTACGATACAAATGTATTGTAATGCATTGCAGAGGGAATCAGACCCCCAAAAGTGAACATCAAAAATAAAGTAAAGAAAAAAAAGTAAAAAAAAAATGTTTTTAATAAAATTTTAAGTAATAAAATTAATAAAGTAAAAAAAAAAGCCCCTTTCCCCTTATTTTATAATAAAAAACTAAAAAAACAAAAACAAACATATTAGGTATCGCCGCATCCGTAATGACCGGCTCTATAAAATATCCCATGATCCACCCTGTCTGATAAATACCATTTTAAAAAAAGTGTAAAATAAAGCCATTTTTGTCACCTTACATCACAAAAAGTGCAACACCAAGTGATAAAAAAGGCGTATGCCCCCCCCAAAATAGTACCACCTCATCCCGCAAAAAATGAGCCCCTACCTAAGCCAATCGCCCAAAAAATAAAAAAACTATGGCTCAGAATATGGAGACACAAAAACATCATTTTTTTTGTTTCAAAAATGCTGGTATTGTGTAAAACTTAAGTAAATAAAAAAAGTATACATATTATTTATTGCCGCATCCATAAGAACCTGCTCTATAAAAATATCACATGACCTAACCCCTTAGGTAAACACCGTAAAGAAAAAAAAAAAGGTGTAAAAAAAAGCAAGCGATCAAAAAGTCATACGCACCCCAAGATAGTGCCAATCAAGCCATCATCTCATCCCGCAAAAATCATACCGTACCTAAGACGATCGGCCAAAAACTGAAAAAACTATGGCTCTCATACTATGGAGACACTAAAACATGATTTTCTTTGTTTAAAAAAAGAAATCATTGTGTAAAACTTACATAAATAAAAAAAAAAGTAGACATCTGGCGCAGCACCCCATCACTCTCCTTCATGGTCAAATAGCCCTTACTTTCAAAGTTTTCCCAATTTTTCGGCTGACTGACTGACCTTCACTTCTTAAAGTAATGATGGCCACTCGTTTTTCTTTACTTAGCTGCTTTTTTCTTGCCATAATATTCAGTAGGACTATAAACTGTGTATCCACCTGATTTCTCCTCAACGCAACTGATGGTCCCAACCCCATTTATAAGGCAAGAAATCCCACTTATTAAACCTGACAGGGCACACCTGTGAAGTGAAAACCATTTCAGGGGACTACCTCTTGAAGCTCATCAAGAGAATGCCAAGAGTGTGCAAAGCAGTAATCAAAGCAAAAGGTGGCTACTTTGAAGAACCTAGAATATGACATATTTTCAGTTGTTTCACACTTGTTTGTTATGTATATAATTCCACATGTGTTAATTCATAGTTTTGATGCCTTCAGTGTAAATCTATCATTTTCTAAGTCATGAAAATAAAGAAAACTCTTTGAATGAGAAGGTGTGTCCAAACTTTTGGTCTGTACTGTATATATATACAGTACAGACCAAAAGTTTGGACACACCTTCTCATTCAAAGAGTTTTCTTTATTTTCATGACTATGAAGGCAGCAAAACTATGAATGAACACATGTGGAATTATATACATAACAAACAAGTGTGAAACAACTGAAAATATGTCATATTCTAGGTTCTTCAAAGTAGCCACCTTTTGCTTTGATTACTGCTTTGCACACTCTTGGCATTCTCTTGATGAGCTTCAAGAGGTAGTCTCCTGAAATGGTCTTCCAACAGTCTTGAAGGAGTTCCCAGAGATGCTTAGCACTTGTTGGCCCTTTTTGCCTTCACTCTGCGGTCCAGCTCACCCCAAACCATCTCGATTGGGTTCAGGTCCGGTGAGTGTGGGGGCCAGGTCATCTGGCACAGCACCCCATCACTCTCCTTCATGGTCAAATAGCCCTTACTTTCAAAGTTTTCCCAATTTTTTGGCTGACTGACTGACCTTCATTTCTTAAAGTAATGATGGCCACTTGTTTTTCTTTACTTAGCTGCTTTTTTCTTGCCATAATACAAATTCTAACAGTCTATTCAGTAGGACTATCAGCTGTGTATCCACCTGACTTCTACTCAACGCAACTGATGGTCTCAAACCCATTTATAAGGCAAGAAATCCCACTTATTAAACCTGACAGGGCACAACTGTGAAGTGAAAACCATTTCAGGGGACTACCTCTTGAAGCTCATCAAGAGAATGCCAAGAGTGTGCAAAGCAGTAATCAAAGCAAAAGGTGGCTACTTTGAAGAACCTAGAATATGACATATTTTCAGTTGTTTCACACTTGTTTGTTATGTATATAATTCCACATGTGTTAATTCAAAGTTTTGATGCCTTCAGTGTGAATCTACAATTTTCATAGTCATGAAAATAAAGAAAACTCTTTGAATGAGAAGGTGTGTCCAAACTTTTGGTCTGTACTGTACATAAGGGTATAAATACATAATATAAATAAAAAAATATATAATATAAATGAATAGATTAATCGACATAGAAAAACAGAACAACAATACTGATGCTCTATCAAATACTACATAATTAGATAATGGGCCTCTGGATACTTACCCAAGACCATACAATTTTTCACTCAATTGGCAATCTATAGGGTGATGTATAATTTCCAGAAGCTTCTAAAATACATTTTACAAACATTAAGAATATATTAAAAAGTAAAATATATCTGTACCTTCAGGAGTGTGTGCTTAAAAGGATGATAAGACCAGTGTAGAATCCTTTTAGTGTGCTCTTTTAGTGGGGTATTTATTGGTATCCTTCATGTTTGCACGTGTTTTACAGCTGGAGGATGTGGGGAACGTGGGGGCCCTCCTACTTCCTGTTTGGATAGGTTCAAGTTGAAATTTATTTCAAATTTAACCCATTGTTGTTATATATTATGAGCCATATACATATAGTTGGATATCTTGATATAATATAACTGCCCTTTGCATTTAGGACAAAAAACTTTTTGGTGGGGGATAGTGATCATTCGCGATGCGTTCCACTGTGGAACGCACCGACATCTACCTCCGGTCTGTGTGTGCCTCTCAGGAGTACAGCCCAGAAGGCCGGCCGGGGGATGTATGTATAAGTGGGAGTTTAATGCGCTCCACTCTGGGGCGCATCCTCTCATGTGATTGGCCGGCCGCATGCAGTGGAGGAAGTGGATGCGTTCCACCCTGAAGCGCACTCACTCATATGGTTAGCGGTGGGGGTGTGTCTATAATAGCGATGCGCTAGGCTGAAAAAAACGCACCCATTTCTTTTTACAACTGGTGCAAAGGGTTCTTCCCTTACCTTATTTTTCATTTTTTTTTGTTGCACCGCCTCTTTTTCTTCTAGTATCTTCTAAGTGGGCAAGGTTAATCTTTGACCCACCGAAACACTTGTGCTGCCTCTCCCTATCCATAGCTTTGGATGGGTATATCTCCATTACACTTCTTCTAATAAACTTTACCTCCACCCCCTGGCGCCTCTGCAAGCCTCTGCTTTAGGTAGTTTTTTCCTGTTACCGGGTCTGTCTGTAAGACCAGGAGCTTTAAATTGTACCATAATCCTCAATTTTCTATCTTTATATTCTCTATAAAAATATCACATGACCTAACCCCTCAGGTGTATACTGTAAAAAATAAAAACGGTGTAAAAAAAGCAATTTTTTGTCACCTTACATAACAAAAAGTGTAATAGCAAGCGATCAACAAGTCATACGCACCCCAAAATAGTGCCAATCAAACCATCATCTCATCCCGCAAAAAAAAATAGCCCCTACACAAGACCGTCGCCCAAAAAATAAATAAAACTATGGCTTTCAAAATGTGGAGACACTAAATAATAACAAAGCATTTAAAAAAAAATTATGTAAAACTGAAACAAATAACCCAAAAAAGTAGTCATATTTGGAATTGTCGCGTCCGTGACAACCCGCTCTATAAAAATACCACATGATCTAACCTGTCAGATGAATGTTGTAAATAACAAAAAATAAAAACGGTGCCAAAACGAAAAAGCAATTTCTTGTTACCTTGCCTCACAAAAAGTGTAATATAGAGCAACCAAAAATCATATGTACCCTAAAATACAGGGTGGGCCATTTATATGGATACACCTTAATAAAATGGTAATGGTTGGTGATATTAACTTCCTGTTTGTGGCACATTAGTATAAGTGAGGGGGGAAACTTTTCAAGATGGGTGGTGACCATGGCGGCCATTTTGAAATCAGCCATTTTGAATCCAACTTTTGTTTTTTCAATAGGAGGAGGTTTATGTGACACATCAAACTTATTGGGAATTTCACGAGAAAAACAATGGTGTGCTTGGTTTTAATGTAACTTTATTCTTTCATGAGTTATTTACACGTTTCTGACCACTTATAAAATGTGTTCAATGTGCTGCCCATTGTGTTCGATTGTCAATGCAACCCTCTTCTCCCACTCTTCACACACTGATAGCAACACCGCAGGAGAAATGCTCGCACAGGCTTCCAGTATCCGTAGTTTCAGGTGCTGCACATCTCGTATCTTCACAGCATAGACAATTGCCTTCAGATGGTGTCAGGTCCGAGCATTCCTAGATGAACAGTTTCCTGGAAAGTGGATTGGTCGTCGTGGGCCAGTTGAATGGCCCCCAAGGTCTCCCGATCTGACCCCTTAGACTTTTATCTTTGGGGTCATCTGAAGGCAATTGTCTATGCTGTGAAGATACGAGATGTGCAGCACCTGAAACTACGGATACTGGAAGCCTGTGCTAGCATTTCTCCTGCGGTGTTGCTATCAGTGTGTGAAGAGTGGGAGAAGAGGGTTGCATTGACAATCCAACACAATGGGCAGCACATTGAACACATTTTATAAGTGGTCAGAAACTTGTAAATAACTCATGAAAGAATAAAGTTACGTTAAAACCAATTGTTTTTCTTGTGAAATTCCAAATAAGTTTGATGTGTCACATGACCATCTTCCTATTGAAAAAACAAAAGTTGGATTCAAAATGGCCGACTTCAAAATGGCCGCCATGGTCACCACCCATCTTGAAAAGTTCCCCCCCTCACATATACTAATGTGCCACAAACAGGAAGTTACTATCACCAACCATTCCCATTTTATTAAGGTGGATCCATATAAATGGTCCACCCTGTAGTACCAACAAGACTGCCACCCTATCCTGTAGTTTCCAAAATGGGGTCACTTTTTTGGAGTTTCTACTCTAGGGGTGCATCAGGGGGGCTTCAAATGGGACATGGTGTCAAAAAACCAGTCCAGCAAAATCTGCCTTCCAAAAACCGTATGGCATTCCCTTCCTTCTGTGCCTTGCCGTGTGCCTGTACAGCAATTTACCACCACATATGGGGTGTTTCTACAGAATCAGGGCCATAAATATAAAATTTTGTTTGGCTGTTAACCCTTGCTTTGTAACTGGAAAAAATTGATTCAAATAAAAAATCTGCCCAAAAAGTGAAATTTCTTAATTTTATCTCCATTTTCCATTAATTCTTGTGGAACACCTAAAGGGTTAACAAAGCTTGTAAAATCAGTTTTGAATACCTTGAGTGGTGTAGTTTGTAAAATGGGGTAATTTTTGGGTGGTTTCTATTATGTAAGCCTCACAAAGTGACTTCAGACCTGAACTGGTCCTGAAAAAGTGGGTTTTAGAAATTTTCTGAAAAATTTCAAGATTTGCTTCTAAACTTCTAAGCCTTGTAACGTCCCGAAATAAATAAAATGGCATTCCCAAAATGATCTAAAATGAAGTAGACATATGGGGAATGTAAAATAACTATTTTGGAGGTATTACTATCTATTATAAAAGTAGAGAAATTAAAATTTGGAAATTTTTCCAAATTTTGGGTAAATTTGGTATTTTTTTATAAATAAAAATGATTTTTTTTACTCCATTTTACCACTGTCATGAAGTACAATATGTGATGAAAAAAGAATCTCAGAATGGCCTTGATAAGTAAAAGCGTTTTAAAGTTATTCACACATAAAGTGACACTGGTCAGATTTGCAAAAAATGGCCTGGTCCTTAAGGTGAAATATGGCTGTGTCCTTAAGGGGTTAAAGAGCACACCAAATGCTTGAAATAACTTCATTATTAACTTCAACTTTTCTTCATATATAACACTGCCGCCTTCGCAGCAGATAGTCCATGTACATAACACGTGTTAAAAAGATATCACAAAATGGCGGTATGCATAAGATGGTGGCTCAATTGTTCAATCTTGTCATTTAACATAAAATGGTGGATATATTTATCTCTTCAGTATCTGTACTCTCACTTTATGATCTCTCTGAGCGGTATATCTGAGGTCTAACTAATAGTTCTACTCGCAATTTGCAGTATGCAGTTAGCAGTAACTATTTGTAGATTGGTTGAGTATGATCTGGTATGGTTGTATGCAATTTGGATTGTGAACTTTGTAGTTTGCAATTGAATTTGTGGTTTGGTGGAACTGCAAGTAAACATACATAACCAGTTCAGTATACAGTTCTAATCACTATATTAACAGTAGGAACATTATATAACTGTTTTAAATGCCTATTTTGGCCTCTTGCTTCCATAAAACACAGCTCTTAGTGGAGTGAATGTCTGTCCAGTTCCTCTCCTCTGGTGAATAATAATTTCTAGCAGCTCCTGCTAGAAAAGTACTCTTTTCTCCATCTATTCCAAAACTGTTCAGATAGATATTGAACTCTTCGCCATATCCTTTTAGCATATAAATACTCTTTGGTGAACTTGCCAGGTGGTGGCTATATCTAATTAGACTTAAGGGGAAGTAGATGGTTGGTAGTTAAAGGGCCCAAACTTGTTGGATCATTGATGTTATCAACTGTAAGATGACGACTGTTAACAATAGACATTAATTCATAGAATAGGGTCCTAAGTCAAGCATCATCTATTCTTTCAGCGTTCTTTTTCAACACTGAACTTAACACATTTCTTACAGTTCTGATTTGTCTTTCCCAAACTCCTCCTGTATGGCTTGCATGTGGAGCATTCATGTGAAAATCACACTGTTTCTCTAACAAATACTCTTTTCTTTATCAATCTCTTTTAGAGCTTTCTTCAATTCATTCTTTGCTCCAACAAAATTAGATCCTTGGTCAGATCTAAGCTCTCTGATGGTACCTCTAATGACTATGAAACATCTAAAGGCGTTGATGAATGCGTCAGTTGACATGTCTTCTAACATTTCCAGGTGAATTGCTCTAGAGCTTAGACATGCAAATATTAGTCCATATCATTTGTACTCTTTGCAGTTCTGCGTGGTTATAAATGAGCCAAAACAATCCATTCCGCTATAAAGAAATGGTGGTGATGGGTTTACACGGTCTGCCGGTAAATCTGCCATTCTTTGTTCTTCGGTAGGTCTATGTGCCTTTCTGCAGACTACACATTTACTTATATACTTTGCTATAACTTTGCTTCCTTTATCTATCCAGTAACCACATTCTTTCAAACAGCTTTGGGTAAGGCTTCTTCCTTGATGCAAGGATTTGTTGTGGTAGTGATCAACAATCAATCTTGTAAAGGTAGAGTTTTGGGGTAGAATTGCTGGATGCTTCACTCTGCTAGGTAACGCTGCATTTTCCAGTCTCCCTCCTACCTTCAGTATACCATCTTGCAGAACAAGATTAAGCTTGTACAATGGGTGGTTGTTGGGAAGCCTTTTAGGTTTTTGACTGTCTCTTCAACTCTTCACTGTAGAATCTCTGTTGAATGAGTCTAATGACTGTTTCTTTAGCTTTCATTCTTTCTTCTACATTTAACAATTCCTTATTTCTGATTCCTTTTGCAAAACGTTGAATTCGAGCTACTTCGTATTCCATTTTGAACATCTGGCTAGTCTTTCAAGTATGTCATCTGACAGCAGTGCTCAATGTTTGTACGACTTTTACTTCTGGATCACCCATAGACAATTCTGTGTAACCTTTACTGAGCGTGAAAGGAACTCTGGACCGGTGAATGAGTTAGAATTTTTCAATTCTGTTACATTCAGGCCTCTTGAAGCATGATCTGCTGGGTTATGCTTTATGTCAATGTAATGCCAATGTTCTGGATTTGTTATTTTCTGAATTTTTTCAACTCTGTTGGTGACAAAGATATGGAATCTTCGAGCTTCGTTGTTTATGCATCCTGGGACAACTTGTGAGTCTGTCCAAAAATATTAAAAAATATTTCAATTACAATTTTTCTCTGAGAAACTTGCTTACTGATGCTGAAACTTACTGCTGCTGTCAGTTCAAGTCTTGGTATTGTCTGAAGCAACTCTGGCCTTCCCCATAACCAGGGCACAGTGTATCCTTTCTTCTCCTATTACTCTGATGTAGGAGCACTGACCATAACCATAACTACTGGCATCTGAAAAATTATGAAGTTCTATTTTCTTATACTTTCCGAAATCATGAGGTACAAAACATCTGGGTATCCTAACTTCTCTCACGTTTTGCAAGTCTCTTATCCAACTCTCCCACCTTGGCCTCAAATTTTCAGGTATAGGCTCATCCCATCCCAACTTCTGTCTGCATAATTCTTGTAGTATATATTTTGCTCTGAGGATTACTGGGGCCAAGAATCCCAATGGATCATATATAGAAGCCACTGCGAAATGAATGATACGTCTAGTTGCAACTTTCTCTTCAATAGATACTTCAAAGAAGAACTTGTCATTCTCTACGTTCCATCCAATCCAAGTACGTTTTGAACTGGAAGAGAATCATCATTGAGATCTACATTCTTCATTGTTGATGCACGTTCAGAGTCACTGATGGATTCCAGTACTTCTCTGTTGTTTGAGATTAATTTATGAAGGCGCAGGTTTCCTCTTGCGCATAACTCTTGGCTTTCTTTCACTAGTTTGATTGCAGATTCTGTGGACTCTAGACTTTTGAGACCATCATCTACATAAAAGTTTTTCTTCAGAGAATTTGCTGTTGATGGACAATCCTTTTCATTCTGATTGGCCAGGTACTTCATACCATAATTGGCGCAACCTGGAGAAGATGCTGCTCCAAACAATTGTACTTTCATTCTGCTGGCTCTGTATCTCCATCCTCCCACCATAGAAACCTCACAAAGTCTCTATCTTCATTCTTCACATGAAACTGGTGGAACATCTTTTCAATGTCACATATGAACGCTACGGGATACTTTCTGAATCTACAGAGTACTCCAGGCAGAGTGTTTGTAAGATCTGGTCCTTTTAGTAGATGATCATTAAATGCAACACCATCGTACTTTGCTGAACAATCAAATACTACTCTAATTTTATCTGATTTCTTTGAGTGGTAAACACCTTGATGTGGGATGTACCACACTATTCCTTCTTCAGGTTGGTTATTAACTTTCTCTTCATGTCCTTCTTCGAGGATGCCTTCCATGAATTTCAAATAATCATTCTTGAGTGTGGGATCTCTTCCCATCGTTTTCTTCAAACATTTCAATCTTGCTAGGGCAAGATTTCTGTTATTTGGCAGACGAGGTCGTTCTCTAAAAAAGGTAAGGGCATTTCAAGATGACCTTGTTGATTCTGCTGAATACTTTCTTCTAGAGTGTGTACGAACTTTATGTCTCCTTGGGATACACTCTTTTCTTTAGAACTTATGTCTGCAAAGTCGGATTCAAGGATCTTGATTACTTTTGCTGGACTTACAGTTGGTAACTCTTAGACAGATATTCGATGACACAATCCTGTCACCTGTATTGAGTTTGTGATCTGCTGTTTTCCTCCAACAACACCCCATCCTAGATTAGTTTGAACAGCGTAGGTTTCACCCATTCCTTCTGTGATTACCTTTCGTGGTACCAAAGCTTCGGGACAATCGTATCCTATCAACAGTCCAACACCAAACTCCTTCAGCGGGGACACTTCATGTGATATGATAGATAGGTGCTCCCATTTATTGGCTGTTTCACAGGTAGGTATGCGATCTTGATCTGGAGATATATCGTCTTTTGTATAAGCTGGAGGTAGATCTAATGTGAAGTTTTAATGAAGTCCTCTAACTCTCAGTCCTTTCACACTTTGTTCACTAATGTTTCTCTCCCCGTCAATGTGTTGAGTTTGAGCTTCACTGGTTCTGCAGTCACTTGTAATTTCTTGCAGATCTCTTGATCAATGAAGGTGACGTCACTCTGGGCATCCAGTAGCGCATAGGCGTATACCTTCTTGTTCTTTTTAGGATTTGATATGCACCTTGGTACAACCATTGATGTGCCGTTGCTTTCTCCTTCCCTCACTCTGCAAGAGAATACCGATACTTTCTTTCCTTCCTCAGTATCTTTAGGTATTGAGGATTTATCTTTCTTTGGACGTTCTTCATGTAGATGTGCAGGATGGCATCCTTTGCAAATGCTGCATGTGGCCTTTTTCTTACACTCCTTAGTAACATGGCCTTTTCTTAGACAACCGAAACACAGTTGGTTCTCAAGTACAAACTTTTTCTTTTCATCTGTGAACTTCTCCTTTAATTGTTGGCACTTGTGTATGGAGTGGTTCTCTCCACAGAACATACATTTGAAGGTAGTCTAGGAAGATTTGTTGGTTCTGTCTCTCTACTGATTCCAGTAGTGACTTTAAACTTGCTCTCATAGGTATCTGGACCTTTAGCTACTGTGTTGGTTGCAAAGCTAGTTACTCTTGCACGTCTTATCTCTCTTGCAGGCCTTTCTTCCAAGGATTTTAAGAATTAAGATGATGTTACTGGATTACATGCTATCCATGCTTCCTCATTGACAAACTCAGAGAACTCTTTAAAACTTGGGACGTTCTTGCCTAGATCTAATTGTTCAGTCACATAGCAATTCCATCTAGAAGCCACTTCTTCATGCAGCTTGGCTAGCATCCTGTGGTTTTCTAGATAGTCGTTCAGTACTTCTAGACCTTGAACATGTGGGATGGCATTGGTGCATGCTTGCAGGAAGTCACCATACTCTTGGAGTCTAAAGTGTTCTTTAGGACCTATTTTAGGCCAGTTATTCAATTTCTTTCTAAAAGCTCTTTGTACTAAGAAAGGATGACCATATATTGCATAAAATTTTTCCCAAACTTGCTTGTAGGCTTCTTCATCTTTCCTATAGAAGTTACCTTCAAGAAATTTCTTTGCTTCCCTACCAATATATCTCTGAAGTTAGAATAACTTGTCAACTGGACTGAAGCAATGATGCTCAATAATCATTTCAAAACTTGCCTTCCACTCTATGAACTTCAGTACGTCTCCTGGAAATACAGTAGGTTCCGGAATGGGAAGTCTAGCTAGGACTGTTCTCTGTGGTCTTGCTGGGATAATGGTTGTAACATTCTCCTGGTTCTATTTTCTCACTTAGTTCTGAATTAGGCGAGTCCCTTTCTTCTTCTTTTCCGGTAGAGATAGAGGGTAATTCTACACACCTTTTTCCTAACACTGGACTAGGACTCTCTTTGTCTTTCTGAGCAGGGATGACAGGATAATAACTTATTTCCTCACTAAGTGCTGGAGATTTCCTTCCATTCCTCTGGGAGTATGTAAGAAAGTAGGAGTCTGCTTCTTGACTTAGTACAGATTTGAACCTATGTCTACTCTGATTCATATCCTCTTTGTGTACTCTGAGTCTGGCTTCTATGATCTTAACTTCTTTTTGCCTTTGCAGACTTTTCAATTCAGCTTCCATTGATGGCGCTCATATGTTTCTATGAGTTTTTTATGAGAGACTATGCTAGGTCCTTAGGGGGAACCACAATCTCAAGTGTGACTTCCTATGCTAGCAGAAGTGCCACCCATATATCAGAGTCCTCAAATACTTCAGCCAAAAGAAAGGAATTAGCTGTACAACTTGCTGTCAAAAGGGCAGAAATTGAAATGGAAGCTGCCATCGAGGCACTGCGCTGTCAAATGGAAGTACAGAGCCATCAAATGGAAGCTGAAATGGAGGCACAGTGCCATCAAATGGAAGCTGAATTGAAAAGTCTGCAAAGGCAAAAAGAAGTTAAGATCATAGAAGCCAGACTCAGAGTACATTCTACTTCTAGCTTTAACCTCCTGAACCGAAACAATCGTATTGAAATCTCCCCCTACAATCTTGTTGGGGATTTCATCTGAAAGCAACCTATTTTCTAAGCTGATAAAGAAGGTTTTATTTTCCCCATTGGGTGCATATACGTTATGTATGCTATACTTGGCACCTTCAAATTCTAGGGTTAATCTAAGCCATCTGCCTTCCTTGTCATATGTCTCAGAAAGGACTACTCCTCGAAAGTTTTTGTGGAGTAGAATCATCACTCCAGCTTTGCAGCCTATAGCCGGAGATCCATAGACTCTACCAACTCAGAACTTCTGCATCCGGAAAAAATTATCTTTTGCTAGGTGAGTCTTCTGGAGGAGGACAATGTCAGGATGTAGACGCTTTAAGTGGCGTAGAATTTTAGAATGCTTTGATGGGGAATCAGGCCCTTTCACATTCCAGGAAAGTATATGCATCACTGTTCTGGCTTGGTAGTGTCTGATGGAGCAAAATGAGAGTTCAAGAAAGTATGGGATGTAGGGAAAAGGAGAAAGGGAAGGGAAGAACAATTATCAACAATTTAACTCTTGTGTGGTAACTGAGTTAGAAACTAGTGCTATACCATATGTGGAAGTCAGAATGGTAAATATACACTTCCCGGTGTTAAGCTAGAGACTCTCTTTTTTCTGCCAGAGATAGCTCTAATCTGCAGGCACAGACATTTTCGCATATCACAACCCCCATAACTTCACACTGATTATAAAAACAAAGAATCTGTTAAATATCCCTGTAAACTAGCTTAAGACACATAAAAGACCTGGGCTGTGGAGGTCTCGCCATACAGGGCTTCAGGCGAGTTAGAGTCACAATAATCCTTCTATAGGGGACTGATGGTCAGCGCCTATCCATATCTTTGCGGCAACTGTAGGGTCAGTCGCCTGATGCTTCCTGATCTCCCTGCCGATCGTCTTTCTGAACGACCTCTACGCTGGCGGACGGTTTTCTTCCATTGCGAATGTCCGTATGAACGTGGCGAAGAGGATACTGGAGTAGAGGCGTTCCTGGAGATGATGGGTTCCAAGGCTGTCTCCGCTTCCGCAGAGGACTCATAGGTAAGAACCTCTTCCTGATGAAAGACCTTTAAAGTAGCCGGGTACAGGAGCTGGAACCGAAAATTTCCAGGGTACAGCTTGGTACAGATGGGGCTGAAAGCTTTGCGCTTTTTCGCTACCTTAGCTGAAAAATCTTCGAACAACATGACTGTGTGACCTCGGATAGATATCGGGCGATGTCTTCTCTGGAAGGCTTGCATCATGGCTGTTTTGTCATTGAAGTCCAACAGGCGCATTATAACTTGGCGAGGTCTCTCTCGGAGGGGGAAGGGGCAGAGCGGGAATTGTGCCTCGTCACGGTATCTGGCCCCAATCTGTGTGCTCTTTCCACCCGACAGAAAATGTTGAGGCCCAAAGCCTCTGGCAGCTCCTTCTCGCATATATATCTAGCAGTTCTGGAGGCCGAATACTCTCTGACAATCCCACCATCCGCAGGTTGTTGCAGCGGGACCTGTTTTCAAGGTCCTCCATTTTGCTGCGCATTTGATCAATGACCCGTTGCTGGGTTCGAATAGTGGTCGCTACTTCAGCCGAGGGAATTTACCTCTTGTTAAAGTTCCCCCACCTTGTGGCTAGTTTGACCTACGTCTTTTTAATGTCCGGGATTATGCGCAGCGCCACTTCAATAGCCAATCGCTTGTAATCCAGCACATCTGGGTCCCCGTTGAAAGGTACAGGATCCTCAGAGCAATCCTCCTGGAGCAAAAGGGGTGAGGTCGCCGCTATATTGGTAGGCTGTGAGGCGAGGGGGGAAGCAGAGCTTTGGGATCTCGCCAGTTTCTGGCCGCTGCGTAGCAAGAATCGCTCCATATGCAGCGAGTGAGATCCCCTGTTGTGTTCCGATTTCGGGGGAGAGAATGCTATGCAGGCTTACGTTAAAGTCGCTTGTCAGATCAGTGCCATGGAGGAGCTCTACCTGTTGCGTTCTAATATGGCAGCACCGGAACTGGCTTCTTGCTCCAAATTTTCCAGCATCTTTGAGGTTGGTTTTCTGGCACGTGATGAACATCTTAGTTCATCTGCTTGGGCTATATTTGTTTGAGGCAAGACTAATGCTGCATCAGACTCTTCTACCTCAGACAGGTTCCCTTGCTCTTCAACTTCTACTCTATCTATCTTTGCATCCTCTAACAGTGGCATGGTAATACTAGGTTCAGACATTTTACTTTAAATGCTATAACAATACGAATATTAAAGGACCTTTCACTTTAAATGCAATACTGACAAAATGCAGAAATAAATAGATGCAGGCAATAAATGACTTTCACTTTAAATGCTTTAGAGTCCATATACTACAAACTGTCCTTTGTTTTTACTTTAAAGTCTCTTATTTCTGAACACAAAAAAATGTCTCTTTATGCCAAAGCCTATATGCAATTAAAAGTAATAAAAGGAAAGCTCTGACCTTATTCTGAAGAGCATGAACAAATGTCAGTCTTAAAGGAGACGTGTCTTTTCTTGATATGATGCGATGCTCTGCCATGACTTGTGATGCTCTGTGCAGATTTGCGATGCACTGGCTTGGATACGCTGCTTGCGATGCTCTGTGCTGACTTGCGATTCTTTGTGCTGATTTGCTATGCGCTGGCTTCGATATGCTGCTGCAGGCTTTGGGCCTAGTGGCGGGAAACTAGCTGGCTGCAGTACATGGTCTCTCAGTGGATAGCGATGCGGGCACTCTAGCTTTGGACTTTGGCCTCCCACCATGCGTCTCTTTCTCTCTCTAGGGATTGCAGGAGGGCTTGCGCTCTTTCTCTGACTATTTTGACTTTGCCGTTCTGCCACTTTAAGAGTTGGCTGCAGTTTGACTAATGCACACGTTCTATGGCCTCTATGGTAGCTCACTCAGGGAACAGTTGCTGCACGGCGGTATATGCTGGCGCTCTGCTGCTCTAATGCGCTCTTTACTGTGCAAGTTGAGAAGCGCTATCGCTTCGCCCTCTGAGGGTAATAGTTTCACTGTGGCAGGCGCAGCACTATGAAGTGCCTTTTGCGCTGTGGCATTAGAAGAATTCTGATATCTCTGACTTTTTAGTCTAAACAGATTATGCCTATTACTTTGTAATTCCTCTAGCTCCGTTCTATGGAAACAGTAGGTTTAAAGAGCACACCAAATGCTTGAAATAACTTCTTTATTAACTTCAACTTTTCTTCATATATAACACTGCCGCCTTCGCAGCAGATAGTCCATGTACATAACACGTGTTGAAAAGATATCACAAAATGGCATTATTTTGTGTAGTTTGCATAAGATGGTGGTTCAACTGTTCAATCTTGTCATTCAACATAAAATGGTGGATATATTTCTCTCTTCAGTATCTGTACTCTCAATTTAAGTTATTTAGGCACTTTATGATCTCTCTGAGAGGTATATCTGAGGTCTAACTAATAGTTCTACTTGCTGAATTTGGTCACAATTTGCAGTATGCAGTTAGCAGTAACTATTTGCAGATTGGTTGAGTATGATCTGGTATGGTTGTATGCAATTTGGATTGCAATATGGAATTTGAATTTGAACTTTGTAGTTTGCAATTGGTTTGCAATTGAATTTGTGGTTTGGTGGAACTGTAAGTAAACATACATAACCAGTTCAGTAAACAGTTCTAATCCCTATATTAACCACTTAAGGACCACAGGTTTATACCCCCCTAAAGACCAGGCCCTTTTTTACAAATCGGCACTCCACAACTTTAGCGGTTTATTGCTCGGTCATGCAACTTACCACCCAAATGAATTTTACCTCCTTTTCTTCTCACTAATAGAGCTTTCATTTGGTGGTATTTCATTGCTGCTGACATTTTTACTTTCTTTGTTATTAATCGAAATTTAACGATTTTTTTGCAAAAAAATGAAATTTTTCACTTTCAGTTGTAAAATTTTGCAAAAAAAACGAGATCCATATATAAAATTTTGCTCTAAATTTATTGTTCTACATGTCTTTGATAAAAAAAAAATGTTTGGGTAAAAAAAAAATGGTTTGGGTAAAAGTTATAGCGTTTACAAACTATGGTACAAAAATGTGAATTTCCGCTTTTTGAAGCAGCTCTGACTTTCTGAGCACCTGTCATGTTTCCTGAGGTTCTACAATGCCCAGACAGTACAAACACCCCACAAATGACCCCATTTCGGAAAGTAGACACCCTAAGGTATTCGCTGATGGGCATAGTGAGTTCATAGAACTTTCTATTTTTTGTCACAAGTTAGCGGAAAATGATGATTTTTTTTTTTTCATACAAAGTCTCATATTCCACTAACTTCTGACAAAAAATAAAAGCTTCCATGAACTCACTATGCCCATCAGCGAATACCTTGGTGTCTCTTCTTTCCAAAATGGGGTCACTTGTGGGGTAGTTATACTGCCCTGGCATTCTAGGGGCCCAAATGTGTGGTAAGGAGTTTGAAATCAAATTCTGTAAAAAATGGCTGGTGAAATCCGAAAGGTGCTCTTTGGAATGTGGGCCCCTTTGCCCACCTAGGCTGCAAAAAAGTGTCACACATGTGGTATCTCCATATTCAGGAGAAGTTGGGGAATGTGTTTTGGGGTGTCATTTTACATATACCCATGCTGGGTGAGAGAAATATCTTGGCAAAAAACAACTTTGTATAAAAAAATTGTAAAAGTTGTCTTTTGCCAAGATATTTCTCTCACCCAGCATGGGTATATGTAAAATGACACCCCAAAACACATTCCCCAACTTCTCCTAAATACGGAGATACCACATGTGTGACACTTTTTTGCAGCCTAGGTGGGCAAAGGGGCCCATATTCCAAAGAGCACCTTTCGGATTTCACTGGTCATTTTTTACAGAATTTGATTTCAAACTCCTTACCACACATTTGGGCCCCTAGAATGCCAGGGCAGTATAACTACCCCACAAGTTACCCCATTTTGGAAAGAAGACACCCCAAGGTATTCGCTGATGGGCATAGTGAGTTCGTGGAAGTTTTTATTTTTTGTCACAAGTTAGTGGAATATGAGACTTTGTAAGAAAAAAAAATAAAATCATCATTTTCCACTAACTTGTGACAAAAAAAAAAAAAATTCTAGGAACTCGCCATGCCCCTCACGGAATACCTTGGGGTGTCTTCTTTCCAAAATGGGGTCACTTGTGGGGTAGTTATACTGCCCTGGCATTTTCCAGGGGCCCTAATGTGTGGTAAGTAGGTAAATGACCTGTGAAATCCTAAAGGTGCTCTTTGGAATATGGGCCCCTTTGCCCACCTAGGCTGCAAAAAAGTGTCACACATGTGGTATCGCCGTATTCAGGAGAAGTTGGGGAATGTGTTTTGGGGTGTCATTTTACATATACCCATGCTGGGTGAGAGAAATATCTTGGCAAAAGACAACTTTTCCCATTTTTTTATACAAAGTTGGCATTTGACCAAGATATTTCTCTCACCCAGCATGGGTATATGTAAAATGACACCCCAAAACACATTCCCCAACTTCTCCTGAGTACGGCAATACCAGATGTGTGACACTTTTTTTGCAGCCTAGATGCGCAAAGGTGCCCAAATTCCTTTTAGGAGGGCATTTTTAGACATTTGGATCCCAGACTTCTTCTCACGCTTTGGGGCCCCTAGAATGCCAGGGCAGTATAAATACCCCACATGTGACCCCATTTTGGAAAGAAGACATCCCAAGGTATTCAATGAGGGGCATGGCGAGTTCATCGAATTTTTTTTTTTTTGGCACAAGTTAGCGGAAATTGATATTTTTTATTTTTTTCTCACAAAGTCTCCCTTTCCGCTAACTTGGGACAAAAATTTCAATCTTTCATGGACTCAATATGCCCCTCACGGAATACCTGGGGGTGTCTTCTTTCCGAAATGGGGTCACATGTGGGGTATTTATACTGCCCTGGCATTCTAGGGGCCCTAAAGCGTGAGAAGAAGTCTGTAATATAAATGTCTAAAAAATTTTACGCATTTGGATTCCGTGAGGGGTATGGTGAGTTCATGTGAGATTTAATTTTTTGACACAAGTTAGTGGAATATGAGACTTTGTAAGAAAAAAAAAATAATTTCCGCTAACTTGGGCCAAAAAAATGTCTGAATGGAGCCTGACAGGGGGGTGATCAATGACAGGGGGGTGATCAATGACAGGGGGGGTGATCAATGACAGGGGGGGTGATCAATGACAGGGGGGGTGATCAATGACAGGGGGGGTGATCAGGGAGTCTATATGGGGTGATCACCCCCCTGTCATTGATCACCCCCCTATAAGGCTCCATTCAGATGTCCGTATGTGTTTTGCGGATCCGATCCATGTATCCGTGGATCCGTAAAAATCATACGGACATCTGAATGCAGCCTGACAGGGGGGGTGATCAATGACAGGGGGGTAATCAATGACAGGGGGGTGATCAGGGAGTCTATATGGGGTGATCATTACAGTCATTGATCATGCCCCTGTAAGGCTCCATTCAGACGTCCGTATGCGTTTTGCGGATCCGATCCATCTATCAGTGGATCCGTAAAAATCATGCGGACGTCTGAATGGAGCTTGACAGGGGGGTAATCAATGACAGGGGGGGTGATCAATGACAGGGGGGGTGATCAATGACAGGGGGGGTGATCAATGACAGGGGGGGTGATCAATGACAGGGGGGGTGATCAATGACAGGGGGGGTGATCAATGACAGGGGGGGTGATCAGGGAGTCTATATGGGGTGATCACCCCCCTGTCATTGATCACCCCCCTATAAGGCTCCATTCAGATGTCCGTATGTGTTTTGCGGATCCGATCCATCTATCAGTGGATCCGTAAAAATCATGCGGACGTCTGAATGGAGCTTTACAGGGGTGTGATCAATGACAGGGGGGTAATCAATGACAGGGGGGTGATCAGGGAGTCTATATGGGGTGATCACCACAGTCATTGATCACGCCCCTGTAAGGCTCCATTCAGACGTCCGTGTGCGTTTTGCGGATCCGATCCATCTATCACTGGATCCGTAAAAATCATGCGGACGTCTGAATGGAGCTTTACAGCGGTGTGATTAATGACAGGGGGGTGATCAGGGAGTCTATATGGAGTGATCAGGGGTGATCAGGGGCTAATAAGGGGTTAATAAGTGACGGGGGGGTGTAGTGTAGTGTAGTGGTGCTTGGTGCTACTTTACTGAGCTACCTGTGTCCTCTGGTGGTCGATCCAAACAAAGGGGACCACCCCAAGGACCAGGTAGCAGGTATATTAAAGGCTGTTATCAAAACAGCGTCTAATATACCTGTTAGGGGTTAAAAAAAACACATCTCCAGCCTGCCAGCGAACGATCGCCGCTGGCAGGCTGGAGATCAACTCTCTTACCTTCCGTTCCTGTGAGCGCGCGTGCCTGTGTGCGCGCGTTCACAGGAAATCTCGGCTCACGCGAGATGACGCCAATTGGCGTTAGCGTAGCCTGGGGGAGCCGCCGCAATGACGCCTTTTGGCGTTAGCGTGGCGGCAAGCGGTTAACAGTAGGAACATTATATAACTGTTTTAAATGCCTATTTTGGCCTCTTGCTTCTATAAAATACATCTCTTAGTGGAGTGAATGTCTGTTCAGCTCCTCTCCTCTAGGGAATTTCCCACGCAGGCTGTGTGTGAGGCTGGCTGTGATTGGCCAAGACTCCTGCTGTGTGTGAGGTTGGTCTAGACTCCTGACCAGCAACAACAGTTTAACTCTATGCTTCCTGTTGTTTCTGCTGTGTCATTGAGCTTTCCTCACATACACATAATGAATCTTAAAGGCATACTATCTTTTCTGCGAACACAAAATATAACTATTACATGACATCCAAACATGAAGTCACTGTAAATAACTCTGCTTTTGTCTTTAACACACAAAACATAGGAACTGTATTAAGGTTATTGGCAGGTTTAGCTGTATACACATATAAGGTATATTAGCAACCTAGGACAGGTCTTAGCTGGCCAACTACAGTGTGTGTGTGTCGCACACTGTGCTTCTGCTCACCCCCCCCCCTACATAGACTTGCATTGACATGTGTAATATGATCCCTCTGTGAGCTGCTTCCATCTGGGAAAAGGGAATCTGTCAGCTCAGAAACCCCCCCTAAAACTAGAGCAAGTGGTGTATAGTGTAAGTGACACCAAATCCACTTATCTAATTTTTATCTTCATATCCACTTCCATTCAGACGCTTTGCTCCCACAAACCAGCAATAAAATGCATTGAGAGGAAACATGAGCTCATGCACATAATCGAGAGGACTTAGAGAGGAGTCCTTTCAATGCATTTTACTGCTGGTTTGTTAGAGCACAGTGTTGGAATGCAAATGAGTATGTAGATAAAAATTACATTGGACTCAGTCACTTACAACAGCCTTCCCCAACCACTGGGCCGCGGACCAGTACCAGGCCGTGGACGATCTGGTACTGGTCCATGGGGACAGCTGTTGAGCGGCGCGGATTAGAAGCCGCTAGACATCATCGCGACCTCCTGCGCCTGATCACAGGTGTGACGAAGTCATCACGCTACCAGAGACCCGGAACAGAGCGTCTGTGCCATAATGCAGGCAGCAGTGGAGGAAACAGCAAGGTGGAAGAATGATGTGGGCAGACAGCAGGGGCAAGGTGAGTGTTTTGTTTATTTATTTTTTTGTTTATGGACACTACTGGGGCATTATATCTAAAGAGGCACTACTGGCGGGGGGGTTGGTAGTTATTATTAAAGAGACCACTACTCTGGGGGGGGGCACTGTAATAAAAGAGGTCACTACTGGGAAGGGGGAGTATATTAAAAGGCCACTACTGGAGGGCACTGAAGAGAAATGTGACTCCATCTTGTTTGCTCTAAATATGTAAAGATTTGTAATAACATCTCACCCATGCACTGTTTCAAGTTCCCCCGCTGTGAGTTAAGTTTCGCTTATCTGTCCCAGGACAGATTCTGGGAATCCCCCAGAAATAGTACAAACGTTCTTGCCTTATTCGGCCCATCTGCATACATTCTTATATGTGATTGATAAAAACCTATTCTTTTTGCTTACTGCACGTACACATACCATATAAGGATGTTCCGGTAGTATGTGTATGAGAAACAATGTGTGTCTTTATGATTGGTTTAACGCTGTTGTTATGCAAACTTTTCTACTGCATATATAAGGTCAAGCTATAGCTATAAAGTTAGAGTATTTCTCAGTGATACCTGGATGTGTGTCATGTTATTGCCGGCTGAGAAATATCTCTCCTGACGTCAGCAAGATCAAACCAAGGTGGTCGTAGAGGTCCAGAAAGGTCCAAATTCTTTCAGGCACCATATTAAAAGAGCCCACTACTGGGGGGCAGCATTATATTAAAAGAGGCCACCACTGGGGGGCACTATATTTAAGGGGCACTATACGTAAAGAGACCACTACTGGGGAGTCACTATATTTAAGGGGCACTATATGTAAAGAAGCCACTACTGGTTAGGGAAGTTTATTTAAAGAGGCCACTACTGGGGGGTATTATATGTAAATAGGCCACACATGGGGAGCATTATATGTAAAGAGGCCACACCTTGGGGGGGCATTACATGTAAAGAGGCCACACCTGGGGGCCATTATATGTAAAGAGGCCACAGTTGGGGGCATTATATGTAAAGAGGCTACACCTTGGTGGGGCATTACATGTAAAGAGGCCACACCTGGGGGCCATTATATGTAAAAATGCCACAGCTGGGGGGCATTATATGTAAAGAGGCAACTACTACTTATTTACATAGGGCACTACTGGTGGGTCATTATATCTACTGGGGCCTAAACGGGGAAGATTACCAAGTTGGGGCATAAAAGGAGGCATTAATACTAAATAGGTGTGTTCAATTATGCAGAAAGAAGTTGTGGTCAGGAGACGTGATCATAGTGATCTGTGCAGGACTGAGAAAAAGAAGAGAGAATAACTCCAGCCAGAAGAGACATCACTTGTAAGTCACTGAGTGGGGGCCTAAACGGGATTATTAATGACTGGGTCATTGGTCTAGTGGTACTATTTGGCCTTTATAAAATGTTATCATTGGCAATGTTGGCCATGTATTCTCTAATATGTACTTTTTTGTGTGTTATTATGTACATGATTAATCTCTACACGAGTCCAGGAGTCAGACCCACAAGAGACACACCACTGCTGAAGCCAGAGGTTGGCTGAAGAAAAGCAGGTGACCATGTCCATGTTTAGATTCAGCAGGTCTGGTAGTAACCATGACTAGGTGTGGCCAAATGTAAGGTGATTGCTTCAGGCGGGGCCACCCAAGGGAAAGTGAGGGTGGCGGCAATGCACAGCCTTGACCGGACTTTGGAGCCGCCAACATGAAGGGGAGCTACTGGCTGCCATCCCTGCATGTATCAGAACAGCTGATCGGCATCACCAACAGCATTTAGCAAACTGCAGAAAGTGATGCGGTTGGTGTTTCTGTCAGGTGTCAGCAAAATAATTGTGTTCCCTGGGGCAGCTTGCCACTATTGCTGCTAATGTCAGGCCAGGATTCTCTGTTCATACTACCTGGCCGGCTGTTGCATGCTCCACTGGAATGGACTGCAGGCATGACTTTGGAAACACATCTACAGACATACAAGTGATTATATATATATATATATATATATATATATATATATATATGTATATATATTGTAAGGGATCGCCTCTTATTCGGGGGTCATTCTCACAATGATCTTCATCGACCACAGGGTTAGGGGCCAAACATTGCTTTTATTTGGCACCTCAGCAAAACAAACAATACAAATAAAACACCTGCCCGGCTGGGCTCTAACTAAACATGAGGACTCCCTACCTCACTGAAAGCCCCGTTCACACACGGGAAGAACATGCGGCTTTTCCCAGCCTAACAATACAGCACTTCCAGGCTGTAACAAAGTCCAGTACCTTTTGGGGGATTGTGGCCCAGAAGTCCTCCTGACTCTGCCCTAGTGACCATCGATTCCAAGACCTCGCGGAGTCCCCCAAAGTTCAGGCTAACACCTAGCCCTGTGGCCCCTCAACCAGCTCGGCTGAGCCCACTTGTACAGAGCCTTCCCAGGCCTCTGCTGCACACAGACTCCCCAGAGTGAGACACACCCAAGATCCAGTAGCAGGATTAAATAGGATCCCTGGACATGAGCATGTCTCAAGTCCCGGACTGGAACCTGGGGAAACAACACCTCAATGTTCACATTGCCACAATATAATTTATTTATTAATTTTTTGCGTAGTATTTCAGATGCAAAATACAACATACAAATTGAGTTCTAAAGAAGAGACGTCAGAAGGCGCTAGGGACAGTGCCAGAAAAGCGATTTACTAGTGCTGGGAAATGATAGGGAGGAATCATTTCACATGGGGAAAAAAAAGCTATTTAACCACCTCCGGACCGCTGTACGCACAGACGCGTCCTGGAGGTGGTTGTTTCATTCCGAGTGGACGCGCCGGCGCGTCCTCTCGCGAGACGCGAGATTTCGGTCACAGCGGGCCCGCGCATGCGCATCGCGGGCCGGCAAAAGTTCGAGGAGAATTGCATCAGCAACCTGCCAGCCAATGATCGTCGCTGGCAGGTTGCTGATTTTTAAAAAATCGAATCACAAGCCAGATAACAGATCATATTAGTAAATATGATCTGTTATATGGCTTCTCTGCTCCTGTGCTGGTCCTTTTCGTCGGTTGGATCCAGCACAGGAGCAGACTGAACTGTGAGTACACCAAACACTACACCTTAGCCCCAGATCACCCCCCTGCACCCCAATGTACCCTTTGATCACCCCTTTGATCGCCCCTGTCAATCACTAGTGAAAGGAAAAAAAGTGATCAGTGTAAACTGTCACTTTTTTTTTTTCACTGGTATTGACTGATAGGTTTAAGGGATAGTTTAGGCCCCTTGGTTAGGTAGTTAGCGTCAGTTAGCGCCCACCCCACCGCACCGCAGTCACTTTTATTCGCTGATTAGCGTATCGCTAATCAGCATTTGTACTTTTATAGTATCTGTAAGTGATCAAAACTGATCACGGTCAGATCTATAATAGTATTAGTGTCACTTTAGTTCGCCCTCCACCCAAAACGCAGTGTTTGCCCGATCAGGCCTGATCGGTCGCCCACACGTGCGTTCACCCACACCCGCCCCACCGCAGTGACAAAAAATTATTATTTTTTGATCACTGCACATTCACTTTACACGCACTGCGGCGATAAAAAAATCAGTTTTGATATTTTTTATCAACCGCAGCGGCCTCCGGTACTTCGCTAGCCTCCCCTTTGTAAGACAGGTTTGCTTTTTTTCTTGGGTAGTCTCAGGGAATACCCCTAAATTTAGTAGTCCAAAATGTCAAACAGGGGGTATTCTTCTGAAGAGGCCTACAGGATTCTGACCCAGTCGGATGAGGAGTGGGAACCCTCATCTGACGAATCTAGCGGGTCAGAATATGAACCTGTGGAAAGCAGTGGCTCTCTGACCCAAAGTTCGGACGAGGAGGTGGAGGTCCCTGGCAGCACCAGGCGTACCCGGCCCCGTGTCGCTAGACCACAGGTTACGCAGGATCCGCTTCAAGAGCAGCAGAGTGGGGCTGTCGCTGCCGGATCACGTGGTGAGGCATACACCAGCAGCGCAGCCCTTCCTGGACCTAGTACCAGCACTGCCGTACAACATGGTGAAGTAGCGAGCACCAGAAGGGCAGTTGAAGCTGGTACGGTGGCACGTGCAGTAGTTACCCCGTCGCAGCCACCGCGCACACAGGCCCGTAGACCCCCTAGAGTCCCTGAGGTGCTGGCAAACCCTGATTGGCAGTCACCAACTTCAGCCGCACCTGTAGTTCCCCCTTTCACCGCCCAGTCTGGAGTTCGGGTTGAGACGGCTCAAATCGGTTCGGCCCTGGGATTTTTTGAGCTGTTCTTGACTGCGGAGCTCTTGGACTTAGTCGTGGCAGAGACCAACCAGTATGCCACACAATTTATAACCGCAAACCCGGAAAGCTATTATGCCCAGCCTTTCCGGTGGAAACCAGTCCAAGTTTCCGAACTTAAAATTTTTCTGGGCCTTCTCCTCAACATGGGCCTGACAAAAAAACATGAATTGCGGTCATATTGGTCCACGAACCCAATTCATCACATGCCCATGTTCTCTGCTGCTATGTCCAGGACACGATTTGAGACCATCCTGCGTTTTCTGCATTTTAGCGACAACACCACCTCCCGTCCCAGAGGCCACCCAGCTTTTGACCGGCTCCACAAAATTCGGCCCCTCATAGACCATTTCAACCAGAAATTTGCAGATTTGTATACCCCTGAGCAAAACATCTGCGTAGACGAGTCCCTAATACATTTTACCGGGCGCCTTGGCTTCAAACAATACATCCCAAGCAAGCGTGCCCGGTATGGGGTCAAATTGTATAAGCTCTGTGAAAGGGCCACAGGCTATACCCACAAATTTCGGATCTATGAGGGAAAAGATCAGACCCTGGAGCCGGTCGGTTGCCCTGACTACCTGGGGAGCAGTGGGAAGACAGTCTGGGACTTGGTGTCACCCTTATTCGGCAAGGGGTACCATCTTTATGTGGACAATTTTTACACAAGTGTGGCCCTCTTTAGGCATTTGTTTCTAGAACGGATTTGCGCCTGTGGCACCGCGCGAACTAGTCGCGTGGGCTTCCCCCAACGGCTTGTAACCACCCGTCTTGCAAGGGGGGAGAGGGCTGCCTTGTGTAACGAAGAACTGCTCGCGGTGAAATGGAGAGACAAGCGTGACGTTTACATGCTCTCCTCCATTCACGCAGACACGACAATCCAAATTGAAAGGGCAACCCGTGTCATTGAAAGTCCACGACTATAATGCGCTCATGGGAGGGGTGGACTTCAATGACCAGATGTTGGCTCCCTATTTAGTTTCCCGCAGAACCAGACGCTGGTATAAGAAGGTGTCTGTATATTTAATTCAATTGGCGCTGTACAATAGTTTTGTTCTCTACAGTAAGGCTGGGAGAACAGGATCCTTCCTCAAATTCCAGGAAGAGATCATCGCGAACCTCCTTTACCCAGGAGGTTCCGTGGCCCCATCCACCAGTGTAGTTAGCCGTCTACACGAGCGACATTTCCCCAGTGTCGTTGCTGGTACCTCAACCCAACCGCCACCCCGAAAAAAATGTCATGTCTGTAGCAGGAGTGGAATAAGGCGTGACACCCGCTATTTCTGTCCTGACTGCCCTGACCACCCTGCCCTATGCTTAGGTGAGTGTTTCCGGAAGTACCACACACAGGTACACCTAGCATAGGGATTGCATCTCACAGGACAGGCACACAGGACTATTAGGGCCCTTTTACTCACAGCTGCTGCAAACCTCTCCTTTCACCTGGGATAAAGTGCATAACGTACTTCGCCACATCTTTGGGCGATTTGCGCTTTGCACATTGTCCCATGGGGAAGGAGAGGTTTGTTCTATAAAGGTAAAAAAAACTAAACAAAAAAAAAATTACCGGTAAGTAAAAAAGTTTAAAAAGTTTAAAAAAAGTTAATATGTTCTGTTCTAAAGTTAATAAAGTTATTGCTTTGCGGCCTGGTTTTTTCTTTTTTGTTTTGTTTTTTTTACCTTCCAGGTGGACCAACCGATCGACTAGCTGCAGCACTGATGTGCATTCGGACAGAAGCATTGCGCTGCTGTCAGATTACACGCAAGTCGGTGTATGCGGCGCTGCAAGACGAGATTTCTCCTCTTCAGTAAAAGATATGTTTGCCGAGGCATATGAGCTGAGGAGGTGGCAGTGTTCATATACTTTGGCAAACACTTTGTATATATATAAAAAAAAAAATCCCGGCAATGATTTATTCATCCACATCGATTGATGTGAATGGAGAAATCGGGTTTGCCAGGGCATACGAGCTGAAGTGGGTATGGATGTTGGGCGGAGCTCCTATGTCCTGGCAGACGCCTTTCCCCTCCTTTTTCTTTTTTTGGCAGAGATTTTTTCATCCACATTGATCGATGCGAATGAAGAAATCTGTGCCGTTCATTTTTTTCTTTCAGCCCAGAGGCTGAACGGAAAAAAAAAATCTCATTACCTGTATGCTCAATATAAGGAGAATAGCAGAAACCCCTAATGCTGGGCATACATGTAATGATTGCGGAGACCCTCAAATGCCAGGGCAGTACAAACACCCCACAAATGACCCCATTTTGGAAAGAAGACACCCCAAGGTATTCGCTGAGGGGCATATTGAGTCCATGAAAGATTGAAATTTTTGTCTCAAGTTAGCGGAAAGGGAGACTTTGTGAGAACAAAATCAAAAAAATCTATTTCCGCTAACTTGTGCCAAATTTTTTTTTTATCTATGAACTCGCCATGCCCCTCATTGAATACCTTGGGGTGTCTTCTTTCCAAAATGGGGTCACATGTGGGGTATTTATACTGCCCTGGCATTTTAGGGGCCCCAAAGTGTGAGAAGAAGTCTGGTATCCAAATGTCTAAAAATGCCCTCCTAAAAGGAATTTGGGCACCTTTGCCCACCTAGGCTGCAAAAAAGTGTCACACATCTGGTATCTCTGTATTCAGGAGAAGTTGAGGAATGTGTTTTGGGGTGTCTTTTTACATATACCCATGCTGGGTGAGATAAATATCTTGGTCAAATGCCAACTTTGTATAAAAAAATTGGAAAAGTTGTCTTTTGCCAAGATATTTCTCTCACCCAGCATGGGTATATGTAAAATGACACCACAAAACACATTCCCAACCTTCTCCTGAGTACGGAGATACCAGATGTGTGACACTTTTTTGCAGCCTAGGTGGGCAAAGGGGCCCACATTCCAAAGAGCACCTTTCGGATTTCACAGGTCATTTACCTACTTACCACATATTAGGGCCCCTGGAAAATGCCAGGGCAGTATAACTACCCCACAAGTGACCCCATTTTGGAAAGAAGACACCCCAAGGTATTCTGTGAGGGGCATGGCAAGTTCCTAGAATTTTTTATTTTTTGTCACAAGTTAGTGGAAAATGATGATTTTTTTTTTTTTTTTTTTTCATACAAAGTCTCATATTCCACTAACTTGTGACAAAAAATAAAAACGTCCATGAACTCACTATGCCCATCAGCGAATACCTTGGGGTCTCTTCTTTCCAAAATGGGGTCACTTGTGGGGTAGTTATACTGCCCTGGCATTCTAGGGGCCCAAATGTGTGGTAAGGAGTTTGAAATCAAATTCTGTAAAAAATGACCTGTGAAATCCGAAAGGTGCTCTTTGGAATATGGGCCCCTTTGCCCACCTAGGCTGCAAAAAAGTGTCACACATCTGATATCTCCGTACTCAGGAGAAGGTGGGGAATGTGTTTTGGGGTGTCATTTTACATATACCCATGCTGGGTGAGAGAAATATCTTGGCAAAAGACAACTTTTCCCATTTTTTTATACAAAGTTGGCATTTGACCAAGATATTTATCTCACCCAGCATGGGTATATGTAAAAAGACACCCCAAAACACATTCCTCAACTTCTCCTGAATACAGAGATACCAGATGTGTGACACTTTTTTGCAGCCTAGGTGGGCAAAGGGGCCCATATTCCAAAGAGCACCTTTCGGATTTCACTGGTCATTTTTTACAGAATTTGATTTCAAACTCCTTACCACACATTTGGGCCCCTAGAATGCCAGGGCAGTATAACTACCCCACAAGTGACCCCATTTTGGAAAGAAGACACCCCAAGGTATTCCGTGAGGGGCATGACGAGATCCTAGAATTTTTTATTTTTTGTCACAATTATTAGGGGAACAGATAGGGAAATCTGTCACAAAGACCGTGATCGCCGAACAGTGTGCTGTCTTCCTGGCGCTAGAGTTCGACATATCGCGGATCGGGTTGACAGATTACTGGGAGGGGCTGGAGAAGATCCAGCGGTCATGGTCCATATCGGAACCAATGACAAAGTTAGGGGTAGGTGGAGAGTCCTTAAAAATGATTTCAGGGATTTAGGGCAAAAGCTTAGGGCAAGGACCTCAAAGGTAGTATTTTCCGAAATACTACCGGTACCACGGGCCACACAAGAAAGGCAGCGGGAGATTAGGGAAATTAACAAGTGGCTCAAGAACTGGTGTAGGAGGGAGGGGTTTGGGTTCCTGGAGAACTGGGCCGACTTCGCTGTCGGCTACAGCCTCTATCGTAGGGACGGGCTGCACCTCAATGGGGAAGGAGCAGCTGTGTTGGGGAAGAAGATGGCTAGAAGGTTGGAGGAGTGTTTAAACTAGGGACTGGGGGGGAGGGTAATTACACTATAGAAGGGGAAGATAGTGCAGATAGAGACCGGGGGCAAGGTAGTGGGACTGGGGGAGAAATGGAAGGAGGGACAAGAACAGTTCAGAAGGAAAGGTGTAGGGTAAAAAATATACATAAACCTCTCATATGTATGTATACTAATGCCAGAAGTCTGACTAATAAAACTGGTGAACTGGAATTAGTGATGTGTGAGGAGGACTATGACATAGTGGGAATAACTGAGACATGGCTGGATGATAGCTATGACTGGGCAGTTAATGTACAAGGTTACAGTCTGTTCAGAAAGGATCGTCAAAACCGGAGAGGTGGAGGGGTCTGCCTTTATGTAAAATCTTGTCTAAAGCCCACACTCCGTGAAGATATAAGTGAGGGACATGAACATGTGGAGTCACTGTGGGTAGAGATACATGGAGCTAAAAACAACAATAAATTACTAATAGGAGTCTACTATAAACCACCTAATATACCAGAGTCCACAGAAAATCTACTACTAAACGAGATAGACAAGGCGGCAAATCATAATGAGGTGGTTATTATGGGGGACTTCAACTACCCAGATATAGACTGGGAAACTGAAACTTGTATATCTCATAAAGGAAACAGATTCTTGGCAATAACCAAAGACCATTATCTCTCCCAACTGGTTCAGGACCCGACTAGAGGGACGGCCATACTGGACTTAATATTAACCAATAGACCTGACAGAACAACAGACGTGCAGGTTGGGGGACACCTGGGAAATAGTGACCATAAAGTAATAACCTTCCAATTATCATTCAAAAGAGCGTTTCTACAGGGAGAAACAAAAATACCAAACTTCAAAAAAGCTAAATTTAGCCAACTAAGAGAGGCCATAGGCCTAACTAACTGGGACAAAGTCCTCAAAAATAAAAATACAGCCAAAAAATGGGATATCTTTAAAAACATCCTAAAATCTCATTGTGAGAGGTACATACCGTATGGGAATAAAAGGTTAAGGAACAAAAAGAAACCAATGTGGATAAACAGAACTGTAAAGAAAGCAATAAATGACAAAAAGAAAGCATATAAAACCCTAAAACAGGAGGGTAGCACGGAAGCACTGAAAAACTATAAGGAAAAAAACAGAACATGTAAAAAACAAATAAAAGCGGCCAAACTAGAGACCGAGAGATTAATTGCCAAACAGAGTAAAACTAACCCTAAAATGTTCTTCAATTATATAAATGTTAAAAAGTATAAATCTGAAGGTGTCGGCCCTTTAAAGAGTAATGAGGGGGGAGTCGCAGAGAGCGACGAGGAGAAAGCAAAGCTGTTAAATATTTTTTTCTCCAATGTATTCACTGAGGAAAATAAACTGTCAGATGAAATGCTGAATGCTGAAATAAATTCGCCATTAAAAGTGTCCTGTCTGACCCAGGAAGAAGTACAACAGCGACTTAAAAAAATCAAAATAGACAAATCGCCAGGACCGGATGGCATACACCCCCGTATCCTAAGGGAATTAAGTAATGTCATAGCCAGACCCTTATTTCTGATATTTGCGGACTCTGTACTAACAGGGAATGTCCCACAGGATTGGCGCATGGCAAATGTGGTGCCAATATTCAAAAAGGGTCCAAAAACAGAGCCTGGAAACTATAGGCCGGTAAGTTTAACATCTGTTGTGGGTAAACTGTTTGAAGGTTTTCTGAGAGATGCTATGTTAGAGCATCTTATGGGAAATAAGCAAATAACGCCATATCAGCATGGCTTCGTGAGGGATCGGTCATGTCAAACTAATTTAATCAGTTTCTATGAGGAGGTAAGTACTAGACTTGACAGCGGCAAATCAATGGATGTCGTGTATCTGGACTTCTCCAAAGCATTTGACACTGTACCTCATAAAAGGTTAGTATATAAAATGAGAATGCTCGGACTCGGAGAAAACGTCTGTAAGTGGGTAAGTAACTGGCTCAATGATAGAAAACAGAGGGTGGTTATTAACGGTACATACTCAGATTGGGTCACTGTCACTAGTGGAGTACCTCAGGGGTCAGTATTGGGCCCTATTCTCTTCAATATATTTATTAATGATCTTGTAGAAGGCTTGCATAGTAAAATATCAATTTTCGCAGATGACACTAAACTGTGTAAAGTAATTAACACTGAAGAGGACAGTATACTACTACAGAGGGATCTGGATAGATTGGAGGCTTGGGCAGATAAGTGGCAGATGAGGTTTAACACTGAGAAATGTAAAGTTATGCACATGGGAAGGAATAATGCAAGTCACCCGTACATACTAAATGGTAAAACACTCGGTAACACTGACATGGAAAAGGATCTAGGAATTTTAATAAACAGCAAACTAAGCTGCAAAAAACAGTGTCAGGCAGCGGCTGCCAAGGCCAATAAGATAATGGGTTGCATCAAAAGGGGCATAGATGCCCGTGATGAGAACATATTCCTACTACTTTACAAATCACTGGTCAGACCACACATGGAGTACTGTGTACAGTTCTGGGCTCCTGTAAACAAGGCAGACATAGCAGAGCTGGAGAGGGTCCAGAGGAGGGCAACTAAAGTAATAACTGGAATGGGGCAACTACAGTACCCTGAAAGATTATCAAAATTAGGGTTATTCACGTTAGAAAAAAGACGACTGAGGGGAGATCTAATTACTATGTATAAATATATCAGGGGGCAGTACAGAGATCTATCCCATCATCTATTTATCCCCAGGACTGTGACTGTGACGAGGGGACATCCTCTGCGTTTGGAGGAAAGAAGGTTTGTACACAAACATAGAAAAGGGTTCTTTACGGTAAGAGCAGTGAGACTATGGAACTCTCTGCCTGAGGAGGTGGTGATGGTGAGTACAATAAAGGAATTCAAGAGGGGCCTGGATGTATTTCTGGAGTGTAATAATATTACAGGCTATAGCTACTAGAGAGGGGTCGTTGATCCAGGGAGTTATTCTGATTGCCTGATTGGAGTCGGGAAGGAATTTTTTATTCCCCTAAAGTGAGGAAAATTGGCTTCTACCTCACAGGGTTTTTTTTGCCTTCCTCTGGATCAACTTGTAGGATGACAGGCCGAACTGGATGGACAAATGTCTTTTTTCGGCCTTATGTACTATGTTACTATGTTACTATGTTACAAGTTAGTGGAAAATGATGATTTTTTTTTTTTCATACAAAGTCTCATATTCCACTAACTTGTGACAAAAAATAAAAACTTCCATGAACTCACTATGCCCATCAGCGAATACCTTGGTGTCTCTTCTTTCCAAAATGGGGTCACTTGTGGGGTAGTTATACTGCCCTGGCATTCTAGGGGCCCAAATGTGTGGTAAGGAGTTTGAAATCAAATTCTGTAAAAAATGACCTGTGAAATCCGAAAGGTGCTCTTTGGAATATGGGCCCCTTTGCCCACCTAGGCTGCAAAAAAGTGTCACACATCTGATATCTCCGTACTCAGGAGAAGGTGGGGAATGTGTTTTGGGGTGTCATTTTACATATACCCATGCTGGGTGAGAGAAATATCTTGGCAAAAGACAACTTTTCCCATTTTTTTATACAAAGTTGGCATTTGACCAAGATATTTATCTCACCCAGCATGGGTATATGTAAAAAGACACCCCAAAACACATTCCTCAACTTCTCCTGAATACAGAGATACCAGATGTGTGACACTTTTTTGCAGCCTAGGTGGGCAAAGGGGCCCATATTCCAAAGAGCACCTTTCGGATTTCACTGGTCATTTTTTACAGAATTTGATTTCAAACTCCTTACCACACATTTGGGCCCCTAGAATGCCAGGGCAGTATAACTACCCCACAAGTGACCCCATTTTGGAAAGAAGACACCCCAAGGTATTCCGTGAGGGGCATGGCGAGATCCTAGAATTTTTTATTTTTTGTCACAAGTTAGTGGAAAATGATGATTTTTTTTTTTTTCATACAAAGTCTCATATTCCACTAACTTGTGACAAAAAATAAAAACTTCCATGAACTCACTATGCCCATCAGCGAATACCTTGGTGTCTCTTCTTTCCAAAATGGGGTCACTTGTGGGGTAGTTATACTGCCCTGGCATTCTAGGGGCCCAAATGTGTGGTAAGGAGTTTGAAATCAAATTCTGTAAAAAATGACCTGTGAAATCCGAAAGGTGCTCTTTGGAATATGGGCCCCTTTGCCCACCTAGGCTGCAAAAAAGTGTCACACATCTGGTATCTCTGTATTCAGGAGAAGTTGAGGAATGTGTTTTGGGGTGTCTTTTTACATATACCCATGCTGGGTGAGATAAATATCTTGGTCAAATGCCAACTTTGTATAAAAAAATGGGAAAAGTTGTCTTTTGACAAGATATTTCTCTCACCCAGCATGGGTATATGTAAAATGACACCCCAAAACACATTCCCCACCTTCTCCTGAGTACGGAGATACCAGATGTGTGACACTTTTTTGCAGCCTAGGTGGGCAAAGGGGCCCATATTCCAAAGAGCACCTTTCGGATTTCACAGGTCATTTTTTACAGAATTTGATTTCAAACTCCTTACCACACATTTGGGCCCCTAGAATGCCAGGGCAGTATAACTACCCCACAAGTGACCCCATTTTGGAAAAAAGAGACCCCAAGGTATTTCGTGATGGGCATAGTGAGTTCATAGAACTTTTTATTTTTTGTCACAAGTTAGTGGAATATGAGACTTTGTAAGAAAAAAAAAAAAAAAAAATCATCATTTTCCGCTAACTTGTGACAAAAAATAAAAAGTTCTATGAACTCACTATGCCCATCAGCGAATACCTTAGGGTGTGTACTTTCCGAAATGGGGTCATTTGTGGGGTGTTTGTACTGTCTGGGCATTGTAGAACCTCAGGAAACATGACAGGTGCTCAGAAAGTCAGAGCTGCTTCAAAAAGCGGAAATTCACATTTTTGTACCATAGTTTGTAAACGCTATAACTTTTACCCAAACCATTTTTTTTTTACCCAAACATTTTTTTTTTATCAAAGACATGTAGAACAATAAATTTAGAGCAAAATTTATATATGGATGTCATTTTTTTTTCAAAATTTTACAACTTAAAGTGAAAAATGTCCTTTTTTTGCAAAAAAATCGTTAAATTTCGATTAATAACAAAAAAAGTAAAAATGTCAGCAGCAATGAAATACCACCAAATGAAAGCTCTATTAGTGAGAAGAAAAGGAGGTAAAATTCATTTGGGTGGTAAGTTGCATGACCGAGCAATAAACGGTGAAAGTAGTGTAGGTCAGAAGTGTAAAAAGTGGCCTGGTCTTTCAGGGTGTTTAAGCACTGGGGGCTGAGGTGGTTAAAAGTGCAGGGAAACATTATTTGGGGATCCAAATGTAATGGTGCAGAACCCCAAGCAACCAGACAGAGTTTAAACAATAGTGGATTTATTAAATAAACAGCAGTACAGTCCAAACCAGTAAGCATATACAGGTAACCAATAATACCTGAATAATAACCTGTGCAGGAAAACACCAAGGGGTCAGCCAGTGACCAGGCCAAAGTTCTTATGCGCAGTATTAGTCCATGTAACGTGGTACCTAAGGATGAGATGTCAGGATTTCCGGGGGCCGATTCAAGGTCATAAACGAGACAAACTTCAGCAAAGATGAGATATCCTCACGCGGTTGTTTGAGCGGCCAAGCAGGAGGACACGATCGCGTCGGCACGGACACCGGAACCCGCAGGTGATACCAAAGACAGGACCGGCCTCTGCGTGCCACCATCAGTACGGTCAATCTGCCTCCGAGACCCCGGCCTTCTTCCCCTCCAGCGACCATGCGGACGCACTACCGCATCTGCCCGCAAAAGAGTCGGAACCGAAGACTCTCCAGGCACATGCACAACGAAGAAAAACTGGCACTCCAATTTTCTTTGCTCAAAAGGATTTATTGGTCACTCATGTGATGCGCGTTTCGACACTCACAGGTGTCTTTTTCAAACAGAAAGTGAGCAGCAGTATATGTGAAAGCACAAACAAACAAACTTAAATAGCCTGCCCATGGTCATGTGATGATGACATCACACTGCCAATGGCTCAGTGCTACTACAACAAAGGGCTATGATTCAAAGTACTGAAACAATAACAAAAGATCCCACTCCCAAAAGACTCCCGTTTGTGGTAAAGTATCACCCATGGATTAACCGCATCAGATCCATCATGTACAAACATTGGAATGTAGTTAAGTCCTCTTACCCCACCGTTACAGAACTCCAGAATCCCCCGATGATCTGTTATAAAAGGGCAAGCAACATAAGAGACATGATAATTAGGGCCGACATAGGCAGCAATAAAACAAATATCAGACAAAGGACACTTGCCACTGTCAAAAAGGGCACCTTCCCATGTCTCAACTGTATCCATTGCTCAAGTGTCATTAGAGGGGCATATATCTCACACCCCCACACAGGTGAACAAATTCCCATTAAGGGACACTTCACATGTGACAGCACGTTTGTTGTCTACCTGTTGAAGTGCCCCTGCGGTCCCTGTTACGTGGGTGAAACCACCATGCGGATGAAGGATCGCTTTGGGAAGCACAAATCCACCATACGCAATAAGAATTTACTACTCCCAATTCCCCAACATTTTGATCAACAACGACACAATGTCTCACAACTTCGCTTTCAGATCCTTGAAGAAGTTAGTCTACCTAGACGGAGTGGGAATCAGACAGAAATGTTGCTCAGACGCGAAGCTTTTTGGATTCATTGTTTACAGACATTGGCTCCTAAGGGGTTAAATCGGGATTACGCCATTAATAGCTTCCTGTAAGATCCTTCCTTTTTTTACATGTCTTACCTCTCTCCCTCCTGGCGATTGTCAGTAATTAGCACATTTGTCATAATACACCATGAATCATGGATGTGTATATAATATATGTCCCTTTTTGCAACACTGTTTTCTCTGCAGTGCAATTGTAACTTACCTTTTAGGACATCATCTCTGCGAAGACTAAACAAGAGGCGTCTATTTACACTGTTGTGGATATGTCTCCCCGGCAACGTGATGACATCATCACATGACCATGGGCACATGACCATGGGCGGGCTATTTAAATTCATTGGGTAAATTTGTTACAATACATCATGGATCATGGATGTGCATATAATATATGTTTCTTTTTGGCAACATTGTTCTCTTTGCAGTGCAATTGAAAGTTATCCTTCAGGACGTCATCTCTGTGAAGATTAAACAAGAGATGTCTACTTATACTGTTGTTGACATGTCTCCCCGGCAACGTGATGTCATCATCACATGACCATTGGCAGTGTGATGTCATCATCACATGACCATGGGCGGGCTATTTGAGTTTGTTTGTTTGTGCTTTCACATATACTGCTGCTCACTTTCTGTTTGAAAAAGACACCTGTGAGTGTCGAAACGCGCGTCACATGAGTGACCAATAAATCCTTTTGAGCAAAGAAAATTAGAGTGCTGTTTTTTCTTCGTTGTGCAGACTTCGGGATTACATCCGCAAGACCGAGCACCCGCCGACTAACGCGCAGTGCTGCCTGACCTTTCCATACATCCCCAGGCACATGCGTGACCTGTCCCACTACTCCAACAGGGTCCTCCGCAGGCTGAGCCCCACGAGGACCCCTGGGGGCCCCAGTGGATCGTGGAACAGGAGAGTGTCTTACAACAAATAGCCATTATACAGCTCTGGCATTCCTGCAATTTGTTCTTGTTATTGGGGTGCAAGTGCTATGTTGAAAAGCCTTTAGTGGCTTATATCTGTGCAAAAAGAAAAATATATATGCATTTCACTTCTGCAGTTATTTGTGTTGAAAGAGTTTAGTGGCCTATTTCAGTACAAAAAGGAAAAATATATACGAATTTCACTTCTGCAGTTATATGTGGTGAAATCGTTCAGTATCCTATTTCATTTCCAAAAGGAAAAAAATATACACACTTCACTGTTGCATTTATTTGTGGTGAAAGAGCTTAGTGGCCTATTTCAGTACAAATAGAAAAATATATACGCACTACACTGGTGCATTTATTTCTGGCAAAAGCGTTTAGTGGCCAATTTCAGTACAGAAAGAAAAAAATATACCTAGTTTACTGTTGCAGTTATTTGTGGCAAAAGAGTTTGGTGGCCTATTTCAGTACAGAAAGAAAAATATATGTTCTCAGTTCACTTCGGCGGTTATATGTGTTATTTTGTATTTCAGTACAAAAATAAAAATTTATTCTCAGTTCACTTCGGCGGTTATTTGTGTTGAAAGCAGTTAGTGGCCTATTTCAGTGCAAAAAGAAAGATATATTGTCAGTTCACGTCGGCGGTTATATGTGTTGAAAGAATTTAGTGGCCTATTTCACTACAAAAAGAAAAATATATTCTCAGTTCACGTCGGCGTCTATATGTGTTGAAAGCGTTTAGTGGCCTATTTCAGTACAAAAAGAAAAATATATTCTCAGTTCACATCGACGGTTATATGTGTTGAAAGCATGGCTGGGAATCAGCAGGGTAGCAGCAGTGGGAGGTCGGGAGCCAAACTTTCCCAGGGTAGACCACCTGCTTCACAGCAGCCTACCTGCCCGGGGAGTAGTGGCGCAGGGGTTCATGGAAGCAGCAGCAGTAGCTGTCAGTCAGTGCAGATTGTTGGGGGGAAAATCACCTACTGGGCGGTGTGGCAGTTTTTTGTTAAGCCACTGGAGGAGGTTAACATGGCCATATGTAGAATATGTGGGCAGAAAGTGAAGCGTGGCCAGGGTGCCAATGTTGGCACCACAGCCCTGCGTCAACATATGCAGCGTCACCATATGTGGTATCCTGATGCTGCTGCTGCTACTGCCATCTCCACCCTATGTCACCTTGCCACTCTGTGGTATCCTTCTGATGCTGCTGCTACTGCCATCTCTATACTATGTCACCTTGCCACTCTGTGGTATTCTGATGCTGCTGCTGCTACTACCATCTCCACACTATGTCACATTGCCACTCTGTGGTATCCTTCTGATGCTGCTGCTACTGCCATCTCCACGCTATGTCACCTTGCCACTCTCTGGTATCCTCCTGATGCTGCTGCTGCTGCCGCCATCTCCACACTATGTCACTTTGCCTCTCTGTGGTATCCTGATGCTGCTGCTGCCATCTCCACACTATGTCACCTTGCCTCTCTGTGGTATCCTGATGCTGCTACTGCCATCTCCACACTATGTCACCTTGCCACTCTGTGGTATCCTCCTGATGCTGCTGCTACTGCCATCTCCACACTATGTCACCTTGCCACTCTGTGGTATCCTGATGCTGCTGCTGCTACTGCCATCTCCACACTATGTCACCTTGCCACTCTCTGGTATCCTCCTGCTGCTGCTACTGCCAACTCCACACTAGGTCACCTTGCCTCTCGGTGGTATCCTGATGCTGCTGCTGATTAGTGATGAGCGACAGGGGCAATATTCGAATTTGCGAAATTTTGCAAATATTTTGTAGAATATTAGTCATATATTCGCAAATTCAAGAATTCGAGATTATATTCTTGATTGCAAAAATCGGTAATGTAATATTCGGCTAATGCATGCGAAATACAGGCGTGGCTCACTTATGCTACATTTTTCAAGCTGGTATAAGTTATCTGAGACTGAAGAAAATGGTTGGCACGGCAGAACATTAGAATAGCTTTGTATGCAAATAGAGTGCTCCAATATGTTCACGCTTGCAAATTTTCGGCAATATCTGCTACACTATAGATCAATTTAACCTATACTGACTATCTCCCCCTAACTATCTGAATTATATATATAAGTTAACTGTCTAATGTAATAACACAAAAGCAAAGAGCACAGCAATGACACTGCTGTCTCTTTCATAACTGCAATAAACTTTAGAAAATACCTGCTGGGGAGGTTCTTATATAGTAAGTGGTAGGCAACTTTTCTATTGGTTGTTAGGGATGTGTCACGGGGTTCCGAAGGTGCACTCGGTCCCCCATTTCCTGCAGACCTGTTGCTTAGCTTTGGGAATGAGGATCTGTGTTTGACCTCATTCCCAGGGCGGCTTTACTAGCTGGCTGGCTCCCTGCTCCTAGTCTGCCTTGAGTGCCGAGCTGATCACTCGGTGCTCGACTGGTTGGTCTGTCGGTCATGTGACGCTGGCCACGTCACATGACCCTCACTCCCCACTATAAATACAGGCAGCCTGCTGGCTACAGGTTGCCTGTTAATTTCTAGGTTCCTGGCTATTTGTTGGACTGCTGAATACTTACCTGATCCTGTTCCCTGACGATCCTTTGCCTGCTCCTCCTGTACTGCGCATCCGTCCTGGTATTGTGACCTTGGCTCCCACCTGACTACTCTCTTAGGACTCCTCTTGTACTTCTCTGCTCTCCTGGTATTTGACCCCGGCTTCTCCTGACCATTCTTTGCTTAATCCTTTGTACTGCGTAGCTCTCTTGGTTCTGACCCGGTCCGTCCATGTTCCGTATTTTGTCTTGTCTGTCTTCCCTGCACATATCCTAAGTTAGGGACTGTCGTCCAGTTGTCCCCTGTCATCAGGACTCGTGAGGCAAGTAGGCAGGGCCAGGGGTGAGGGTGGAGCGCAGTGGTCACTATCCTTCCCCCTGTGTGTGTGTGGACGTGGCCGTTACAGATTAACAGGCCCAATAACCACTGTATCATGAATCCTCTTACTACCCTGACTGACCATGTCTCTAGCTTGACACAGGTGGTGCAGGAGCTAGGAGAGAAACTCTGTTATTTTGAGTTAGGGCAAGGTTCTTCCCCTCCTCTGCCCTCCAGTCCACATTTTGAACCCCAGATCAAGCTCCCAGAGCGCTTTTCTGGAGACCGGAAGAGGTTTCTCTCCTTTAAGGAGAGTTGCAAACTCTACTTCCGTTTGCGCCCCATGTCCTCCGGTCCCGAGAGCCAACGCGTGGGGATTATCATTTCTCTACTACAGGGTGATCCCCAGGCCTGGGCATTCTCATTACCTCCTGGGGCCAGTTGTCTGACTTCTGTGGAGGTTTTTTTTCAGGCCCTGGGTACCCTCTATGACGAACCAGACAGGGCCCTGGTAGCCGAGACGGCTTTTAGGGCACTGGTTCGGGGCCATCTCCCTGCGGAGGAGTATTGCACCCAATTCAGACGGTGGTGTGTCCCCTCAGGATGGAATGAACCAGCCCTGAAGAGTCAGTTTAGGTCTGGTCTGTCTGATAATTTAAAAGATCTATTAGTCAGTTATCAAATTCCAGAGACCTTAGAGGAGATGATAACCCTAGTTGTCCGACTTGACCGACGAGTTAGAGAGAGACGACAAGAACGACAGTTCTGTTCTCAGATGGTGGTCCAGCCAGAGGCCTTTTCCAGGGACAACACTGAGGCCTCCACCGAGGAACCCATGCAGGTTGGCATGACCCGGGGTAATCTTCATCGCAGACGCGGAGATTGCTTCTACTGTGGAGATCCTGGCCATTGGATCAACAAGTGTCCTAAGAGGGTCCTCTCTGACAAGTCTCCTAAGGCAAGACAACCTAAAGACCAGGTACACCCTGATTTTTCTAAATGAAAGCTTTTGGTACCCATAACAATTTCTCTGGGGGTTAATAAGTGGCCGGGTAAGGCTTTTATTGATTCCGGTTCAGCGGCCAGCTTTATTGACTTTGAATTTGCTAGTAAATTGGGTATTCCAATGTTTGCTTTAACTACACCTATCCATGTCATGGCTATTGATGCTACTCCCCTGATGGGTGGTACGGTCATGTACCTCTGAAATTTCTCTGACCGTGGGTGTGTGCCACTCCGAGAGATGTTCTCTTTTAGTCCTGGAGAACCTACTGGTTGAGGGGGTACTAGGGTTGCCTTGGCTCCGTTTACATAACCCCACAATTGATTGGTCCAAAGGAGAGTTGGTGAAATGGGGACCTAAGTGTGACTCATGCTTGTCCGTGGTCCAGGCTGGGGTTTCAGTAAGGTCTAATACATTACCCTCAGTTATTAAATAATTTTCTGATGTATTCTCATCCCCTACTCCAGAGGTTCTACCCCCCCATAGACCTTATGATTGTGCCACAGAGCTAATAGAGGGTGCCGAATTTCCTAAAGGGCGAATTTATAATCTTTCAGGGCCCGAACGCAAGGCTATGGAAGATTATATTAAGAGAGCCTTGCTAAAGGGCATATTAGACCTTCAGTCTCTCCTATTGGAGCAGGGTTTTTCTTTGTTAAAAAGAAGGATGGTGGTCTTAGGCCTTGTATTAATTACCGGAGATTGAATAAGATCACTGTCCAAAATAGATACTCTCTCCCATTGATTCCGGATTTATTTAACCAGGTTCTGGGGGCAACATGGTTTTCCAAGATTGACCTGAAAGGGGCATACAATCTAATCCGAATCAAGGAGGGAGACGAATGGAAGACAGCGTTCAATACTCCGATAGGACACTTTGAATATCAGGTGATGCCTTTTGGACTCAGCAATGCCCCAGCTGTGTTCCAAAACTTAATGAACGATATTCTCAGGGAGTTCTTAGGTAAATTTATTATTGTCTATCTTGACGACATTTTGATATTCTCTCCAGATTTCGAATCTCATGTGTCTCATGTCAAACAAGTATTAGAGGTGTTGAGGGAAAACCAGCTATCCGCTAAGCAAGAGAAATGTGTCTTTGGTGTACAGGAGATACTGTTTCTAGGGCATGTTTTGACTCCTCACGCCTTTAAGATGGATCCTGGTAAGGTTTTAGCAATTAAGGAATGGGTAAGGCCTTCATCCTTAAAGGCTTTACAACGCTTTTTGGGTTTCGCTAATTACTATCCTAAATTTATCATGAATTTTTCTGTAATTGCTAAGCCATTGACCGACCTTACGAAGAAAGGGGCGGATTTGGAGAATTGGTCTACCAAGGCCATCTCTTCATTTGAAACCTTAAAAAAGGCATTTAGTAGCGCTCCCATTCTGATCCAGCCTGATCAGGAGAAACCTTTTATTGTGGAGGTAGATGCGTCCGAGGACGGCGCAGGAGCAGTCCTTTCACAAGGTCCTGCTAGCCTCACTAACCTGAGACCGTGTGCCTTCTTCTCCAGGAAATTCTCTCCCACGGAGAGAAACTACGACATAGGGAATAGGGAGCTGCTGGTTATTAAATGGGCATTTGAGGAGTGGAGGCATTTTTTGGAGGGGGCAAGGCCTACCAGCAAACATCTTCTTAGCTGCTCTAACCCAGGATATCTCGGCTCGCATTAAGGCTGAACAACATCTGGCACCGACATCCACCCCAACAGATAAGTTGTTTGTTCCTGTACAATTTCGTCTCCAGCTGTTGGGGGAGTGTCACGATTCTGCCTTTTGTGGACATCTGGGTGTTGAGGGCACTAAGGATCTGGTTTCTAGATCTTATTGGTGGCCCAATCTGACCAGGGATGTTAAGTCCTACGTGTCAGCCTGTGAGGTTTGTGCCAGGTCTAAGACACCTAGGACTCACCCTGCTGGTAACCTACGACCCCTACCCATTCCCAGTAGACCCTGGTCCCATATCTCGATGGACATTATAACTGACCTACCGCTGGCGGAGGGTAAGACTGTGGTTTGGGTAGTGGTCGATAGGTTTAGCAAGATGGTTCATTTCATTCCCCTGTCTAAACTTCCGAATGCTAAAACCCTGGCGTCTATTTTTGTGAGAGAGATTGTTTGTTTACATGGCATCCCGGAAAATATTGTTTCTGACAGGGGTGTGCAGTTTGTGTCCAAATTCTGGAGGGCCTTCTGTCAAAGATGTAAAATTTCATTGTCTTTTTCTTCCGCCTACCATCCTGAGAGTAATGGGCAGACTGAACGCCTTAATCAGTCTGTGGAACAATTCTTGAGGTTGTATGTTGCTGATGACCAGCAATTATGGGTCAAATTCCTTCCGTTGGCTGAATTTGCTTTTAATAACCGTGTCAATTCTTCTGCTGGGGTCTCCCCTTTCTTTTGTAACCCTGGTTTTCATCCCCGTTTTCATTCTGGGTCGTCCGTCTCCTCCTCTAACCCTGAAGCGGATAAACTCTCCTCCGAACTGTGCACAGTTTGGGCCCGGGTTCAATCGAACTTAGAAAAGGCTCAATGTTCTCAAAAGCTCAAGGCCGATAGGAGACGTTCAAGGGGGGTAAACTTTCAGGTTGGGGATAAAGTATGGTTGTCCTCCAAGAATCTATCTCTCAAGGTAACTTCTAAAAAATTTGCTCCTCGTTTTATTGGACCATATAAGATCACGGAAGTGATTAACCCGGTATCTTTTAGGTTGGAGCTGCCCGAGTCATTCCACATTCATAATGTGTTCCATAAATCTCTGCTTAAAAAATATTTTGAACCGGTAGTACCATCAAAAGCCTCGCCTCCGCCGGTTCTTGTTAATGATGCTGTCGAGTATGTGGTGTCTAAAATAGTGGATGTCAGGAAGGTGTGTAATTCCTTGCAGTACCTGATTCACTGGAAGGGGTATGGACCTGAAGAGAGATCTTGGGTACCTGGCAGGGAGGTTCATGCTCCTAGACTTGTTCGTAAATTTCATTTAAAACACCCTGAAAAGCCATCGCCTGAAGTCTTGGGTCCGGTGGCCCCTCGTAAAATGGGGGGGTCCTGTCATGGGGTTCCGAAGGTGCACTCGGTCCCCCATTTCCCGCAGACCTGTTGCTTAGCTTTGGGAATGAGGATCTGTGTTTGACCTCATTCCCAGGGCGGCTTTACCAGCTGGGTGGCTCCCTGCTCCTACTCTGCCTTGAGCGCCGAGCTGATCACTCGGTGCTCGACTGGTTGGTTTGTCGGACTCGTGAGGCAAGTAGGCAGGGCCAGGGGTGAGGGTGGAGCGCAGTGGTCACTATCCTTCCCCCTGTGTGTGTGTGGACGTGACCGTTACAGGATGTTGCTAAGCTGTGAGAAAGACTTCTCATTGGCCCACAAGCTAGAAGAAGGGAGGGATGATCACCTGATGTGTACAGGGTTAAAAAAAAATAAAAAAAATCCTCATTACAAATATATAGCACTATATTCTAAATATTCGCAAATTCTCAAAGTGCCGATATTCGCGCTCACTACTACTGCTGATACTGCCATCTCCACACTTGGTCACCTTGCCACTCTGTGGTATCCTCCTGATGCTGCTGCTGCTACTACTATCTCCACACTATGTCACCTTGCCACTTTGTGGTATACTGATACTGCTGCTGCTACTGCCATCTCCACACTTGGTAACCTTGCTACTCTGTGGTATCCTGATGTTTCTGCTACTGCCATCTCCACACTATGTCACCTTGCCACTCTGTGGTATGCTGATGCTGCTACTGCCATCTCCACACTGTGTCACCTTGCCACTCTGTGGTATCCTGATCTTGCTGCTGCTACTGCAATCTCCACACTATGTCACCTTGCCACTCTGTGGTATCCTCATGATGCTGCTGTCGCCACCTCCAGACTCGCTTATTGTGCCACTCTGTGGCCTCCTCCTGATGCTGCTGCTGCACCTCCACACTCTGTCATTGGGCCACTTTATGGTCTCCTCATGCTGCCCCCAACTACAGACTGTGTCATTGTGCCACTCTGTGGGCTCCTCCTGATGGTGATGCTGCCGCTCCCTCCACACACTGTCATTGGGCCACTCAGCGGTCTTCTCATGCTGCTGCCAACTCCAGACTGTGTCATTGTGCCACTCGGTGGCCTCCTCATACTGCTGCTGCTGTCGCCACCTCCACACTATGTCATTGGGCCACTCTGTGGTCTCCTCATGCTGCTGCCAACTCCAGACTTGATCATTGTGCCCATTGGTGGCCTCCTCCTGATGCTGCTGCTGCCGCCACCTCCAGACTCTGTCATTTGGCCACTCTGTGGTCTCATCATGCTGCCGCCAACTCCAGACTGTGTCATTGTGCCACTCTGTGGCCTCCTCCTGATGCTGTTGCTGCTGCCACCTCCATACTCTGTCATTGGGCCACTCTGTGGTATCCTTATGCTGCTGACACCTCCACACTTTGTCTTGGTGCCACTCTTTGGCCTCCTCATGCTGCTGCCACCTCCACAACTTCTCGTCGTCATGCTACTCTGGCCTCCTCATGCTGCTGACACCTCCACACTATGTCTTCGTGCCACTCTGTGGCCTCCTCATGCTGCTGCAACCTCCACAATCTCTCGTCATTGTGCAACTTTGTGGCCTCCTCATGCAGACTCCACCTCCAGACTCAGTCATTGTGCCACTCGGTGGCCTCCTCCTGATGCTGCTGCTGCCGCCACCTTTAGACTCTGTCATTGGGCCACTCTGTGGTCTCCTCATGCTGCTGCCACCTCCAGACTCTGTCATTGTGCCACTCGGTAACCTCCTCATACTGCTGCCAACTCCAGACTTGGTCATTGTGCCACTCAGTGGCCTCCTCATACTGCTGCCAACTCCAGACTCTGTCAGTGTGCCACTCTGTGGCCTTTTGATGCTGGTGCCACCTTCAGACTCTATCATTGGGCCACTCTGTGGCCTCATCATGTTGCTGCCGGTGAATCGAATTTTTGAAAAATTCGCTCATCTCTAGGGATAACTATTAGACCAGTTGGGGGCCTACCAGTGGTACCTCCGCCGTTCAGGAGAACGAGGGCCCCGTACCACCTGCAGCTTCCCTAAAATGAACAGAGCGGCTGGTCTCACATGCACTTGGCCGTTCCTTTCATTTCTATGGGAGTTCCGTAGATAGCTGAATACAGCACTTGGCTATCTCTGGGTTTCTTATAGAAATTAATGGAGCAGCCGCAAGCACGCCCTACTGGCCGCTCCATTAATTTCAGGGGGGCTTCAGAGGATACGGGACCCCAATTCTCCTGTGGGAGTGCCAGCAGTAGGACCCCCACCAATCTAATAGTTATCCACTATTCTGTGGACAGAGGATGGCTTCAAACAACCGGAATACCCCTTTAATTGTCTCTGCTTCAGTATGCTCACTACAATGGCATTATGTGCTGGACTGGTAAGATTTTTGGGCAGGTGCCCTTTAAAGGAGTTGTCTCATTCCCATTATGTCAAATGCATGCCATAGATAGCGATTTGCAATAAGTAAAACTGACTTGCTTTGGCATGCCCAACCTCCCCTATGCATTACATTATGTTAGCTGCCATGTAATCCTACAGTTCCCCTTCTTTGACTGCTGTAGGGGAAATGTCTGCCTAGGAGCAAGTTCCTCCCGAGATAAAAGTTGGTCACCAAGGTTTCCAGCAGCCAGACCCATGGCAATCAGGTGATCAGCGCGTCAGCTCCAATTCAAATAAGACTTTTTTGCACATGAAGTGGTATAATTAAATGGTTTGCCACTTCACAGAGAAATAAAAACACATTTTCACAGTTTCCATGAAAGCTTGTAAATTGATTAAACAGGGAATTTTCTGTTATAATTGATGCTACTACTTAACAGGCATACTGAAGAAAGCACTGTGCGGAATGAATGGAACAATATATTTTAAGCAGCCTTTTCATTTAGAGGAAAAGTATCACTGAGATGAGTAAAGTGGGACCTATTTGACTGTGAGATTACAATCACAAGAAAATATAATGTGTTCCAATTTTTGAGCTTCTATTCGTAAATTATTTGGTTTATCTGTTTTATTCGTAAAGCAATATACATGGTGTAAGCTGCAGACAGGGTACTTCTCACCACCAGGGTTGTAGCTGTACAGAAATTCCTGGACAGTGCATAAAAACAGGCTAGTGTTTGTGAAAAATAGATGTGTCCGTTATTTTTTTTGAGGCTGGTGGTATTTGACCACTTTATTTTGATTGAGCTATAGACATTTATTACATATAATCTTTATTGTTTACTATGTTCTTCAAGTATGTCAATTAAAAAAATGTTGGCTCACCATGAATTTTTAAGAAATTGCAAAGAAAAAAGACAAATGCAGGCTGCCAACACAGCCTAGCACAGTTCCTCTCCCAGAACCAAGAGGGTCCATTACTAGTTAAAGCCTCTTCTTTCCAACCTTTTGCACAAAAGAAAAGCAGCATGACCATGGAGTTGACCCTCTCTCACTTTTTTGCTAATTGGCATAATGGAAAGGAGGAATCAGGCACCTCCCTAAGAGTAGGTGGGCCAACCCAAGCTGAAACCCAACTGTGCAGAATGAATGGAACAATATATTTTAAGCAGCCTTTTCATTTAGAGGAAAAGTATCACTGAGATGAGTAAAGTGGGACCCATTTGACTGTGAAATTACAATCACAAGAAAATATAATGTCTTCCAATTTTTGAGCTTCTGTTCGTAAATTATTTGGTTTATCTGTTTTATTCGTAAAGCAATATACATGGTGTAAATTTCAGACAGGGTACTTCTCACCACCAGGGTTGTAACTGTACAGAAATTCCTGGACAGTGCATAAAAACAGTCTAGTGTTTGTGAAAAATAGATGTGTCCGTTATTTTTTTTGAGGCTGGTGGTATTTGACTACTTTATTTTGATTGAGCTATAGACATTTATTACATATAATCGGTTTTGTTTACTATGTTTATCAAGTTTGTCAATTAAAAAAATGTTGGCTGCCCATGAATTTTTAAGAAATTGCAAAGAAAAAAGACAAATGCAGGCTGCCAACACAGCCTAGCACAGTTCCTCTCCCAGAACCAAGAGGGTCCATTACTAGTTGGTCCATTACTAGTTAAAGCCTCTTCTTTCCAACCTTTTGCACAAAAGAAAAGCAGCATGACCATAGAGTTGACCCTCTCTCACTTTTTTGCTAATTGGCATAATGGAAAGGAGGAATCAGGCACCTCCCTAAGAGTAGGTGGGCCAACCCAAGCTGAATCCCACCCCTCTATTTGCCATATTGCAGAGGCAACTAATGTGACTAATGAGCATCTACTGTCCACCTGGTTAAAGCTGCATATATACAGAAGATCATGATCTTCAAGGATCATACTTTGCCCATATAAGAAATTGGAATGTCCCAAAAGAACATATAATTTGTATATGTCTACTTCAGAGTGGATATACCTATATTATTGAAATATTATTCAGGATATGTCACAATTTTCTTATCTGTGGGGTACAAACACAATGATCAACATGATAACAGGGGCTCTTTCAGGTTTTTTCTCTGCACTGTCCTTTTCTGGACCAGGCACTTAAATGGGGCTGACTTTCTGCACAGTGTCTGGTGTTGATGCCTTCATCTCTTTGTCCTATTGATTGTGCCATTTATTACTGTAATGGTGTTGTTTGGGACTTTTACCTCTTTCCAACCTCCACCATCGAAGTATGGCGGAAGTTGGACAATTAACTAATGAGAATGGCTATCGCTAAAATATAACTTTTATTAAATGTCCTTAAAATGTGGATATTCAACTACAATACAAACATACATAAATACTGTTATGTCCTGGATCCCACTAGTACACTGCTCAAAAAAATAAAGGGAACACTTAAACAACACAATGTAACTCAAAGTCAATCACACTTCTGTGAAATCAAACTGTCCACTTAGCAAGCAACACTGAGTGACAATCAATTTCACATGCTGTTGTGAAAATGGGATAGACAACAGGTGGAAATTATAGGCAATTAGCAAGACACCCCCAATAAAGAAGTGGTTCTACAGGTGGTGATCACAGACCACTTCTCAGTTCCTATGCTTCCTGGCTGATGTTTTGGTCACTTTTGAATGCTGGCGGTGCTTTCACTCTAGTGGTAGCATGAGACGGAGTCTACAACCCACACAAGTGGCTCAGGTAGTGCAGCTTATCCAGGATGGCACATCAATGCGAGCTGTGGCAAGAAGGTTTGCTGTGTCTGTCAGCGTAGTGTCCAGAGCATGGAGGCGCTACCAGGAGACAGGCCAGTACATCAGGAGACGTGGAAGAGGCCGTAGGAGGGCAACAACCCAGCAGCAGGACCGCTACCTCCGTCTTTGTGCAAGGAGGAACAGGAGGAGCACTGCCAGAGCCCTGCAAAATGACCTCCAGCAGGCCACAAATGTGCATGTGTCTGCTCAAACAGTCAGAAACAGACTCCATGAGGGTAATATGAGGGCCCGACGTCCACAGGTGGGGTTTGTGCTTACAGCCCAACACCGTGCAGGACGTTTGGCATTTGCCAGAGAACACCAAGATTGGCAAATTCGCCACTGGCGCCCTGTGCTCTTCACAGATGAAAGCAGGTTCACACTGAGCACATGTGACAGAAGTGACAGAGTCTGGAGACGCCGTGGAGAACGTTCTGCTGCCTGCAACATCCTCCAGCATGACCAGTTTGGCATTGGGTCAGTAATGGTGT